>NC_137974.1:50282814-50850814 GCF_963924665.1 Micromys minutus
AAAAAAAAAAAAAAAAAAAAAAAAAGGAATTAACACCTGGAGTCTTCAAACAACTTATTTTTATTCAACTAAAGTTACATTAATATTAAATGTATTTCAGATTTTCTGAAATATTTATACTTTCATATATGTGTTTTATTATGTTTAGAAGGCCTCTATTTAGAGTTTTCCATGATCTTTAAAATGTTGGAAGTATGTTGTATGTATCATGTCCCTTTGCTCCAAAGACACTATTTAGAATTTCTCAAGTGTCCCTCCCTACATAAGTAGAAAGAGCTATATAATTTTCAATGTGTATGAAGCTCAGCGTAATAATCCAATACTTGATGAGCAATGTTTAAGCATTAGAAATTCCATTTCTCATGCATGTGTCTCTGGGGATGTCCTCATAGCTAGGTTTTCTGTCTCTTCTGTTACGTAATCTTAGAATATCAAAACAATTCAAACCATTTTCTAAGTAATGCCCAGTTTGAACATGTTTTCCCACAGTTTGGACACAGATGTACCTACAGCTTTGTTTTCTTTTTTTTTAGGGCCATAAACTCAGAGAGCCTTAAAATGCTACTGTATTTATTTTCTCCGTTGCTGGGTAATGTTAACTTGCCTATTTGATAAATAAGTCTCTGTCTACTCTCCCTACTCTGAAGTGCTCTTCACCCCTTTCCAGTTAAATGGTACTTTATTTGGGTTGAATTTGAGGTTGCTTCTGACCTCCACTTTATAATTTTAGTTTCCTTTCCAGACCACTTATACATGGGCTCTTTTTTTACATCACTTCTTTTTTTACATGGTGTAACTGGCATTTTCCCCTAGAACAAAAGAAAAAGTTTCTTCTTCTCTGTTCATGACATGGCTAGGAAAGAATGGTTTTTGTCTTTGTCAACCAGCTTCAGCATAGAATGTAAGGTTTCCTGATTTACATATCCTCTTAATGCAAGTAACTCAGACATGGCAGCTAACTCTGGAACAATTTCCACATTTGTAAAGTGAAAATAACAACATCTTACCTTAGGGCTGTTCAGAAGATTTAATAAAATGATGCTCAAGTGCTTATTTCAGTGCATAATATTGTAACCTCCAACAAACTGAAGGGTTGTGAGAAGGGTGGAAGGAAGCCCAATGTGCAAATACAGTGAGAAGGTGAGAGGGATGCTTGCTGGGTTGTTCTATCCCTAACCCACTTTAGCAGTTGCTTGTCAGATGTCAGTGCTGGAAATGAAGAGGGGGCCAATCCAGTGTTTGGTCTTAATTTCTTTCATTCAACCAGACCAATACTTGCATTATAGCAGTTACATGGAGCCACTCACTGGTAGCCCTCACCCTGCAGTTCCCAGGCCTGCAGACTGTCACCAGTTTCCACCCAAAACCTCCTATACCTTCCACTTTAAACTAACTTGTCAATTTGTAAGCCTCGGTAACACACCAGAGGTGGATCTAAATTTTAGTTGCTCTTTGGTGGATGGGCTTTGGGAACTTCCACACAACAGAAGGATTGTTAACAGAAAATTGATGGATATACATTGTCTTGATATCTGAAACCAATGGAGACATTTCCATTTGAAAAATTATCTTAAGAGAATAAACACTCTATATGTGATGCTCCTTTGATTACTTTCTCAAAGGTCACTCCTTAGTGTGCAAGTATTGCAATTAATTAAAACCTATGTTGACTCCTGGTTAATTTTCCCTTGATTAGCCCAGCAATCTTACCCATCCCTTGTAAAACATTAATCATTCTGAGTTGAAGTGACCTATTCTGACACCTGATTACTATGGAGCTGAAAAACATGATGCCATTTCAGAAGTCAAAATCCTACAGCAATTTAAATTTTGTTCAGTCATTGGCTGAAATGATACAAAATAGCTTTCATTATAGAAACTAATGGATAGTAATGGCACTAATTTAAGACTTCAGAGGCATAAACACAAAGTAGAAGCTGCAGACCAATTTTTAAACAACCTACATACTCTTAAAAGAGAAATACTAAGTTGCCTTAAATGCCTCTTTTAGCTCAAGTTACTCTCCTCTGCACGGGTTCAGTTCTTAGCTAAAGATTTAAGAATCAACTCAGTTTCCCGAGAGTGTTCTTCCATGATTGGGGAACTTGCCACAAGTGACATATAGGGCAGTGTCGCTCAGACTTCTGGGTCTTTTTTCATCCAAACATCACAAGCTTTATAAAGAATCCGCAGTGTGGCTCAGCACCCACAGACCCTAGGGTTCCACGTAGAAAGTGTCCCAGAGGCACTGGTATTATTCATGTACCATAACAAACTCTCTCATCTGTGGCTTCAGATTCTGAGGTTCCACTGACTTGCAGCCATTTTTAAGTCAGAAAACACTAGCTGATTAGTTGCAGTAATAAGTGATTTTTTACTTTTACTGCAGGGTTTTACTATAATTGTCCTATTTTACTGTGGATATTGTTAATTACTGTGACAAGTTTATAATGTAAACTTACCATGGGTATGAATTACTTAGAATAAATTGAATATATAGGGTTTGGTATTACGTGTAGTTTTAGGGATCTATTCAGTTCCTTGGAGAAGAGTCTGTGAAGGTAAAGAATGAAATCATAACACTGCATGGTATTTAATGTTTTCATTTAATTTTTCCATCAGTACACAGTGGAACTTTAAGAATATTGTGTTACACATGATATTTTAGCACATTGGTTGCAGAAGCAGCCATTAAAGTCTACACATGTTTTAAAACCTAGTTATGAAGATGACTGTAAAAAAATATAAAGTGACATAATTCACATGGCTAAAGTTCTGAAACACTTAATTTACACTTAAAATATTTGGAGGAAATATAAAATAATCATAGTATTATTATTACATATTATGATACTGAAAACTCAGGGATTTACAGATATTTAAGACATGATCTTTCTAAATTATCCAGTAAGGCACGCTCTTTCAGCTTCCTAAGTAACTAGAAACAAAAGCATGTACCATAAAACTCAGGCAGCCTACAAATCTTGAAAGATTTATGTGTGTTTCAAATGTCCCAGTCGTAAGTTCAAACAAGGCAAAAATAGATAGATATTTAAAAAATGGAAGTGCTTGGGGTTCTAGGTAATTTTGAGAGTGGCAAAGATGGCTGAGATAATCAAGTTGGAGAACCAATAT
This sequence comes from Micromys minutus, assembly GCF_963924665.1. Classification (NCBI taxonomy): domain Eukaryota; kingdom Metazoa; phylum Chordata; class Mammalia; order Rodentia; family Muridae; genus Micromys; species Micromys minutus. The sequence continues at coordinate 50,285,950 of NC_137974.1, forward strand.
ACATGGCAGCTCACTCCTTCTAGTATCTTGTGAATCCCTGGCTGTCCAAAATACCATCACTCCAACTGTCTTGTTTCTTAAAAAAACAAACCTTTAGTGCTTCGTTAAAGACCTTGCCATTGCCACTCATGTGGACTTTAGATCTTCCTTCTTCCTGTCATCACATCCCTCCAGATCTTGTACTCATTCCCTTACCACCCAACCAGCTCTCCTTTCCTCTTCCTCCCCAACCCCCTTTACTTCTCTGAGTGTAGAATCTTACCACCTTTTGTTTATATGCCTGAGACAAAACAAATAACTGATACCTCAAAGCCCTTTTTAAGTATACCACCGTGGTCCACAGTAGCTGTTTGTGGTTGCATTAATAGCATAGTGGTTACACTAAATATGTAATTGAATGTTTTCTCTATGCTAGGACTTGCTCTAGTTGAAAATATATAATCATCTAAAATGATGGAAATGTAATCAGAAATCTGTAGACCTGTGGGCTTAATGGTTTTGTGTGTGTGTGTGTGTGTGTGTGTGTGTGTGTGACACAGAATAAGTTACTAAATATAACTTCTATGACAAGGTCAGTTGGTAATAGCAGCCGTAGGAAAGACAAGAAAACGAGGAGGAACTAGTAGTATTTTAAAGGTTGACCATGGAAGGTAGACGGTAATACAGCAAAACACACTATAGCCGATCACAGGACATCATAAGGGAGGAAGATGCAAGAGGCATTGAGAATAGACTCTCACTGGTATTAAGCATTGTAAGGAAATTAATACTTTTAAAAAAATTTGTTTTAATTATGTTTAAATATGTGTGTCACTGTGGATTCATGCACAAGTGCATTGTTCTTGGATCCCCTTGAGATTGAACAGGAGGTTGTGAGTCAGTCAATGTGAATTCTGGAAAGCAAAATTAGGTCCTGTTCAAGAGCAGCAACACTCTTAACCACTAAACCATTTCTAGAACCCAGGTGCAGACATCTATACCTCTAAAGTATACTGACATGAATTCTTTGGTCTCTATTTTCTTGCTAGCATCAGTACAGGCGAAGATGCCTACCTATTATTGACAAAATTATCCCTATGAACTCTGCTTCTCATAGATCATGTACTTTCCACCCAGGCATACAGTGTGCTTTGCTTCAACTGACCCAGCTGGTAAAAGCTAGCTTTCTTCATCTGCTTTCTTCTTAGCAATGTTTTCTGTAATTCATCACATAAAGAGAAGGTCTTCTCAATGTGAATTTGTCCACTCTAAGACCCATCAACAAGACACCAACCAAGATTTTCTAAGATGACCTTTTTCCAAGATACCAGTGCCTGTTGTGAACTTTAAAGCTCCTTGAGTTTTAACTGGGATCAAAGTCTTGTCTCAACTTGATGCTTCCACAATGGTTCCTATGTGTGTATTGAATGGGCAGTGTTGTAATGCTGAGGGAAGATATACTGTCACAATTACTCTGTGTACTCAGCTTAGAAATATTGCCACATTTGTTTAGCATGAAAGCAATGTGTTTGATTTCAAGAGTCTTAAATGGAAAAGAAGATCTGACAAAAAGCATAGAATGATAAACTTGGGTCCTTAGTCCTCTAAGAGGAGCAGAGCAAGAAGCCATTAGTGGCATGTATGGGTTAGCATTTAACAGAAGAGGGAATCAGGCATGGATATCAGCAGTGTTTAACAGAGGTATGATTTAAGAGTAGGCTCAGAGAAAAAAAAATCGGGCTTTAAGTTTTGGCTCTCATCTAACAGTCATGAAAAGGGTCCTAAGAATGACTCATGGGAGCTTGGCAAACTGCATTGCTTCCACCAAGGTGTATAAACTGGGAAACCAAGATCTAAAGAACAGGCAAAGTTTCTTCCTCCCTAATACCATTATATCCTTAAAGTCTTAAATCTATACAATTAAAAACAAACAAACAAACAAAAAAACCTTCCCTTCTCCATTTTGTTTGAGATTCTTACCTTATGCTACATATCCTTACCTCTTTACCACTAATTTTCCTTCCATTTTTCTTGATGACCAGGTTGGTCTCCTAAAAATAATACCACATAAACATGATCTAGTTATGTGTTCCTATTCATAGTTATACTTAGCATCTTGTATAAACGTACCAAATTGCCAATCTTTCTCTTTGAAACTCTAATTAATAAATGCTGAACCAGCCAGAGGTGGCTCCTGCTTCCTTCCTCATTCAGATGTACAGGCAGGTAGGCTCTAGTTTGATGATCAAATGTATAATGAAGAGGTGTGGAAAATGGAAAAGTAGAGCTGCCTTTGCTCTGTGGAAAGGTAGTAACAGGTTTGAAAGCAGGCTGAAGAGAACAGTAGAAAGGGTCTTGCCTGGTGAAATTCATGGGATGGAATTCCACAGACTCTGCTCTTGAATATGCCTCACAACCTCAGGATTAGGATTACCTTGTCTCTGGGTAATCATAGAGGCTGAAAAGTACAGGTCACTTTCTGGATTGGACCTTCTTCAAGGACTTTTGTTATACTGCTGGGGGTCAATCGTTTTGATGCAGCTGGGATCTGGTCACGTTAACAACTGAAGACTATTTGGATGATTCAGGCTACGGCCTGAAACCATGCTGGTGTCTCCAGCTGGGCTTCCACAAGAAGTGCGCTTCCATTGTTGAAGTGAGTGGCCTGTGCTGCCACAAGAGACCATGTTGACATCCACATTATAGATTGCTTCTGAAGGCCTTGTCTGGATCTATAGTCCTACTTCAGCTTGCTATCATTGCCGAGGTCTGTGATATGACCATGAGGGAGCCCACGATCTTATCTCTCGATGACTGTAAAGAGCAAGGGAGCTACTTTGGCAGTGGTATTACAAACATCTTTTGTCTGGTCAAAGGGAAAACAAGCAAAAAGATCATAATATTTAGAAGGGATAACAGATACAAGTCCTGTCTTGTACTTCAGCTAGGAGGTTGATCATAAGGACTGTGTCTGTGAAAGGCTAACCATTTAGCCCATATAAGCTGGCCAGGCCTATTTGGGTCTTCCCTGCTGACTGGAGGAAAAGCCTGACCAATATGCCAATGTTTGTGTGAGAATTTTAGGGGTCTGATAACAGGAAATGTAAAACTGTATGGTTGGTGTAGACCCATTTGACTGAGTAACTTACATGGCAGAAGCTAGTTATGTGGTGGTCCGCAGTTGCGGAAGTCCATATATCCTGGTGGTGACAGCAGCAGCTCACATGGTGGACATCTGTGACTTCCACAGTGTGTGTGGGGGTTGAGGCAGTGGGCATCTATGTCTGCAGTACTAGTCCAGGTGCTATAGTGATGGCAGCTGGTGTAATCATGGTCACCAACTGGCAGCAATCACCCAGAGCAAGGTGGCACGGTGGTGGCAGAAGACCAGCAATCTGAACCCATACATGCACATAGCAATGGTCAGTCAGTCATGATCCCCACCAGCACCAGTCACCTGGGAGCCCTGTCTGGTTGATATTCGTGTTCATCCTAAAACAAAAGAATATACGTTCTTCTCAACACCTCACAGTACCTTCTCCAAAACTGGCCATATAACTGGTCACAAAACAGGACTCAACCGACACAAGACAACTGAAATAATTCCATGCATTCTATCACATCACCACTGAAAAGGATAGTCTTCAATAACAAACAAACAAACAAACAAACAAACAAAAAAAACCAACAGAAAACCCACATACACATGGAAGCTGAACAAAGCTCCGCTCAATGGTAACATGGTAAAGAAAGACATTAAGAAAGAACTTAAAGACTTATTAGAATTCAATGAAAATGAAGGTACAACATACCCAAATGTATGGGATACAATGAAAGTATTGCTAAGAGGAAAACTCATAGATCTGAGTGCCTCCAAGAAGAAACTGGAGAGTGGACATACTAACCCCTTGATAGCACACATGAAAGCTCTAGAACCAAAAGAAGCAAATACACTCAAGAGGAGTAGATGACATGAAATAATCAAACTTCGGGCTAAAATCAACAAATAGAAACAAAAAGAACTATATAGAAATCAACAAATCCAGGAGCTAGTTCTTTTAGAAAATCAACAAGAAAGATAAACCCTTAGGCAGACTAACCAGAGGGCACAGAGATAGTCCAAATTAACAAAACCAGAAATGAAAAGGAGGCATAAGAACAGAAACTGAGGAAATTAAAAAAGTCATCAGATGCTACTACAAAAGCCCTTATCAAACAAAACTGGAAAATCTGTATGAAATGGACAATTTTCTATACAATTACTCCATACCACTGTTTAAATGTACAAAATATCCAAGAAAAAAGAAAAAAAGAAAAAATGCTTAAGTTGCCAAGAATTTCTAAAAACTATGAGATGGTCTAAAAAAACTAAGAGACAGGCTGGGTCAAACTGACTTGCCTTAAAAATGTCTTAGGTTGGTCTGTTAATCTTCCTAGAACAAGCAGAGGCTGGCCCCAGTGCTTGGATAATGCTTAGAAGATGAACTGAAGTACACGGGCAGGACATTCTCTAACTTGATAAGTTATAGAATAGTTACAGTGTGCTCTGTGTGTCTAACATTTAACAACTATCATCTGTGCTCATGTGGGCTTCGGTAATCCATCTGTCTTTAAGACGATTTGATTTATACAGGAAACCATTCATTCATCATCTTGAAAAACTTATTGATTTGCCAAGTTGACCTGTGGCAGTATTTGTGCTTTGGGCTGTTGTCAGTTCCTTATATGTGATGTGTACCTATTGGATGATGCCTCCTCAAAAATAATGTCAAATAACACAACACAAAAATAAAAAAAATATAGTAGTTATTAAATATCTTAATAATAAACTTAAATATAAATAACTTCAATTCATCAATAAAAATGTGCACTAACTCACTAAGCTAGATTGGGACATAGGAGACATGGTCTCAACTACAGCAACAAATCCAAGGTCTCAGATAAATCAAAGGATACACTTCAAGAGCTTAGAAACATAACAAAGTAAACTTCAAAGCAGTAGATGAAAAGAATAATATACATTGAGATCAAAATTGGTAAAATAGAAACACAAAAAGCAATATATAAATCAGAAATTTATTTGGGAAGAAAGGACTAGCAAACATTGATGATTTAACCAAAAGAAAGAAAGGGCAGAATTTAAAATAATTAGTGATTTTAAAAAGTGACTTCTAAAATAGATTCTAAAAAAATTCAGAGGATCTATATAAATAACCAAAACATTTTTGAAAAGTATTCAGCATTTGCAGCCATCAGGGAATTTGCAAATTAAAATTTCCTGGAGATTCTTTTTCACCTAAGTTAGAATATCCATCTTGAGGACAGCAATAAACAAATGCAGGCTGGGTTGTGGGAAAAGCTAAACTCTCACACTGCTAGTGGGAGTGTAAACAGACGTAGCCCCTGTGGATATCAATGTGTAGGGTCATGAAATTTAAAAGTAGAACTTCAATATGATCTAGGTATACCACATAAATAATTGTTCATTGTTCTTGTGTGTTTCTCATCATAGCCAATTTATGGAAACAGTATAGATGTCAGTCAACAGAAAGCCAAAGTGAGAGATGATAGCATATATTCATAATGAAATTTTATTCAAGTGTAAAAAAATGAAGGCAAGATGTTTGAAGGAAAGTTAATAGAATCTGGGAGTATTATGTTACATGAAATAAGTCGGATTCTGTGGACAGCGGGTGTGGCGGCAGTCCCAAGTCTTGTAACTAACACCTGACTTCCTCCTGCCCCCCCCAGATTAGCCACTCCCACCGTGCAAGCTTCTTCGCAGGCGCACCAATGACGAGAGATCAGGCCAGATGACGCGGACCTATGAACTGCAGCCGTGCAACCTGAACTGAGGAGGTGGAGGTGAGAGAGGATAAAAGGAACTGCACTTGGGGGCATAGGGGAGACAGAAAGATTTTCACTGGCTTCTTGTAAGTTTCCTGAATAAACCGCTTTGAGAAGAACACTGTGTCATCACTCTTTTTCTGCTGGTCGGAGACGGTAGTGACAGGATTCAGCAGACAAATATCACTTTTTCTCTAGCAAAACCTAGGCTGAAGATTGCACGCATGCACACACAGACACACACACATACACACACACACACTATGAAAAAGACACCAAGAGAGCAACTAAAAAGGTCTAGAGAAGAGAGGTAATGGAATGTACATGACACTAAATCAGAAGAGGTGTGTACTTACAAGAGGAAGAGTTTACCAGTGTGCATGGGAGTGGGGTGATGGACTCTGAATATAAGGAAAGTATACTGATCCATACATGCACATAGCAATGCTACAGTGAAACGAGTTTTTGTTTTTTACTAGAAAATTAAAAGATCAAACACCATGAAAGCATTCAACGATCCAATTAAAAATATACAAATGAAATCTGTAGTTTGTCTATTTGATGTAGTAACTAAAATTTCTTTCAGGACTGATAAAACCAATAGCTGAAAATGAAAAATGTTAACAGTATCATTTGATTATTACAAATTAAATACACTGTGAAGAACTTCAAACATAAAGCAGAAATAACAGGATAGTAATATATTCACTATGTTTTAAAAATTTTAGTTCATCTTAATTACATTTTTGTGGATGTGCTTATATGTGGGTAGTTCCATGCGAGTGAGGGTGCTTGCAGAAGTCAGAAGAGCACGTCAGATTTCTACAGTTTCAGAGACTGCAAACTGCCTGATGAAGATCGCCTCGGTCCTCTGCAAGAACAAATGCTCTTAAGGATTAGACTAGCTCTCCAGCACCAAGTTTAATCATTACTATATAGTTTACATTAAATTCATTTTGGGTTAGATCTAAAGTTAAAGGTAAGGATCTTTTTTAAATGTATTTTATGTGTATGAATTTTGACTTAACCTACATGTCTGTGCACCACAATTCCAGGAAACTGGAGTTACAACCAGTTGTGAGGCATCGTGTGGGTGCTGTGAATCAATTCCAGGACTCTGGAAGAAACACCATCATTTTGTATTTTCTTTGCAGCCCTACAGTCATTTAGTCTTTACCACTGCTGTCTGACAAGCTGACTCTTCTCACCCTGTTAAGACGTAATAACTCCTACTCTGTTCTTCAATTTCATAAGAAAGTCAGTTATTTCCTGAAGTTTCTTTGTCTTTCCACATAACATTTAAGAATCTTATTCCTGGAAATTTATAGGATTGTTTATTCATATCAAGTTAAAAGGAATTAATATTTTTGCTACATTATTTCTACCTGCAAAAGTGGATGGTTTCACTAGATATTTACTTCTTAAGGATATAGCTTAAACTGTTTTCAGTGGTATTTTCTAATTTCCAACATGCAGCTTCTATATAGGAGATGCTGGAATTATTCCTAGGAATTTCCTTTTAAAAATATGGGTTTCAGTATGTTCCTTGGTGTAATATAAAAATAAAATGAATTTATGCATACTTATCTTGGATCTTATACTCTTATTGAATTTACTTATTTTAGGAGTTTTGATGGATACCTTTTGGTTTACTATGTTGATCATCATGACATTGGTAAATGTTGGCAGTGTTCTCTAAGTCCTCATAATCTGTTCATCTCTTTGCTACAGCTAGAACTTTCAGCTCAAAATAGAATTATTGTGGTCATAACAGACAGACATGTTTGCTTTCAAAGATAAGAATGAAACTTCTGGTTTTTCACAGTTAAGCACATTATCAGAAGTGGGTCTTTAAAGAGATATTGATCTACTGCAGTAGATGTCTCAGGAAATTGGATGCCTGGTGCTATAATGTGGGTGGAAGTTCATGGCTTCTGAGTTTAGATAGGCCCCAGGATAGAACTGTTACTTTAATGTTACCTAAGAGCCATGCTGTCAGTGTGCCTTATAAATACTCATTGTCAGCACTCATCTTCCCGGAAGCTTCTTTCTTCAGCTGATAGCTGAGTGTCAAATGATCAAGGTGCTGAGACTACATGCTCATCCTTAAATGGGACATACATACTTATTCCACAATCACCAACACCAAGCCTCAGGAAACACCATGGGAGAGAGGCTGAAGGAGTGCAAGAGAGTGAAAGAGGAGTGAGAGTACTGTTGAGTGCTGTCTTCTCGAGTTGACATTGCTATCACAGTCTTACCTCACACAGTGTGCTTACCAGCACAAGACCTGTACAAGACCATGCCAGTCAAAACACCCAACATAGATCTCTAGGCCCTATTCCTTACTGGGGAAGTATTAATAGTGGATATGTGCTGGGAACAAGACAGTAGTTCCTTATGAGAGTGTGGTCACTGGTAGATTTCATGTGCTCCAGGGAATTTTCTACACCTGTGCATATATGAACAATGATAGCTGGACTTACTTGGTCATCAAAAACTAAAATTAGATTAAAAAAAAAAAAAGAGACATGAAAATGAGACAGGGAAGGCTAGAAGGAGTATTGGGGAAGTTGAAGAAAGAAAATTTTGGATTGTATATGATCAAATTACATTGTATACCTGTTTAAAATTTTGCAAAAATATTAAATTAAAAAAACTTTTTTGCAATTTAAATTACATTTTATCTGATTTGTTTCATTGCTTTCTGTCAGCCTCTAAGACTTTCGTTGTGTTCAGATGAAAAAGAAGTTGCTTTGATATCAAATATGGAGATGAAGAGTTTGGAGTTTGCCCAACTGGTTTCTCTTGCTGTGGGTATTAGTTAAGTGGTGGATGAATCTCAGAGGAAACTTTGAACTTTGATCTTTTAATATTGTTGCGACTGCTTTAGACTATGGAAACTTTGTGTTCAGAAGTTTGGCTATAATATATTTTATTATGAATCTTGTCATTGTTAGGTTTTTACTGCTTTGAACAGACTCCATGACCAATGCAACCCTTATAAGGGTGAAAATTATAGGGGCTGGCTTACAGGTTTAGAGCTTCAGTTGGTTCATTATCATCAAGACAGGAGCATGGCAGAGTCCAGGCAGGCATGATCCAGCAGGAGCTGAGAGATAGACATCTTCATCTGAGGGCCACTAGAAGAAGACTAGCTAATATGTAGTTAGGAGGAGGGTCTCATTTCCCAACCCCAGAGTGACATACTTCCTTCAATAAGGCCACCCGTACCCCAAAAAATCCACACCTCCTAATAATGCGATTCCTGGGCCAAGTACATTCGAACCACCACAAAACTCTTCTGGGTTAAGGTCATTACTTCTGTCTTTATCTTTAAATTTGTGTTCTTGTATCAAATGACAAAATTTTTATTTATTTTTTAAATGTTTTCCTCATGTTTATTAATTTTAGACTCTGAGTCTGATGTTATGAATGAGAGATACTTTCCTAAAAATCCCACATATCCCGAAGGACCTCTATTTTTTTTTTTTTTTTTGTATTTGAAATTTATGTTAGCTATTTATGTTTTGATTTGGCTATTTATATTGTTTCATCTTCAAATTCATTGTTTTATTTTATTCTATTCTATTAGAGAAAAAGCTGCTCCTAATATAAAATTATAATGTATAATTATAAATGTTATAAATTATATAATATAAAGTTAAAATTTGATCATATTTTGATATTTAATAAATATTTTAAATAGCATTTAACTTCAGATAGTTTTATTAATAAAAAATAAAAAATAATAACAATTTTTTATATAATAGACTTGAATTATAATTTTCTATTCTATTAACTTCTCCCATATCCCACTCACCCAACTCCACACTTCATTCTTTCTCTCTTTAGAAAACAGGGAAAATAAAAATAAAATAAAACAAGAAAAAAACCAAGAAAACTACACACACATGCTCAGAAACTCTCTCTTCCTCTCTTCCCCACCTCTATGTACCGCCCCTCTCTCCACAAATCACTAAGCTGAAAAGCATAATATACAAGCAATAGACCAACAAAACAAAACAAAAAAGGGCCCAAACAAAGCAATATGAGACAAAAAAGTCTACAAAATATGCTATTGAATTATTTTGTTTTGGTCATCTACTATTGGGACTCATCCTCAAGTGTGGCTATTATGTCTGATGAGGTTCCATTGGAGAAAACTGATTTTTCCTTTGGAAGTGTGTGGAAATTTCCACAAGTTTCTTAGTTATAAGTAGGAGCCTGTGTACACTTAAATGAGAAGACACTCAAAGCAATGCCATTAAAATCAGGAGCAAGGAAACTTTACCTCCTCTCTACATATCTATTTCCTTAAGTGCTTACCGTCTTGGTTATACTAATAAGACAAGGGGATACAAATAAAAAGGGAAGAAGTCAAGGTTTTTTTGGATTTGATATAATTTTATGCATGAAAGTCCCTCAAAAATCTATCAGAAAACTTCGCTAACCAGTTGACACTTGAATAAGTTAATAGGATACAAAATTAGTACACAAAAATCAGTGGCCTTCATATGTAAAATGATCATTTTCATCTGTCTATATTCAACTCTTGATCATGTCATTTAGCTGTTTTGAGAGGCATGTTATGTGCATTTAGGTCTAGCCTTCTCAACTGTACCATCACTTGATGTCATTTCTTGATTTCCTTTAGATATGTTGCTTTTACATTTCATTACTGGTTATGAGTAATTCTTGTGTGTTTGTGTGTGGGCACGTGTGTAGAGGACAGAGGTTAACACTGGAACTCTTCCTATTCTTTCTCGATTTCTCTTTAATTGTTATTATTATTGTTTTTGTTATTGTTATTATATTTATATTATTATTATTATCATCATCATCATCATCATCATCATTATCATCATCATCATCATCATCATTATTGTTATTATTATTATTATTATTATTATTATTATTATTATTATTATTATTATTACTTGAGACATGGTTTGCTACTGAATGTGGTTTTGGCAGCTGACTAGAGTACCTGCCCAGCATGTCCCCGGGATTTTCCTGTCTCTGCATCTTCAGTGCTGGAATTACTGAACTACTACAAGAACATGGTGCTGGGGATGACACTTTGGTTCTCATGCTTCTGTGACAAGCACTTTACCAAATGAGCCTTCGTGGCGTCCTCCGGAAAAGTATTCTTAGAAAGGCCCTTTCTCAGGCAATCTTACTATCAGGATAATCTTGGTGTTAGTACCTTTCCTCCTTTAGTTTGGAAGGTTTTGTTTTTTATATGACGGACATTTTTTAAAAACTCTTCCTATTCTGAGTAGAAAATTTAAGTCATATAAATTCAGTGTTTTGCTATGACTTTATTGAGGGTATCTCAATGGTGTAGGGGTAGCTCCTGATATTGGCAGATAAGATAAAAACACCTATTGTTTCTCCTTTAGTGTGGAGTTTTAAATGCTCCCTCAGGCTTCTTCTGAATTCCAGGCTGGCACCCTGGAATTCTTTTCACATTAAAAAGAGTTTACTTAGGTTAAACACCACGAACCAAGACAGAAAATATGTATCTAAAGTATATGTTTATCACGTGTCATCACTATTAAGAGATTGAGCTAGTGCTCTGACAGAGCACGCAAGCCTTTAGATATACAAAGTAGTCATTGTGTGTGTGTGTGTGTGTGTGTGTGTGTGTGTGTGTGTGTGTGCAGTTGAATAAGTCAGTGGACTCTTTTGTTTCTGGGGTGTGGGGCTCAGAAGCTCTTGGTGGATCAGGTCTGTTTCCTCTTCACCACCACAGGCTTCCGGCTTCGAAGGATGGCACCGGCCCTGCGGATGGCCGCCATTCGCAGATCAAGGCGGTACTTGTTCTTTCGGATCGGGTGCCTGATGCTGCTGAGGGTGGCCGAGCATTCTTGTTGATGGCGGTCCTCACGTAAGAAGTGGCAGGTTTTCGCTGACCAGATCTGCGTTTCATAACTATCACGACCCCTTTGCCGCCAGCCGCGGGCTCCACTCCACCGGTCTTGCTCTGAATTAGCCCGTTGTAGCGGACGGAGTTTGGGGCCTTCAGATTATTGGGCTCTGTGCTGTATGTCTGCTTATTCCGCTTGGTCAAGAAACTGGAGCAGTTCCGAACGACCATCCATTGCAGATGCGCGGACACGGCGGCGGCTCCTCTCCCTATGGCGGCTGGAGACAGAAAGAGCCAAAGTAGTTATTTAAGCAGAATCTCTGATTACAAGAAACTTTGCCAAACACTTTGCTTTTGGTTTTCTAAGAAGCAGATTTTGAGAAATGTGTTTTTGTTTTTGTTTTTTTTTGTTTTGTTTTTGTTTTTGTTGTTTTGTTTTTGTTTTTGTTTTTTTTTTCCCTTTAGAGATGATCACAAGAATTGCGAAGAAAGTGAATGTAACAGGAAACCTCAGAATGGTCTGTGAAAAGGAATATTGTGAAGCAGGAGCTAGCCTGGGCTAGCTGAGAATTTGAAGAATGTGAGCTATTTCTGAATTATTTCCTGTAGCTCTGTTTCTAGCGCTGCTGACTGTTGGCTGAGGAAAGGACAATGATGAGAGAAGGTCCTTAGGCTCACAGATGAAATACTGACATTTGTGAGTCAGCCAGATACGTGCCCGTGGCCAGCCTGAGGGAGCTGCAAATGATACCAAGAGCAGCAGCAGTGTCGCTAGCTGGAAGCCACCTAAAATGCTTCACGGCCATATTTTGGTGTCTAGAATAAAGCGGTTTGGTGAAAATATGCTACCTTTAGCTGGATCCTGTTCACTCCTATGACTGTTTCTTCAAGTTTTGCAAGAACACATTTTCAGAGAAATGGTAGAAATGCTTCTTTTTCTTGTGTCACACTTTAGCATCACAATCAATCTCTCTTGTACTCATCTTGGTCATCAAGAGCATTATCTAGTGCTCTCCAAAAACCTCATGCCCCATCACATTAAAATGCTACTGGCAAAGCTATCCTGTTAGGAGATGCTATGTTACTACCCCAGGTTGAGCTGGATCCTAAGAGAGAAATGAAAATATAATAGGCTAATCTCTACAGATTAAAGACCGACTAGCTATTACATGGTAGGAAGCAAATGTCGCCTCTGTTTTTCTCCACTCCTGCAAACATTTTTACCTATAGCTATTCTAGTACCATTTCACTTCTGTGTTCAATGCAGGAGCAGCAGAATCCGGAGGTTTTATCAGCAAGTGAGAAGCATGAGTTAATTAATGCTTCGAACCTGGACTCCTAATGCAAATGTCCATGAGGCAGAGCTCCCTACCAGAGCTTTGGAGTGGTTTGGAGGGAAATTATTTGACACTAGATCTCCAGCTACCAAGAATTCACAAATATTGTTGAACTGTACTAGAACATCGTAAGAATAAATTGAAAGAACTGTTTAATTGTACCTGCAGCCACTACAAAGAATTTTTTGCTTGTAACGCTATGATTATAACAGAACGGTGTCATTTTTATTTCTTACCGCAGCCCTTAGAATTGTGTAAAAATATGTAGAAGCCAATTTAAATGCATGGAGAAGACCATGTCTCCTATTTCCTGAAGGTTAATAGGATGTTCTCCCTTCCTGTATGTTTTGTCTTGTGTTAAAGTGTGAGAATATAGAATCATACAATGAATTTTTAAAAAAATATTCCAGGTGTCAAATGTCAAACTGTTCCCATGGTTAGAAACATTCAACATACATAAAAGTCTCAGACTCTTTTGAAGAGAAAGCCTCCCTTTCATTCTTTCTCACTTTAGTGACAGTTAAGAAATAGCATTGCTTTCAACATAAGAATGAAACAAGGCCAAGAGTTCTCTAAAATCTGGAATAGCCAAAAATAAAATAAAATAAATAACTGTCAAACATTTTGTTGAATATTCGTTTAGTGTTAGACCAAAAATTAATAGATGCAAGAAACTGGTCAACAGTGCCTACATCCTTTAACCAATGTTTTTAATTCATAGGAAGCAATAATATTTAACAGTATTTGTGTTCCTTTTTTTTTTTTACAGCTCTTATAGCAAATTACTTCAGATTTGATAGTATTAACAACTAGAAATTTATTTTCTCCAAGTTTTAAAGAGGATTAACATGAGTCATTTTGGTAAGATTGTCATTGTCATCCTTGAATCTAAAGAAGTATGGTTGCTTGCCTTTCAGAACCTGGTGGCTCCAAATGTCCCTTAGATTGTATTGGGTCTTTCCATCTTTGGCCTTCATCTTTACACACTGCTCCTCTGTGCCTGTGTCTTTCTTCCACGTACTTCCAAGTTTCTTATATTGTTTCTTATTCTTATAGATAAGAATATAGGCATATATCTTAGGGACCACCATTAAATCAGTCTTAGCATAATTTATTCTAAAGATGCAGCTTTAAGAATTCAAACTGTAGTATAACTAAGACTCTATCAAAAGAGAAAATGACTTTTACATGGTTTATTTTTATTTCTTATTTCTAGCACTTTTATTTTTAGAGAAAGCAAGCTTCTCAGTTCATCTAAATGTTACAACATGTAGTTGTCAGCTCTTATTCTAGAGATTAGAGGGTCTGGAAACATCCAACAGTTGACCAGTTCCAGGAAGAGCATGAAAAAGATCTTGTTATGAGTAAGCCCTGTAAAACTACCCCTTTCATTTGAATATACCCATTTTCAGGAAGTCTTGTCATAGAGCAAGAACACTTGCACTGCTTCGTCAGGGTTATGGATGCAGGGGTTGGGTTCATAGCAACAGCAAGAGTGAAAAATAGAATTTCCTTAGTTTATCCCACATATACACTCCTGAAATCAATGTGACCTGCCTGTGGAGGCTGTGCTTTATAACTTGTCTCTACAGATAGGTAAGGGACTTTTGTGCTCATACTTCCCCAGCCTTCCCCAGCTCCAGGAGAATAACTGATACCATACATACCAAACTGTTGTACTATAATTATGCTTCCAGAAAGTTTGTTGACCGCACAGATAGGTAGACTATACCGTTAGAGTTGATGTAATGTTCTTATCTTCTTGGAAGTCTAGGAATTGGAATTTGGGTTGTAAATGTCTGTGTTCTGTGAGCTTTGTAAGCAATAAACAAACCTGCAAGGTCTTCCAGCTCAGGACCAGTCACAGGAGGGAAGCTGTGATCAAAATTCATACTTCTCCTTTGTATTTTATATATCCATGGATTTACAGGACTCAACATTGATTCACGATAAGTAGGGTTAATGTATGACTTTCAAGAGTCCCAGCTCATCCTAGTATCCTGTTGTTTTTATAGTTTTAAACATTCTATCCTTGAAAGAATATGAAAGTATCATTTGAGTATCTCAGGAATGAAAGGACCTCAAATGCCTTACAAAACAAGAAAAAACAAAACAAAAAACGAGAGCCAGTGAAGGTAGCTCAGTGGCAGAATACTTTTTCTTAATCCACGCACCTGAATGCCAGTGATGACACTAACACAAAACTTGTGTAATGAATATGGTAGACTCTCAATGTTGCCATCTATTGTGATTATTCATTTACATGTCCTTCAACTGCATATGAGTCTAGGAAAAGCAGGAATGTACCTTAATAATCTTTAGGTATTTAGACTCTGCCATGAGCAACTTGAAGTCACTGAGGTTATTTCCTTAATGGCTATAATGCAGAACTTTCTGTGAATCAGGGATTCTCTCTCTTGTCTGACAGTAAGTACTTGCCCTAGGGAGCTCCTGAGCTCCTGAAATGGCGTTAATCTGACTATAAAATTGATTTTTAGTTTTATTTATTTTAACTAATATAAACTTAAATTTAATTAGCCTTGTGTAAAAAGGATAGAAAACGTTAATGAATAATAAAAACAATGAAAAACAGTTCACTTTTAAGCTGTGATTAGAGATGATATAAAATTTTAGGAAGTGTGTGTGTGTGTGTGTGTGTGTGTGTGCTTGAATGTACAATTACTACAGTCACATATATCCCACAGTCCACATGTGGAGGTCAGAGCACGTATGTGGACGCGAAAGTATGAGTCCCCACCTAGCTTCTTTGAGATATTTCACAACATAACATGAAACCTAACAAATATAATATAATTGGTTGATTGCTTCTGATGCTGTTGGGCAAAGTGATGGTAGAAAAAACCAAGTTTATAGATTTTGCTTCAGAGCTAACGCACAATGTAAATGGTCACAAGATTTACATACATGTTTTGAGAATATTAAGGTCTTTAGAAACCACAGGTTTGGCATTGCAAAACTAAATGTGTGTTTATTACTGGATATTTGTTTATAGTAATGTAAAGTATCTTTTGGTTTATTTTTATGACAGTCACAGGTAAGCAGTGGTGAAATGGCTGTAGCTACAATTCAAAAGCATGAGACTAAAAATAGCATAAGAAAACCCAAATGGACTTACATTAAGTGATGTAAAAACCACATCTCCAAAAGCACGATCCAGAGGAGAAAAAAGTAGAAAAGACTCGCTGGGTCGTGGATGCTGCTTTATGAAGATGGAATGCTGAGGCTTGCTTCAGCCAAATATTAAAAAAGAAATAAGGACTTGACTCATGAAATACACTTAAAGATGCAAAAAGATAAGACTGCTGTGCAAATAGTTAAAGAAATGCTAAACACAGTACAAGAAAACAAAAAGGCCAATTGGAAAATAGTTGCCAAGCATCTTTCAAGTGAGTTTTTCAGTGATAGTAGTAATAGCTAATAGGGATGTTTATTTCGAGGCCATATGGACTCTAAAACAGGTCTCCATCATTCTTTAAAACCTGGTACAAAGGAAGGGATGTTTGTCATTGGAATACTGCATGCATTTCATGTATGAGGCCCTGGGTTTGTTTCCAGGCAACTCTCTTCATGTTAATATGACAAGATGGCTTGAAGCATAAAAGAACGTGCTGTCTAAGCACGATGATCTGAGATTCCCAGGATCCTTCCCCATGGTGTATAGAGAAACTCAACTCCTATAAATTTACTTCTTTTCTTATACATCCATGCTCATATGTGCCAGTACATGTGTGTGTGTGCTTGTACATCTTCATGTACACACACACACACACACACACACACACGCACACACACACACGCACACACACACACACACACACAGAGAGAGAGAAAGAGAGAGAGAGAGAGAGAGAGAGAGAGAGAGAGCAAAACAAAGACACAGACACAGAGACAGAGACACACACAGTGATACATATACACACAGTATTAATAAACAAATGAAGACAATTACATACAAAGAAGAAATTTCTCCCCAGGTCTCGATTGTTGCTGTGTGAAGATGAAATGCTGAGCTTGCTTCCTGAGGCCATAGTGACACGCTCGAAGGTATGAACTAACCTAATATCAAAGGCAGGCAGGAAAGAACACAGATTCTTGGGAAAGTTGTTACCACTATTACTAAATTTTCAAACTTCCTAGCTCATGGATTGCTCTTTGCATGACATGATCAACCCATGTATTGTCTAAGCCACACAGCAAATCACTCTGACTCAGTTGGTATGTAATTGCTGACATTTTTGAGTTAGAAGCACGATAATTACAGAGTGAAGACTCGGATCTCAAGTGTCGGAGCAGTTAGTCACAGAGTGGGACATTTCTTTGTATCACCTCTCTCATATCATCCTTCCTTATCTGCAGCTGTGGGAAGAAGATGGTTTTCTTCATGTTTGATGGCTCTGATCAGTGTTCATTACTTTGCTGTAGCTTCATTACTTGGTTGGTGAGGGTGAGGTAGAAAATATTTCTTTCTCCAAGTGAACAAGGCCTGATAAATTATAGCTCTCATGTTTGTGTTCATTGTAAGCTCCTAAAGGTAGTATAAATGTTTGCTTTGTGTAAATCTGGATAATACAGGGCAACATATGAATTGCAGGTACTATTCAACATGTAAAATCAGACATTATACATGAAGAAAGAATTTGTATCAGTATATTGAAGAAGAAGCATATGCACCGTAACTACTTGAGAACTACCTGATAACATTGAAAATATGTAAGTTGAACTTAGCATGGTGGCAATTGCTTGTTATATGAGCATGAAGGAGGTTAAGCTGGAAACAAAGTCTGAGGAAGCCTGAACTATATAGTGAGATAGTGTTTCAAAATACCTGTCTTTTCTGCTTTTTGTTTGTGCCATCTTCAATTTAATAAGTTCTGCTAATAACTAAAAAGGGATATTTATATAAGGAGATAAAGTAGAAAAATGGTTGAAAGTATGCAGAGCTATCACACTGTGGGTTTATGAATATACAGAATCCATTAAAACAAAGCTAAGACCAATGTCTAGAACTAAAAATTCAACAGGCTGTGTCGAATCGTATACACAAAGTGATCCTCGAGAGGGCTGAGTTCTAGCTGGCAATTCTTTAATACTTTATCTCCTTAGGGCCATAGGAAAAGTGATATTATAGCTCTATTATTAGAGTGTGAAGTTTATCTTTATTTCTGTCCCTGAATACATTAAACAGTGATGACAGATGCAGGCAGTTAAAAGGCAAGGAGGGAAGGACATGTGTAGACAAAAATATAAACTCTGTGAACAGTATAGTTGCTTTAAGTTAAAATAATGCTTTTGATTTGGCTGGTTTTTGTTGTGTTTCTGTCATTGTTTTTGTTCTACAATAGTAATGTGCAGATAGAAATAACAGGACACAAACATGTTGAGGAGAGGGACATTATGTCTAAGGGCACATTAAAGACTCCAGTTCTAGATTGCTAGGAGCAGCATCGTGGTACAAAGGAGGCACAGAGCTTAGGTTTATTTTTGTCTTTGCTTTCTTTCCTAATCAGTTTTAATCTATATACCCTATCCATTATCGTGCCTTCGAGTTTAGAGAACAATTGGGCAAAAAGCACTCCACGCCCATCTTTTCCTCTTTGATTCTGCTGTTATTGAACTTGTTCATTAGCAAAGCCTATTTATTATATCTGATGAACAAATATGGACAAAGTCTTATTAACTACATTGCACAGTTAATAGTAAAGTTCACACTCATTGTTTTAAAGTCTATATATTTTGACAAATACAAATTGTCTTAAGTTACCATGACAAATCATTACAGTATGATTTTACTACTCACACATTCCAAGTTTCTAGAAACTGGGATCCTTACCTTCTACTAATGATAAAACTGAAAGTTACCCCTATGAAACATTTGGAAGAAAGGAGAGTTTTTGTTAGCTCAAGGAGAAGACTAACTATATCTAACTTCACATGGAGAAGTTTGAGAGGCATGCAGAACGGTTTGGAACCTTGCTTCCAGGGATAGGAGTCAAAGTACAGCCCCTTGACTTCTCTCATCTGGAGATTCTCAGTGTAAGAACTGAAACCTCCAACTGCCATCTGGAGAGTACCATTGTTCCTCCTGGGGCTTCATGTTATTTTCTTCATAAGTGTCATTTTAGTATATGACTATATTCATTCTCTCTCTCTCTCTCTCTCTCTCTCTCTCTCTCTCTCTCTCTCTCTCTCTCTCTCTCTCTCTCTTCTCTCCTTGCCTCTCATTTGTTATAAAGGCTGTTAGTTGATTTTCTTTTAAAGGAGAGCAAAAACCCTGGGCTTAGAAAACCTAAACCTTAGTCCCAGTTCACTTTCTTATTATCTGTGAGCTTATGGGTTACTAGGCTAACACACCTCGGCTTAGTTTTGTGCTGTGTGGAAGAGAAAGCTAGAGTAAAACGCAAAAGAATGAAACCTGACTCCCTGTCCTATGATGTAGTTCTAGGGATAAGTCAATGTAACTACCCAAGGCTGCATTGCAACTACTGCTTGTTCTCATTCAGCCTTATCCTTACTTGCTACCTCATGTTGGGGCTGTGGAGGTTGAGGGATATGGATGTGTGTCCATGAACTGACAATCCAATGGCACCTAGAGAAACACAAAGAAAAAATTAGAGCTGACAAGATGGCTCAGAACCTATAGAGACTGGCCACCGAAACTAACAACCTGACTTCAACCCCAAAGACTTATATGGTAGAGACCCTCCGACAAGCTGCCCTCTCACTGTCACCTGATTATCATGGAGGATACCTTCTTGCATACATTAAGAATAAAATTAAAAAGAGAAAGTGTAAGAAGCACAGCTTAAGAGAAGAGTGTGGTTTAAATCAGATGGTGACTAGTGAAAGTTGGGTAGAAAATTGAAATTGTTTAGCTAGAAAGATGAAGAGGGAAAGATAGTACCTACCAGAGCATGAAATGATGTAAGTTTGTGTAAATTTATTTAGGTTCATAATGATATTTTGTTTTTCTGTGAAAGATGTCTCTTACAAAGTCACTGTGATATACTTAGACAGGTAATACTCCAAACAAAACATTATAGTCTGATTCTCAGAAAGGTTGCCTAATATTTGAAGTTTGAAACATGACTTACCTGCCCCCCATTAAAGTGGCAGGTGATGTTCTATCTGACGTACATTCTAGATAGTCTATCATGTTTGATTAAAATGGTTATTAAGCATCCTTAAATGTTTATATGTCTTTCCATGGAACTCTCAAGGACTCTGAGGTTCAGAGCCTGTTGTTAATCTGAGCATTTTTGGCACCCACCCTAGATGATGCTACCCATGTAGATTATGTCTATTGTGGGACTTACATAGACCTTCAGTTTTATAGCATGGAGTCAGTGCTCTCCACTGAGCAGTGTTGGACTACATATAAACTAATGAGCTTTTTAGATTTTACTAGAAAAATGCATAGAAAAATTATATAATGCAGAACTGTGATGAAGGAAAAGGCACTTGACAGTGTATTGTTCTACAGAGAGCATTCCATGAAGAATGGTCCTGGGACCACTTGTGAGAAGATGCCTAAGGAACACTTTCTACCCAAAGTCAGCCTTCTCTAGGTTCACTAGCTTTCCCCACATGCAAAATGGAACTGTGCTGGTTATTTTGTGTCTTTATGAAAGAACCAGCTGGCAGAATTGATGTATGAGGCATTATCCTGGCTCTCTCCATTCTTGGGCAGCTCCAATCACTAGGATAGTACTTATAATATCAGAAGCCTAAGGGAGAGCTTTCTCTTTAGCACAGACAGGAAGCAGAAAAAAAGGGAGGAGGTATAAACTTCAAAAAGAAACATACTGACCGACTTCCTGTATCCAAGAGCCACCTTTAAGAGTTTCCAGAACTTTTCAAACTGGCACCAACATGTAGATATCTAAGAAGGACATTTCATATTCAAAGTGTAAAAAGGATTAATAAATGGGTAGTTATCAAGACTAAGCGATTAAATGCATAGTGGCTGTACTGATAATATAGTTATTGTTCTAGAAGTCATAGCTACTGTATTAGTGAAAGTATAAGTTCGGTGTGTTACTGTAGTGTTAGCAGTGCCAGCATAAGCCAAGTCCTGGTATTGATCTGAATATTCAAGAAAGCAATGCATGTGAAATGATTGGCCCCTTGCTGGTATAAAGTGGCCCCTTGATGTAGACTGTCACCCTCTTCTTTGCAGTACACCATACTCCACTCTTAGAAATGGTACTTTGCAGAAATCTCTACATGCCATACTCTTTGCTCGATGGCATATCAATGCAGAAACACCTATACTTTGCATCTTTTATCTCTTTATTTTTCTGTCATTGTAAACATAAGAGGCTGTGGTTGTTCTGTGCACATGACAATTTTCCTAGAACTGAAGCCTCTAAGAACATCATAGCATCGTGTCCAATGCTCGAAAAGATCTGGTCTTTTTACTTCATGAATATTCAATAGCAGATGAGCTGACTTGCTGTTTTCTGGGTTTTTTTTTTTTTGTTTGTTTGTTTTTTTTAACCAGGTGTGTGACACAATTTAACAGGATGAGTACCTAGTGCTACACTTGTAAGCATTAAGAGTGGTCAGAAAATATGCTGAGAGTTAAAAAACTAAGATACATTTTTTATTATACCATGAAATCATATTTTTGATCTATGAAACAAACCACAGCATTCATCCTGGTGGTGATATACATCCTGAGACTTTCAAGTTCAGCACATCTCCTCTACTCTGCAGAATTTCATGCATGATGTGTTTTAGCATTACTACAGATGTGCTTGTTTATTATTAGAATATAAAATGTAGTTATAAAAGAAGATAAAAACAAAAACAAGTAAAAAGCTATACAAAATAATTAAAAATGAAGTAATATAGTTAAGGTTTTGAAAGTGTATTCACAAATGATAAAAGGGAAAACTGTAAAAGATACAAGAAAACATAAATGGACAATTCTTTCTTTTTTCCTCTGTTGACAGGGTGAGTCAAAGTTACAGTTAAATAGTTAACTCAAATATAATCATTTCTGGTTTCACTTAGCTTTTCTGCATCTATTAAAGCTTTACTTAACATCTTGCCTACCCAGAATATGTCATATGGACCGTGTGGGTGAGTGTTACATGAATGCCACTTATGTAGTCTGACTGTGGAGGCTTCAGAATAATCCAAATGTTAAATTGGCAATGAGAGAGAAAGAGAGAGAGAGAGAGAGAGAGAGAGAGAGAGAGAGAGAGAGAGAGAGAGAGAGAGAGAGACAGAGACAGAGACAGAGGAAGGGGATGGAGGAAGGGAGGAGGGAGGAGGGAGGGAGGGAGAGAGGGAGGGAGAGAGAGAGACAGAGACAGAGACAGAGGAAGGGGATGGAGGGAGGAGGGGTGATGCAGGAGTGGGGAGGGAGGGAAAGAGGGAGGACTTAAATAAAAACTCCGAAAGGAAAGGAATAACAGCATGTATAGTAAATGTTGCCTGAAGTCTCCAGGGAAAGTTTTAGAGCCAGGTGATTAATGAGGCAACAGAAAGAAGTTAAGAAGTTCCCAGTAAGGGATGTACTTTAGAGGGAAAAGAAGGCAGGGAAGAATCCTCATGTCCGTGAGGGCTGTGTGCATGCGTACCTGGGTATCGTGCATGGACATGCGTGCATGTGTTCGAGTGAGTATGTGCGTGAGTGTGTGTGTTCACGTGCATGTGTGCGTGCTTGCATGTGTGTGATTTTAAAGGATGCTCATGTTTTAGTTAGTAGATTCTTTGTTTTCGGGTATAACTTGACAGTAAGAGTCCATTTCCATGAAGAGCTTCAAAAGTTAAATGAATGGAGACCAATGTAATATTTTAAAATACAATCTGTGTTAGTGAGAACTTGAAAACTAAAACTTTAAACACCTTTCAAATGTGTTTAAATAAAAATAGATGATTACTTGTGAAAAGCTGTTTTTGTTTTTGTTTTTTTTATGTAGAGTAGTTTTAATCTAATCTTTCAAAAATGGTAAAACTCATTACATTTTGCTTGGCGATGAATAAAATTTCAAAACAGTTCTTCAGTTCCAGCCCATCAGTTTAATTATAATATACAATCTTTCAGTGCCACATTTTAAGGTTTTAAAAAAGTAAAACACTCTTTTGTGGCTAATGTCAAGTTGGTGTGATTGATGTGGGCCACTGTTGTGAAATATACAGACATCCTGTGACATTGAGCACAGCCAAGGGCACAAAGTCTACCAAATACATAACTTCTGGGTTTGCTCACTCACACAAGTATCCTCCACCCAGGCAGTTGACCCCTGTCTTTAGAATCAGGACACCTACTTTTCAGTATTCGCTCAGTCCCACATGGCCTTCACTTGTCACCCTTGGCAAGCAGTGTCCTTGTTTTTCATCAGACTGGAAAAGAGATTTTGTTTGTTTGTTTGGTTTTGTTTTGTCTATACCTGGGTACTCTTGCCCAGATTTACCTCTACATTCACTAGTTTTTGGCTCAAATCTGCAATTTCCTTCCACTATGAACCAAAGAATCATATCAGGGTTGAGAATGGTTCAGAGGCCAGATTTTAGATATCATGAGGTGTTCCTTATATTTAGAGTTCTTAAATGTTTCTAATTTTCCTGTCTCACAAATTCTGAGATCTAAGTAATTGTATCATGAGACTACAACATTGTCCAACCGTAGCTACAGATTTACTATTTTCTGGAGTGGTTTTGTCAGGAAAAGATAGAGGGAATAACACCTAGCCAGGTATCTTGGTTGCAGCCTAACATTGTTCCTCATGTCCTATAGGAGAGTGTTCCTGTTGCTACTGAGGCTAGAGCATTGTAGGTTCACATACTGTTCTTTCTTTAGTAGAAATTGATAACAAAACCAAACAAATGGCAGTCAAGCAGAACAAGCAAAACAAAAACAAGCAAACAACAAAATCTACTATAAGCCAGCAAATTGACGTAAGTATGGTGGAAACAAAACTGAAAATCTAACTCCTTTCCCACCTGAAAACCCATCTTTACTCAATAGTCTTCCAGTTGATGGTAGACATAGATAAGAAAGTGAGCAAACATTCTGCTCTGTGGGGAGAGCTATGGTGTAGGATAGCACACACATTATGTAACCTGTGCATGTGACAACGGTGCTCTCTGAAGCTGGTGTTAATGGTTTTGAAATTGTGTTGCTGCTGCAGCAAGTATGCAAAGCACTTAGGAGATATACATTGTTCCCAGAAAGTTAGCATAGTCCGTTAACTTTGGGAGTTGACATTAATGCCCATGGACGTAAGCCACAGGGCAAGTTTCACCAATTACCCACTTGTAAGCATGAAGTTCAAGGTCATGCAGATCATGAATGACGGTTAGTATGAAGGAAAAAGGGTGTGCTGGATGTACTTCCAGGACCTACAATAAGGCCATGGAGGAGGCAGAATGTAGAATAGAATTGACTCTCATATACTCCAGTTTCTATATTTCCCTGAGGATTCACTCTTTAATGGTATCTTGATCAAATATTTTGAAAGCTAAACTGTGAAGAAGGTAGTTGCTATAGTAATGTGAACATTATGAATATGTTAAGAAATGTTGATCACTTTGTGGCTTTTTAATATGTTTGTTTTCATAAAGAATATTTTTTAACCTTGTGTTTGATTTTTAAAAAGACACTGATTAAACTTAGTGTTAGTCTTTAAATTTACTTTTTAATCTAATTTAGTTTGCCTTAATAATTTTTCACTTTATTTTGAATTTCATATGTAAATTAAAACCTGTATTTCTAAGTAGCTCTGAGTACTTTTCCTCTTTGTATAATTCTGAATAGCCAGAAGATCAGAAAATATGTCTACTGAGACATATTCTAAGTCTTGTAGCTAATTGGAGGAAGTAGTTCTAGCCCATGATTCATCCAAGTTGGGTGGCCTACATACTTTTAAATTGAGTTTTGGCAGGTTTTACTGGAAAGAACCAGGACTAGTTTCAGACAAGAAACATGAAGTGAATAAGGAGTTAGAACTGGATTCTAAAGTTGGATACTTTCAGGAAGTAGGATACAAGCATAGGAGTCATCTTATAAAAGAAAAATTACAGCTAACTAGAAGTCATGATATTGAATTAGGCAGAAGAGAAAGAAACTTAGCTGTTAGATGGAAAGATATGTATGGTCCAAAAAGAATCATAAGTAACTGTGCACTGGCACAGGGGGTAGGAAATAAAAGTGCAGATTTGCAGATACTGAGTGCTCTAGAGTGTTAAACCTTCCATATACCATAGTGTTATTGTTTTTTTTTTTTTTACTGGATATATCTTATTTGCATTTCAAATGTTATTTTCTTTCCCAGTTTCCCCTCCATAAACCCCTGTCCCAATGCCCCTCCCACTGCTTTTATAAGGGTTCTCCACAACCCACACACTCACTCTTTCTCATCTCCCCACCATGACATTCCCTTACACTAGGGCATTAAGCCCTGGCAGTACCAAGGTCTTCTCCTCCCAGTGATGCCCATCAAGGCCATCCTCTACTACATATGTAACTGGAGCCATGGGTCCATCCATGTGTACTCTTTGGATAATGGTTTAGTCCCTGGGAGCTCTGGTTGGTTGGTATTATTGTTCTTATAGGGTGGCAAATCCCTTCAGCTCCTTCAATCCTTTCTCTAACTCCTCCATTAGGGATCCTGTTCTCAGTTCAATGCTTGACTATGAGCATCTGCATCTATATTTCTCAAGACTCTGGCAGAGCCTCTCAGGAGACAGCTATATCAGATTCCTGTCAGCTCTTGGCATCAGCAATATTGTCTGAGTTTAGTGGCTGTATATGAAAGGCAGCTTCCTTTGTGTTGTTTTCAACATTTCTTTATTTATATTATGAGTACACATTATGAGTACACTGTTGCTGTTTTCAGACACACCAGAAGAGGACAACAGATTACATTACAGATGATTGTGAGCCACCATGTGGTTGCTGGGAATTGAACTCAGGACCTCTTGAAGAGTAGGCAGTGCTCTTAACCACTGAGCCATCTCTCCAGCCCTACTCCATGGTTTCTATTGTACAATCTTATTGTCTAACTCCTGTCTAAAAAGGCACGCTGATGAGATCAAAGTATTTAGGTTTGCCATGACATCTTCTGTGCCTGGCAGAGAACAAATGCCAAGTAAATCAATTTTTAAAATGTAACTTTTGAATTCATGAAAAAAAAATAGAATTTTCTGAGTCTTTCCAAGTTATTTTTCTGCACTTTGAGATTTATAACCTACTTGGTAGACTGATGATACAGGCTGGGTTTATCTTGCATAATTTAAAAATGATGTATAAAAATATGGGAAAAATGGATTACAATTTCTGTTCTTTAATGAATTCAGTATTTATATGTTTGTATCAGCAAAGCATCTTAGATTTTGTGTTGTATAAAATGTAAAAATTATGTAAAGAATAGTTTATTAAGTATCATTTCTCATAGCCTCACTCTTGATATATTTG
This sequence comes from Micromys minutus, assembly GCF_963924665.1. NCBI lineage: Eukaryota > Metazoa > Chordata > Mammalia > Rodentia > Muridae > Micromys > Micromys minutus. The sequence continues at coordinate 50,312,432 of NC_137974.1, forward strand.
TTTATTATTTTACAACTTGACAACTTTAGACCTAATATTGAAAACAAAAGTTGCACTTATAAAACAGGAGCAAAAAATGACAACCAGGGTAAGTAAAAATGCACAATTCTGTACATTAAGATGCTGATTTCTAAAGTCATTTCAATAAAATTAAGTTTAAAAGTCTGGACCATAATATAAATGTAAAAATGAAACTCAACTATGATTAAGAAAAAACTCAGATTTTGTGTTTATCTCAGCTAGTGGGTCTGAAATACTACATGGATGAACTCTACACCAAAGGGCCTGGATCACAGAAAACAAGAGGCAATTCTGAAATGCTTTGTAAAAGACTACTTGTAATAAAATACCCGACATAAGAAATTAGGAAGGCATACTTTAGACCTTGATTGCTGTGTTTCCATTTGGCCAGGCTAGGACTGCTCAAGTCATGGCTGGCAGAAAGCAACACCTTGAGGGCCTGCATACTAAAGTTCACCTTCTGAAAGTTCATATGGCTGCTTTATAGATTTGGGAAACCAACCCTCTACATACAAATCACTGAGAGACTTTCCAGATCCAAACTGGGGCTGTGGAGAGAAAAGGAAGTAAATAAAAAAGGAAACAAGCAAAGTCCAGTGAAAACCTTATTCTCTTAAGCAGACCCTGCTTGCCCTGATAGGGCACCTGTCCTGAGTGACTTAAACTGTGTTCTGGTTTCAGATTTAGTGTTGACTGAAGATTACATTTTCTTCTTCGCAGCCACCTTCAGCTTCTCAGACTCCTCTGGCCATGTCAAAAGATATTGTGAGGACCAAAACAATGTGTAGGTAGATGGATGCAGCTGAATAGCTTCCCTTCTTCCCAGAATCTGGAAACTAAAATCTCCTCTCTAGATTATTATTTACTCTCTAATTCCTTCAAATCCACCTTACTTTCAAATAACATCTTATTTAGAATGCTCAAGCATTCTCAGAAGAAACATTGATCTGCTTCGAGTCCATCAGAACCAGAAGAAAAGTCTCTGAACAATAACTGTAAGACCTCCGAAGGGAGACCCTCACTCAAATCTCAGGAGAGGTGTGCATCCAGTGAGGCACTGAGACCAGACTTGCTGCAATCACACGGGGAAGTTTATGGAAAGTGAAACAGAGTGAGATCTCAGGCCAGCATGCTGGGGTCGAGACTCATACACCACGCAGGGGTAGAGGAGTTCGACCCCGGCCTGAACTTGTAACGGGCTTATAAAGGCAAAAATCACAAAGGAGGGGGAGGACAGGGGGAATGAGGAAATTCAAAGGGGGCAATGAGGAAATTCAAAGCAGGCAATGAGGAAATTCAAAGGGGAAGAATCATACATTTTTTTATCAGTGCACCCGGGGCACATCTAGGGCATTGAAACATTCCACAGAGGTCGTCCGGACCTTCTGTGGTTATTTTAGGAACTCAAATCTTAAGAAAGTGGGATTTCTTGGAAGCGATTTCCTGCAGAGGAAATCCCTAGGGCAAGGAATCAGTGTCCTTTGACAACCTTTTACTCTTCATAACCAACAGCCTGATCACTGCATGTGGAAGTATCTTGCATTCTTTAATATAGAAACTGGATTGTTTATAATAAAAGTTATATGAATAGAAGCATTTTAAACCTAATTTGGGTTTCTAATTTGTTGTGTAAAATACAGAAAAATACAGTTTAAAACTATAGTTTTTATATAGCCATTGTGTTTGCCAGTAAGTAGCAGGCTGGGGAGAAGGAGTGTCACACTCTAGGCAATATAATCAACCTTAGTAGAAGTTGCCAAAAGGCTTATAGTGATAGTTTAAAGTGACTAGTATAATAATTAATATTTCTGTCACTCAGAGAGTAACTCTGTCAAAATGTCTTATTTTTCAAGACAAACCATATAACTCTCTGCAAAATATGATTCAAACAAGACAGAGAGTCAAGAAATATAAACATATTTATAGGGAATTTAAAAAACTATCATTTTCTAAAAGATTTTCAAATTTTGTTGTTGGTCCTGATATTTTTAAATATGTGAGAATATGGAGAAATTGGGTTATAGAAGACACCAATGGTCAGTCTACAATCCATTTAGAGTAATCTCTAGCCTCTAAAACTAAGAAAGCTTTCTTAACAAAAGGGAAGAAGGACTAGTAAGGGTATGTATGCCATGCCTTGTCAGTTAAACAACAAAACTCACTAAAATAAGAATATACATACTTTTCTCTGGATAGGCTGGAGTTATATTTTTAGTTTCAATTATTATGATTAAGTCACCTATAATACAGAAGTGCCTCTAACATGGAAGCCTCACATGTCTGAGGACAGAGAAATTCTTGGAATATTGGGCAGGGTTACTGTAAATAGCAAACTGCATGCTTTCCCTTTTAAAACAAGCTTGGTTATACCAATTGCATAGATTTTGTGCTTGATCACACCTAAGCAGGAAATATTCTGAGATGTGTGCTTGCCTCTCATTGAATGAAGACAAAGTATGAGGCCTTGTGGATTTTGCTGTTATAAGCCCCTGACTGATGTAATTCCATGTCCTAATCTCAGACTTTTGGGTAGGAATCTGGTTAGTATTTAATGTAGCTTGCTTCAAATATGCCTCAAAATTTGTGGATATGTTTTTATCATTGACCAGTAGGACTAACATCTTCAAAATATCTCCAAAATTCAAGATGAAGAAGCAGATTTCCCAGGGCAAAGAGCAGACCGTGGGAATAAATGAAAGCCCGCATTAGGATAAACAAGCACACATTTCCCACATTCTACACTGTATCTTCATAATTTACTCTGGGTCTAGTTTCTAACCTTCTAAATTTATATTCCACATATCCCAACACTCTTGTTTTCCTGCCTTAGAAAGTGATACCTCAAAACTGCTTCTTTGCTGTGTTTCCCTTAGTTTGTTTAGTGCTAGTGTTGTAATTATGTCTTTCAGAAATGCATTTTTCTTCTTTGAAATGCAGATTGTACTATCTGGCAGATAAAAACCATTGCCCCTTGCTTTGTAATTTGCATATTTGGACTGGCTCCTGATCTACATTTTATTTATTTATTTTTAAAATTATTTATATAATTTTGATCACAAGCATTTCCCATTACCTTCTCTTCTCTCTCACATGTTTACTGATCTTTTTCTAGAATAAACTTTTTATTTTTCTTCACTCTATAATGATAGATGTTGGAACACTGAGGGCCATAAGTATGTCCAAGCCAATCTTGAACTGTTCTCTGTCTTCTATTGTTACAGTGGCCAATATTTTTGAAAACTAGCACAGCAGTTCTCAACTTGTGGGTCACAACACCTTTGGGTGGGGTTGAACTACCCTTTCTCTGAGGTCAGGTCACATATAAAAAATATCCCAAGTTACACCCACAAAATCCTTTGACCCAAAATATGCACTGCCTACAAGAAGTACAGAAATAAAAATGGAACAGAGACTGAGGGAATAGCCCACCAATTAGTGGTCCGACTTGAGATCTATCCTATGGGAGAGAGCCAGCCCCTAACATTATTATAAATATTCTGCTATGCTTGCAGACAGGAGCTTAGCCTGTCTTCTGAGAGACTTTTCCCAGCAGCTGGGGAAAACAGGTGCAGAGACACACAAACAATCAATAATCAGAGTTTGGGAATGATGTGTAAGTTTCAGAATTGTTGACATTACATTGCATAAAAGTTGAAAAATTATAGTTATAAAGTACCAACAAAGATAACTTTATGGTTGTGGGGGTCACCACAACATGCCAAACTACATATTAAAAGGTCAAATCATTACAGAGGTTAAAAACACTGCTCTATCCCAATCCACCCATGGGGGTAAAGGCCCTACCTTTTAATGCTACTGCTTTGGACATTAAACTTTATATAGCTTGCAGAGGGACATAAATGTTCTTACCATGGAATTACCCAGTCATGGGTAATTGGAAAGAGTGGGGAACTTAACACCATGTGGAGCAAACTTTTGATCAATGGATATGGGAATTAGTGAATAATGTTTTTTTTTTTCTTTGTGTGAACAGAACTTAATAAATCTGGTTTATGAAGGACCTTTTAAAAGATTCAATAGAAAAATATATAGTCAGGCATGCTTTATGTTAGTAGTGATAACATGAATCACTGTGAAGAGCTTTGGGGGACAGCTTCTGGAAACTTGGTGGGAATTGGACATGCAGGTCAGGACAAAAGAAGTAAGGTCAATGCAGGAATTGCCTTGACTTTGACTGAGGACTCAGGAAATAGGCTCAGATTAAGAACATTTACATTTGAGTTAATGCAAAGCTGCTCATTCAGGCCTGAGTGGCACTCCTTTTGTCTTGGTCTTCTTGATTAGCCCCTAGAAAGGTGTTTATATTATTTTGTTTATTGCCTTGGTTATTCCTTGACCCTGAACAGATTTTATCATTTTGCATGTATAAAAGCCTGGAAAATAATAAAACCACTTCAGTCTCAGGACTGGCTGGGTCATGCTACAGTGTTGTCTAATTGTCCTTTTTCTTTTTAATCCTCACTCCTGCCCTGAAGAATCTGTTGACTGACTGAGGTGGCTTGGTCAAGTTACATAGTCTTTCCTGCCTTATATCTTTTTTGTAGTTTCTTGTCTTTCTTTTCCTTACTGAATATTCTTGATATTCTATTTCTTAATCAAGCACTGCACTCCACATAAGCTATGTCTCAGGCACTGATTTCTGAAGAGCCAACGACAAGAAAATGCATTGAAAATATACCTGGGTTTATTTTGAAGAATATATTGAATACATTTTAGTCAGAGTCTTGGAAACTACTTTTATTACTCAAAATCATTTGTTGATAGCTGGCTCATAATGTCCTGTCATGTGAACAACATACATAAAGCAAGCTAAAATGTTTTTAGATAAGATTAAGACAGGCTCTCAAACAAAGGGGAAAAATGCAGCAGTGATCACCTAAAGTGTTCACTAATATTTTTCATTAATAAAATAAAAAACAGTGTTAGTTGTTAGGATTCTATAAACTCCACCCCATAGTTACTTGGCAACAGCCAGGTATGCTCTGCCCTACAGTTACTTGGCACTATAAAAGGGGCTGCTTGCCCCCCCCCTCTCTCTCTCTCTCTCTCTCTCTCTCTCTCTCTCTCTCTCTCTCTCTCTCTCTCTCGCTCTTGCTCTCTTCTCTTGCCCTTACCACTTTGTCCCTCAGCTCCCCATTCCCTTCCCCCCTCTTTTCATGTGCTCATGGCATGGCCTCTACTTTGCTACTTGTCTTCTCTTCTCTCTCTCTGCTCCTGCTACCCCTTTAACTCCCGTCCCCATGCCCTGAATAAACTCTATTCTATACTATACTGTTGTCTTCATGTGGCTGGTCCCTCATGGGGAGCCCAAATTGGGTCTGCCAGATACATCCCCCTTACCCCCATACCTCACCACACCTCCATAGAACATACCCCCTTATTCTCTTTATCTTTTTCCTAACATGGGTGCTGAAACCCAGGACATATCTTTTCTTTATCTTTTTATAAACACATCATCAGTGTTCTATTGTTGTGTACTTAAATCATCGTCTAATAAAGAAAGGTCTATTTCGGCTAATAGATTCAGAAATTTTAATCCATAATCAATTAACATTGCTGGTTTTTGGCCTTTGGAAGTCACAAGTACACCTTAAGGAAGCCAGCAAACAAAAAGACAAAGGTGTTGGCTAATGTAAATATTTCATTTTTAAAAACACATTTTCAATAGTTCAACTGCCTTCTACTAGGGCCATTTCTCAAAGGTGCCTCCAAGTCCAATAAAGTCTCAGAAGAGTGAACAAGCCATTAGTACTTGCCCTTTGGGGTATATTTGTAATCCAAAGTATAGAAAATGCCCTTTGAAATGAATGTCTTTGTGGTAGAAACACAAGTATCCAGACCAAAGTACAGGGCTATGTGAGTCTCTAATGGAGCGTGCATTGAACATCAAATGAAATGGAGAAAGTCCTCAAATCAGTGCCAAAAAAAGCATATAACAAAGATATTGTCAATTAGAAAAATGAAGAAAATGGAAAATGGTGTCAAAATGAGTAAGAAACTAGTTCAAGTAATTTGGTGCATTTTGTTTAGAATACATATTTTATACAACATAAAAATTTTATGTATTAATTGCATTTTGTTAAGTTGTCAAATGGGTTTTTAACTGTGAAACAAGTTCTGGGTATTTAAAACTAGTGTATTAGTCAGGGATCTCTTGAGTATCACAACTTACAGACTAAATCTCTCTCATGATATACATATATGTACATACATGCAATTTCTCTGCATATATATGTACAGATGTGTGTATATCTATATGTACATATGTATGTACATATGTATGAATACAAACACACATACATATGCACACACTCTTATGAAGGATTTATTAGAATGATATAGACTATGGTCCGAGCAACTCAACAATAATGGGGTATAAATGGAAACTCCACGCTTCTAGTAGTTTTTCAGTACATGAAAATGGATATCCCAGTTGCTCCTCAGTGTTCTAAAATGCTGAAGAAGTAGCCTCTAATGCTAGTGAAGAAATACAGTTGCAAATGAAGCAAAAGCAAGCAGGAAAACAGAGTTTCCCTCATACTCTTCCCTCATGCCCTTATAGCATTTTCCAGCAGAAGGTATGCTCCAGATAAATTTAGATCTTCCCACCTCAAAAGATCTAATTTTTCCCCTTAACTCAAAGATCCAGTTTAGAGGTAAATCTTCCCACTTAAAATAATTTGGTTAAGAAAAGGGGGGTGGTGGTGGCTGGAGAGATGGCTCAGTGATTAATAACAGTGACTGCTTTTCCAAAGGGTTCTAGGTCCAATTTCCAGCAACCACATGGTGGCTCACAACCATCAGTAATGGGATCTGATGCCCTCTTCTGGTGTATCTAAAGACAGTGACAGTGTACTCACATACATGAATAAGTAAGTCTAAAATACATAAATAAATAAATAAATAAATAAATAAATGAAAAAAGTCGAGGTTAAGGCCTGGTGAGAGGAGATCTGAGCAGCCAGGGAGCAGAGAGATCTCTTCTGAGTGCACACGGAAAGCGCACCCCTACCCTCCATGATCCAGGGACCAGGAACCCAGCATTGTGACCTCTGTTCCCACTGGGAGGCTTTGGAGTGCAGAACAGGGCTCGGCCCATCTGCCACCTGGACCAGCAGTTCCCAAAGGTTAAGGCCTGGTGAGAAGGAGATCCTAGCAGCCAGGGGGCAGAGAGATCTCTGCCGAGTGCACACGGAAAGCGCGCCCCTGCCCTGCCTAATCCAGGGACCAGGAACCCAGCATTAGGACCTCTGTTCCCACCTGGCGGTTTTGGGACTCAGAACAGGGCTCGGCTATCTGCCACCTGGACCAGCAGTTCCCAGAGGTTAAGACCTGGTGAGAAGGAGATCCAAGCAGACAGGGGGCAGAGTGATCTCTGCCGAGTGCGCATGGACAGCGAGCCCCTGCCCTGTCTGATCCAGGGACCAGGAACCCAGAATTGGGACCTCTGCTCCCACCCGGTGCCTTTGGGGCACTGAACACGGCTCAAATCATCCGCCACCAGGACCAGTGGAGATCCAGGGACACAGACCAGGTACAAGGGAAAAGCAAGAACATACCACTGACAACAAGATGGCAAGAGGAAAGCAAAAGAGCATATCCCAAGGAAACCAAGACGACCTGGCAAACCAGTACCCAGCTCTCCCATCACAGCAAACAGCGGAATGCCAAACACTCCAGGAAATCATACATACACCTAAAATCATACCTCAAGATGATGATAGAGATCCTTAAACAAGAATGGGAGAAAAAGAGAAAAGAATCAGAAGGTTTTAAAGAGGAAACAAGAAAAACACGCAAAGAACTCAAAGAACTGGAGAAAACAGAACCAAAGAGATGAAGGAATGGAAGAAGGAATTTAAAACGGAAATTGACACAATAAAGAAAACACTAAAAGAGATAAATCTAGAGGTAGAACACCTAAAAAAAAAAATCAAGAGTCACAGAAGCAAGCATTTCCAATAGACTACAAGAGATAGAAGAGAGAATCTCGGGGGCTGAAGACAACATTGTAAACATAGACAAAACAGCCAAAGAAGATGCAAAAACCAAAAAGCTCCTAACCCAAAATGTCCAGAAGATCCAGGATACAATGAGAAGACCAAACCTAAGGATAATAGGAATAGAAGAGGGAGAAGAATATCAACTAAGAGGCACAGTAAATATCTTCAACAAAATTGTAGAAGAAAACTTCCCTACCCTTACGAATGAGATGACCACTAGCATAAAAGAAGCCTTCAGAACTCCAAATAGGTTGGACTAGAAAAGAAATTCCTTCCAACACGTAATAGTCAAAACACCAAGTGCCCAAAGCAAAGAAAGAATACTAAAAGCAGTAAGGGAAAAAGGTCATGTAACATATAAAGGCAGACCAATCAGAATCACACCCAATTTCTCAACAGAGACTATGAAAGTTAGAAGATCCTGGACAGACATTATGCAGACCCTAAGAGAGCACAAGTGCAAGTCTAACCTATTATACCCAGCAAAACTATCAATCACCATAGATGGAGAGATGAAGATATTTCAAGACAAATCTAAATTTACACAGTATCTGACCACAAACCCAGCACTACAATGAATTATAGGTGGAAAACCCAATACAATGAGAGGAACTACATCCTAGTAAAAACAAAAAAACTCCTAAGCAAGAAAACCAAAACAAGAAAGAGACACAGACATAACTCAACCTACAAAAGCAATAATAGCAGGAAACAGAAACCACTATTCCTTGATATCTATTAACATAAATGGACTCAACTCCCCAATAAAGAGACATAGGCTATCAGACTGGATACATAAACAGAATCCAGCATTTTGTTGCATCCAGGAAACTCATCTCAGAGATAAAGACAGACACTATCTCAGAGTAAAAGGTTGGGAAAAAAACTTCCAAGCAAACAGCTCCAAGAAGCATGTTGGAATGGCAATTCTAATATCAAATAAAGAAAATTTCCAACCAAAAGTTATCAAAAATAATAAGGAAGGACACTTTTTACTCATTACAGAGGAAATCTGTCAGGAGGAACTCTCAATACTTAACATATATGCTCCAAATACAAAAGCAACCACATTCATAAAAGAACCCCGACTAAAGCTCAAAAAATACATTTCAGCCCACACAATAATAGTGGGAGACTTTAATACCGCACTCTCACCAATGGATAGATCATGGAAAAAGAAACTGAACAAGGACAGTGTTAAACTAGCAGAGACTATGAACCAACTGGAATTAATAGATATCTACAGAACATATCCTAAAGTAAAAGAATACACCTTCTCAGAACCCCATGGCACCTTCTCCAAAATTGACCACATAATTGGACACAGAACGAGCCTCAATCGACATAAGAAAATTGAAATACTCCCATGCATTCTCTCACATCACCATGGTCTAAGGCTGATCTTTAACAACAACAAAGACAACAAAAAGCCCACATACACATGGAAACTAAACAACACTCTGTTAACTCATAGCAGGGTCAAAGAAGAAATAAAGAAAAAAATTAAGGATATTCTAAAATTCAAAGAAAAGGAAAACACAACATACCCAAACCTATGGGATGCAAGGAAAGCAGTAATGAGAGGAAAAATCAAAGCTCTGAGCGCTTACAAAAAGAAACTGGAGAGAGCATACATCAGCAACTTCATAGCACAGTTAAAAGCTCTAGAACAAAAAAAAAGCAGATACATCCAAGAGGAGTATACAGCAAGAAATAATCAAAATTAGGGCAGAAATAGACCAAATAGAACCAAAAAGAACCATAGAAAGAATCAACAAAACCAAGAGCTGGCTCTTTGAGAAAATCAACAAGATTGATAAACCCCTAGCCAGACTAACTAGAGGGCTAAGAAAGAGTATACAAATTAACAAAATCAGAAAGGAAAGTGGAGACATAACAACTGAAACTGAGGAAATTCAAGAAATCATCAGATCCTACTACAAAAGCCTATACTCCACAAAGTTGGAAAATCTGGAGGAAATGGATGACTTCCTAGTCAGATACAAGATCCTAAAGTTAAACCAGGACCAGGTAAACCATCTAAATAATCCCATAACACCTAAAGCAATAGAAGAAGTCATCAAAAGCCTCCCAACCAAAAAAAAAAAGCCCAGGTCCAGACTGGTTCAGTGCAGAATTTTATCAGACATTTATTGCGGACATAACAGCAATACTCTCCCAACTATTCCAAAAGATAGAAACAGATGGAATACTACCTAACTCATTTTTTGAGGCTACAATAATCCTCGTTCCTAAACCACACAAAGACCATAGAAGGAAAGAGAACTTCAGACCAATCTCACTTTTGAACATTGATGCAAAAATACTCAAAAAAATCCTTGTAAAACAAATCCAAAAACACATCAATATGATTATTCACCATGACCAAGTAGGCTTCATCCCTGGGATGCAGGGATGGTTTAATATAAGGATATCCATCAATGTAATCGACCATATAAACAAACTCAAAGAACAAAATCACATGGTCATCTCACTAGATGCTGAGAAGCATTTGACAAAATTCAACACCCCTTCATATTAAAAGTCCAGGTAAGAACAGGAATCCAAGGTCCATACCTTAACATAATAAAAGCAATATACAGCAAACCAGCAGCCAACATCAAAGTAAATGGTGAGAAACTTGAAGCACTCCCACTTAAATTCGGGACTCGACAAGGCAGCCCACTCTCCCCCTACCTATTCAACAAAGTAATGGAGGTCCTGGCTGGAGCAATTAGACAGCAAACGATATCAAGGGGATACAAATCAGAAAGGAAGATGTGAAAATATCACTCTTTGCAGATGACATGTTCGTGCACATAAGTGACCCCTCAAATTCCACTAGAGAACTCCTACAGCTGAAAAACAAGTTCAGCAAAGTGGCTGGATACAAAATTAACTCAAACGAATCAGTAGTCTTCCTATATTCAAAGGACAAACATGAGGAAAAAGAAATTAGGGAAAAGATACCCTTCACAATAGTCAAAAAATATGAAATACCTTGGTGTGACTCTAACTAAGCAAGTGAAGGACCTGTATGACAAAAACTTAAACCTCTAAAGAAGGAAATCAAGGAAGATCTCAGAAAATGGAACGATCTCCCATGCTCATGAATTGGAAGGATCAACATTTTAAAAATGGACATCCTACCAAATGCAATCTACAGATTCAATGCAATCCCCATCAAAATTCCAACCCAGTTTTTCATTGAGTTGTAAAGTTATAAAGGTCAATGTGCAATTTCATCTGGAATTAAAAAAAAAAAAAACCTAGAATAGTAAAATCCATACTCAACAACAAGAAAACATCTGCGGGAATCACTATCCCTGACCTCAAGCTATATTACAAGGCAATTGTGCTGAAAACTGCATAGTACTGGTACAGAAATAGGCAAGTGGATCAATGGAATAGAATAGAAGATCCAGAAATGAGCCCTCATGGATATGGCCACCTGATTTTTGACAAAGGAGCTATAAACATTCAATGGAAAAAGGACAGCCAATTCAACAAATTGTGTTGGTCCAACTGGCACTCAGCATGCAAAAGAATGAAAATAGACTCTTCCTTTTCTCCTTGTACAAAGCTCAAGTATAAGTGGATCAAAGATCTCCACATAAACCAGATGCATTGAAACTATTAGATGAGAAAGTAGGGAAAACCTTAGAACACATAGGCACAGGAAAAAATTTTCTGAACAAACCATCAATGGCTCAAGCTCTAAGGTCAAAGATTAACAAATGGGACTAAATGAGATTGCAAAGTTTCTGTAAGGCTAAGGACATTGTCAAAAAAACAAAACGGCAGCCAACAGAATGGGAACTGTTTACCAACTCCATATCAAATAGAGGCCTAATATTCAAGGTATGCAAAGAAATCAAAAAGCTAGACACCAGAGAACCAAACAACCCTATTAAAAATGGGGTACATTGCTAAACAAAATGATCTCAATTGAGGAATATGCAATGGCTGAGAAACATCTAAGGAAGTGCTCGACATCCTTAGCCATCAGGGAAATGCAAATCAAAACAACCCTGAGATTCTACCTCATACCAGTCAGATTGGCCAAGTACCAAAACTCAGATGACTGCAGATGCTGGCGAGGTTGTGGAGAAAGAGGAACACTTCTCTACTGTTGGTGGGGTTGTAAACTGATACATCCACTCTGGAAATCAGTCTGGTGATTCCTCAGAAAATTGGACATAGTAATACCTGAAGATCCAGCTATTTACTTCTGAGCATATACCCCATAGACACTCCAATATACAACATATATACATGCAGCACAATGTTCATAGCAGCTCTATTTATAATACCCAGAAGTTGGAAAGAATCCAGATGTCCTTCAGTAGATGAATGGATACAAAAATTGTCGTACATTTACACAATGTAGTACTACTCAACCATCAAAAACAATGACTTAACCAAATTCTTAAGAAAATAGTTGCATCTAGAGAATATCATTCTGAGTGAGATAACCCGGTCACAAAAGAACAGACATAATATGCAGTCACTGATAGTGGGATGCTAACCCCAGAGGCTCGGACTGCCCCAGAAACAACTCACAGACTATGTGAAGTTCAAGAAAAAAAGAAAAGAAAAGAAATCAAAACAAAACAAAATGTCATGCTCAATCCTTACACACCAAGAAAACGTTGACTAATTCCATGTTACATCCTGTTTTACATGTACTTTTTGCTCATTGTAACTAGTAAGACCTTAATGCAGAGTATAAAACCTTAAAAAAAAAAAAAGAAAAAAATAAAGCCAGGCACTGACACAATTGTATTTGTATACATTTATGCAAAAATGTTTAAATTTTTTTCTTTTTTCTTTGTTTTTTAAAATAAAGTTTAAAAAAAAAGAAAAAAGTCGAAGAAGAAGAAAAGAAGAAGAAGAAAAGTAGAAGAAGAACAAGAAGAAGAAGAAGAAGAAGAAGAAGAAGAAGAAGAAGAAGAAGAAGAAGAAGAAGAAGAAGAAGAAGAAGAAGAAGAAGAAGAAGAAGAAGAAGAGGAAGAAGAATTTTCTCACCAGTAGTCCCAGTCAATTGGGTTTTGATTAATTCCAGATGTAATCAGATTGACAACCAAGAATAGCCTCCACAAATAAGGAAATATATGGAAAACAATAGTCCTCAGGTCTTTTAATATTAAAGACATAGTCTAATGAGAGTACATAGAATATCATGCACACATTTAAACCTAGATAGTTTAGCCTGTTGTGCAGTGTGCCTATACAGCCTATTTGTGCCATGTTGACCACTGTGCTGAATGCCAAAGGCAACTGTTACACAGCAGTAAGTGTTTTAATATCTTACTTAGATGACGTTCAGTAACCATGGTATAAGAGGTGAAGCATTTAATCTTTATAAGGCACGGATGGCATCCATAGGGCAGGCTGCTTAGGGTGAGTGAGTGGGAGGATATGACTATTCACTGCTCTCTATATTCTATACTCTTGTGAATGACTGACAATACACCTTATACAAGCCAGCTTTTCACTAACAATTAGTCTTGATGCTGCAGTGTAGGGGAATGTCAGGGTGGGGAAGTGGTAGGAGGTAGTTTTGGGTGAACACCCTCATAGAAGCAGAGGGAGGGATGGTGGGGTATGGGATATGGAGGAGAAGCTGGAAAAAGGGGATAACATTCTAAATGTAATTAAAATATATCCAATAAAAAAAGAAAGAAAGGAGTCTTGGCTTACTATAAATTCAGTTGTAAAATTGTTTAAACTTTTTAAACTTCTTTTTTTTTTTGTTTTGGAATAAATTAATTTCAAAGTAAAGCACATTGCATGGTGCTGTAAAATATTTTGCTTTTCTACTCTTACTATAAGATCATATTTTAAAATGTAAAATTTTAACCTTAGTAAATTTTTGGTAAAAATGAAAACAAAAATAAACATTAGAAGTGGCCTTCACACGTTTACTCTTCAGCATCGCTGTTGATGTCAATGCCACTGTGTCTGCTACCATAATCTTGCCCCTGAAAATTCTCAGGGCCAATAACACAAATGAAACCGTGCTTTACCCTGATAATTGTTTTTCCTTGCTTCATTGCATGAAGCATGAGGCTGTTTTATAATTAATTTATATGTACATAATATGACTCTGTATTTATGGTTTCTATAAGTGCATCTATGTCTACTTAGAATCCTAGCATACTCAATGACCATAACTTAGTCATACAAATAATTTGATGGTAATATATATATATATATATATATATATATATATATATATATATATATATATATATTCCAACGTTATCTCAAATCTTGTATTATGGCCCTGCAGCAGCCACATCATGACAGTGACATGACAGGATTCTGATGGGGCCAGCATTGTCATGTCATCTGTCTCTGAATAAATCATTGGTGTAAAATGCTTGATTGTATGGAAAGATTTAGGTTCAATGAACCTTATGGAATGGAATGCAGATAGAGGGGTTTTGCATCAACTCCTGATCTCTCCCTCTCCCTCCCTTCCTCCCTCCCTCCCTCTTCTCTCTTTCAGACACCATTCACATATCAAGGAACACCCAGTACCTGGGTTCTAAGCATTATTAACAAACAAAATGACTTTCTTTGAGGAAGAAAAAAAACTGACTCTAGGTTTGTGACAAGTGAGATGCAAGATGAAAGGGCATCCTTTTGTGCAGAGACCAAGGAAGTGGTCAAGAAATGATAAGGAAACGCTAAAGGGCATAGACAACATTCAAAGAAAGGCTCTCCATCTGGTCAGATTTGTAACAATGTGAGCATCACCATAAATGAGGGAAGAGAATTATTACAAGATGAATAAAGTAATAATCCATCAACTCTCACTGATATAAATAGCAAACAAACCTAAATTTCTGTCAATAGAGTCAATGGATAAAAATCAGAAAGATTAAAGCATATTTTAATTCATTGAAACTATAGGAAATATTTAAAAAGTTCTACATTTTCAAAGGCATAAAATGCTAACAGCCTTTATAGTGTACAAGGCATAGACTGTGGGAGCTGTTCTTGTTTGCGTTTCTTCCTGTGATAAACAACATGACTAAGCAGCTTGGAGAAGAAAAGGTTTATTTGGCTTTGGTCCACCACTGAGAGAGGGTAAGAAAGTAACTCAAAGCAAGGACCTAAGGAAGGACCTAGGCAGAGACAATGGAGGAATCCTGTTTTACTGATTTAGCTACCATGGACTTTCTCAGCTAGTTCATCCAACTCAAGACCATCTGCCTAGGAATGGCATCTTCCACAGTGGGCTTGGCCCTCCCACATAGATAATAAATCAAGAAAATTCCCCACAGACATGCCTACTGACCAATCTAGTAGAGCAAAATTTTAACTGAGTTTCTTCCCAAGTGATTCCTATTTGTGTCTAAACTGACAAAAAGTGACAAGTTCCAAAGGCTATCTCCTCTTAAGCATAAAGCATACTACAGAAACCAATTAAAAATACCTATAATTTTCAAAAATAATTATAAATTCTGATAAAGGATAGTCTGATGTACAATTAGGAAATCTTTACAATTGGTAATATGGTCTAAATGTTAATATCATTAATATATGATTTTATATTCATGTGAAAATTAGTTACTCCAATGAAGAAATGGACCAAGAAGGCATTTAGAAATAAAGTTGAACAAATCGTGTGCAGAAAGGCAAGTGACTCTAATTACAGAATAATGCTTAGCCTCATTCATAAAGTGATGACACCAACTGAGACTACACTGAGGCACCACACTATGGGTTAGCTTGGAAGAATGAGCACTTTTCAAAGTTTTACACATGTAATGTTTTGGGGCTTTGAGACAAGAACTTCTGTAGATAGATAAAATTTCAAGTAACTGCTACAGTTGTAAATTCATATACACCTTGGCTTAACAGTGTTGTGGCTATGCATGCACTAAAGTCAAGGTGCTATTCTGTTGGCAGAAACTTCCCTGCCTACATAACTGAAGACTTTGTTTTTTATGATGACACAACTGACCGAAAAACAGAAAGGTCATGCTATTAAGTTGAATAGAAATCATACAGATTAGGAGGTCTTTACTACATTGATCATTAACATGTCTGCATTCAAATACTTTCCCCAGTGTAGTAAGTCGAATATTTGGCTATTCTCCAAAAAATCACTCTGTCTCAATAGGAACATATAAAGCAGCTTAGAGGGTGGTAGTTCTAATATGTAGGGTGTCTGTCTTATTAAAGTCACTCATGAAGCACGAAATTAAACCTGACAGTGAAGAGCCCTGAGATATGCACCATGCTTCATAGCACCACATTTTAAAACATAAACAGAAAATAAAGGATTGTCAGACATCTGAAGAATAGTTAATGTGGAAATAAATTACTCCAAACTCAAGAGAAAAAGTGAGGTAAACATGCAATGAAACTAACCTTCTAATTAGTATTCCTAGAAAGGTATAAAGAGATTACACATAGAAAACCGGCACAAAAACTATGTGGCATGAAAGAGTAATAGACTTGTGACTGAATGTATATGAGTGTGCATGTTTGTATGTGTGTGTGTGTGTTTGCATGTGTGTGTATGTGTGTTGGTGCTGAATATAATCTACTAGAGTTTGAGTCATTTTGATTGTACATCTAATCTGAAAAACCTAAACAAAGGATAATTCTTCGAGTGATAGTTTCAAGGATTATTTTAGGCAATCCATTTAATCATACCAGGAAGGTTATAGCAATATAAAAACAAACAAACAAGCAAAGAAAGAAAAGAATAATTGTAGCTTCTCCATGGAGAAACCTGACAAAGACTAGACTGGTTAAAAATACGACCAACCTCTAAAGTGTTGAATAGTGTTTTCACCTTTGGTGTAATGTTAGGAGAATGGCACCTTACTCTGCTGTCTTCTTCACAGGAATGAAAAACAGTACTTCAATTTCTATTTCAAAAATTTGACAAATCCCAGTTCTCATTCATATAACTGTCAAGTACAGTAAAAAGAAATGTCTGAGAAGCAGTGATAACCAAATGGAGCCTAGAGAGATGTTCTGACTCAGTATAATATGGAATTCTAAAACAAAGTAAGAACATTCGGCAAAACCCATAAATGTCTGAAGAGAGCAGCCAACCCTCTGTGCCTGAAGGCATTGCATCTGCAGATATTAACAAGATTGGACCAAACATGTTTGAGGACAAATTGCATCCACAATTAGTACCATATTGTCTCCTTTTCTTCTTATTATCTAAATGATACAGTATAACTTTATTTTATAATTGAAATTGCCATTTTAATACATATTATAAATGCAGTGTAACCATAGAACTGAGAAAACAATGACAGAAAAACACATCTTACATATTCAATTAAGATGGGACACTGCCTTCTTCTCCATCTTCCTGCTTCTATTTCCTCTATACCCTTTGACCCCCTTTTCTCTTTTAAATCTTGATTCTTCTATTTTCTTGCCTATATACTCTTCTCTTAAAAATTAAAGATTCTTTTCACTACCCAGTTTCTGCCTATACTTACTCTTACCTAAAAGAACATATTTAATATTAGAAGGTGAAATATGCACATGAAAATGAATATGCAGTATCTATCATTCTGAATATTTATTAACTTACTTATTACAATATTTCACAGCATTACATATTATAAATGATCATTATCTTATTAAAGTTCATTGGAGAGTTGAGGGATTCTCTGTAAATGCCTTGTCATTTTATGTGGAATTTGAGTATCTTTAAATGTTGATATTCACTGGAGTTCTGAACTTGATGTTTCACAGATACTAAAGGATAGCTATTTATATTTTAGTTGAATATCTATATCAATATTGTGTTATGTTTGCTATTCCATAATAATACATGCTATTAATTATAAGGGAAATCTGACTTCAATACATGGGAAGTCTTTGTACTGCGTTTACCATATTTCTGTAAACTTGAAACTATTCTAAAAAAATTTAAATTTATGTTTTTAAAAGGAAAAGTAAATTCAGCTTTTATTCCACTCTGGATTACCCTCCTTTCAGAGGGCCTGTAAAACTCACAATCCTGTGATAATTCCTGTCTGTAAAACTCACAGTCCTGTGACAATTCCTGTCTGGGATCTGACTTGATTGGAGTCTGACAGTGGTCCTTTGTTGTAACTGTCCAAAGTACAAACTATTATCACAAATATTTCAAATGGCACTAGGAATGGTGTCTCTCCACCAATATGATCTAGGAATATGGCTTTCTTTCCTGAAATCCCAGAGAATCTGTTCAGTTAATCCTAATCCATTGTCACTGGCCAGACATTTAATGTCCTCTCACCTTAATCAGCTTAGATGTTGGCCCCTGGCTTGAGCTCCATCCTGGCTTTCTCACTTGATTTACTTGGAAAGTAAATCAAAGCATATTAATGCTTAAAGTAAAACTTTGGTTAGATAGTCAAATCTGCTCACTTTATAAATGATGAGACCAAGATCCAGAGAAATGGATGGAAGGCTAAGAACTCATAAGCTCTGCAAAAGACAGATTCTTTCAAATCATTGGAGAAAAAACAGAGGATGAGGAGTACACCAAACTTATTTCTGCTTGCTTTCTAATGCTCCTACATTAGGAAGGAAAGATAGTTGGAGCTTGATTCATTAGTTAATGCAGCAGAGTACAAAAAGTAAGATTAACTTAGACAACCAAACCCAGGTTTGTATTTGCCTTTAAAAACAAGGGTCACATTTTTCTTCAAACAAGTGAACTTCAGAATTTTATGCATTTGAATAAATTGTTGACCGTGTTAAATGGCATGGTAAGCATTTGTAGAAGCAGTCTTTATGAAAGAAATTCAAATTTAGAGTTTTATTCTGAGTAAAACGGTGCAGACTCTCAAAATAATATATTCTAGAGCTTTTGCAAATCAATCTTTTGTGAGCTTAAAACTACAAATAACGAGTAAGGATGTTGTTGGAGATGCACTACTAGTCCAGAGGTATGGGATTTTCTTCTTCTGATGGCTGCTCATATATTTGAAAGTATCTGTGTTTCAGTATGCTAATTTTTGTTTTCCAATATCATTTCAGATTTTTCTAGACAAAAGGAAGTGAAAAACGAGGAAGGATAGGAAGAGGAAGAAGTGGAAAAAATCCAGTAGATATAAGGATACACTTAAGAACTAGAGAATCTCTTGGAATTTGAAATAATGGGCACAAAAAGATAATAGTTGTGAATAGTAACTTTTTAGAGATAGACAGATTGTTCTTTGGTTAACAGCCATCTCTTGAAGTAGATCTGAGTTCAACTGTGTCTAGTGGTTCACAATCACTGGCAACTATGGCTCCAGGGGATCTAATAACCTAATAGCTTCCTCTGATTGACCTCTTCGGGTACACACACACACACACACACACACACCTTTTTGCAAACCAAATAACATGATTTTCAATGTCCTATGAAAATAATTTATTGTACTGTCTTAAACTCCCATAAAAGTAAAGAAAAAGGGTAAATTATTCAAATGTCAAAGGAAACTCATTCATATCTCACAAATCTGTTACTTTTTTTGGTGTCTAGTATCAAGACAATATTTTTCAGTGTCATGAGTACAAATAGTCATCACAAGATCAGGAAGAATCTATCAGACACAGTGTTAAACAAACAAAATATACCATGTGTAGCAGCATTCACAGAATATTAAGAAACAAGTGGAACTAGCTTACAGGGTAAGGACATGATTGTCACAGGGTAAGTGGATAATGAATGATGAAAGGGCAATGTTTGATTTTCATATGGATCTTGTTCTAGGTATAAACACTTATAATATTTGAGGAACTTTATCAAGCCAATGACAGATGTGATATAGCCTGTATATGTATATGATGTATTTGATGTATGTGTATGTATATGTGTATGTGTATATGTGTGCGTGTATGTGTGTGTATTCACCTAACGTTCTTTGTGTCAAGATGGTGGCTATTAGCCCATAGTCCATAAAAAAAAAACTCAATGTGAATTTTATTAAATAAAGTTAAATTATGGCTATAAAATACACTCAAACTTTCTTTTTTGAACATTAGTTATGGATTAAACCATATTTTACAAATTGGTGGTAAAACTATCACACGGCTGAGCCATTTTAAGTATTTCTATGCTAGTCAACTTTCTATTGCTTTGACAAATACTTAAGATAAATGGTTTAAAAGGAGAAAGTTTATTTAGGATCACAGTTGTAGAGGAATCTGTCCATCATTACCTCTTGTTGCCTCTTGGTATCATCACCTGTGGGTCTGTGGTAGAAAGCACATGTTCTCACCACACGCTGTTCTGGAAACAAAAAGAGACAGTGAGAAGAAATGGTGAACTTACTAGCATCTTCTTCAAAAAAAGATCCCAGTGACCTAAGGGTTGCCTCCCACCAGGCCCTCCCTTTTGATCTACATCTCCACTTAGTAGCACCACAGGTCAGAAGTGCTGCCTTTAACAGGTAAGCCAGTGGTAACATTCAAGGATTATGGTACCAAACTTAATTCAATTTTCCTTAATTCAGAGAATCAAGAGTTTTTGATGTATTGGAATTAGGGGTATTCTGCGTAAACTCTGACTCAGATGGATAATTTAACCTTGATTGATTAGGACTATATTTTTATTCAAGCTATAACAAATATGGTTAGCGGGTACAATATTTTCTTAATATAATAAATTAAATATATTCAGAATGAGGTCAATTGTGTATTTTTAAAAAATTTTTATGATGATAGTTTCTTAGAACTTATGTAACACCTGGCATCACCCCAGAATAAAGCTACTGTTCTCTAGGGGACATTGTATATTTTTACTAATTCATTTGACCTTCCTCAGAGCAAGTAAGTGCTGCTGAAAAAAAATGGAAGTTTTGATTTGACAGGAGTGTGATTAAAATTGACTTGTTTCAAACTAGAAATAGTTCAGACTCTGTCATTTTAGGTTTTCAAAGAAAGGCATTTAAAATTGATCTTGAAACATAGCATTTTGTATCACTGCACAGTGTGCAACGTTTTAGCAGGTTTGAAAATACTGAGTGGATATCCTGGTCGCTCTTATCACAGTATACCAAAGCACATTCAAAAATCTGTCCATCATTTGGTCGTTGCTATAGTAACAACCTAGTTCCAACTGGCACTAACTGGATTGCTTGCTGGCTCTAACAAAACAGAGCTATAAGCTTGCTTTCTTCCATCGTTCAGATATGGATTGTCACTTCTGGGAGCTGGTTAGAGTAGGATGGGGATCATGGCATGATGTCAGGGTATATAATTCTTTTTTTTCATAATTTTTTATTAGATACTCTGTATTTACATTTGAGACATTATCCCTTTCCCCTGCCCTGCTTCCATTCCCCCTCCCCCTCCATTTGCCTTCACAGAGGTGCACTCCCTCCTAATCACCATTTCTACCTTATTGCCTTGGCAATCCCCTACATTGGGAAACGTGCCCTCCCTGGAACAAAAGCCTCTTCTCACATTGATGCCAGACACTGCTATCTTCAGCTACATATGTAACTGGATAGATAGGTCTCTCAATGTGTGCACAAAGGTTGGTGTATTATTAGTCCATGGGAGTTTTAGAAGGTTTGGTTGGTTGATAATATTGTTATCTTCCCATGAGGTTACAACCCCTTTCAGCTCCTTAGGTCCTTTCTTTAACACCCTCATTAGGGTCTCTGAGTTTAGTCTGTTGGTTAGCTGCAAGCAAGCTCAACTGTATTTATATGATTCTAACATAGTCCCTGAGGAGGCATCTCTATATGGTTTCTGCCAGTAAGTACTTCTTGGAATCAACCATAGTGCTTGGATTTGGTGGCTGCATATATGGTGGATCCCAAGGTGAGGCAGCTTCTGAATGATCTTTTCTTCAATCCCTGTCCCTCTATTCCACCTTGCATTTTCTCCTGAGTGTTTTGTTCTTCCTTCTAAGAAGGACTGAGGCACCCCATTTTGCCTTTCCCTCCTTTTAAGCTTCATAATGTCTCTGATCTTTTTTATTTTGAGTACTCAGAGCTTTCTGGGGCTAGGATATGCTTATCAGTGAGTTCATACCATATGTGCTTTTTTGTAACTGGGTTACCTTACTCCGGATGATCATCTCTAATTCCATCCATTTGACTACAAATTTCATAAACTCATTGTTTCTAATAGCTGAGTAGGACTGCATTGTGTAAATGTACCAACAAAACCCCTAGAATAGTGAAATCTATTCTCAAGAATAAAAACACTTCTGGGGAAATCACCATCCCTGATATCAAGTTGTATTACAAAGTAATTGTGATAAAAACTGCATGATATTGGTACAGAGATAGACAGGTAGATCAATGGAACAGAATTGAAGATACAGAAGTGAACTCACACATGTGGTCACTTGATCTTTGACAAAAGAACTAAAAGCATTCAATGGAAAAAGGACAGCCTTTTTAAGAAATGGTGTTGGTTCAACTGGCAGTCAGCATGCTGAAGAAAGCAAATCAATCCTTTCCTATCTCCTTGTACAAAGCTCAAGTCCAAGTGTATCAAAGCCCTCCACATAAAACCAAGTACACTGAAACTAATAGAAGAGAAAGTGGGGAAGAGGTTAAAACACATAGGCACAGGGGAAATTTTCCTGAACATAACACCAATGTCTTATGCTGTAGGGTCAAGAATAAACAAATGGGACTTCATGAAACTACAAAGCTTCTGTAAGACTAAGGTCACTGTTAAGACAAAATGGCAGCCAACAGATTGGGAAAAGATCTTTGTCAATCCTACATCTGATAGAGGACTCTATACAATATATACAAAGAACTCAGGAAGCTAGACACTAGAGAATCAAATAATCCTATTAAAAATGGGTACAGAACTAAACAAAGAATTCTCAGCTGAGGAATATCAAATGGATGAGAACTACCTAAAAATGCTCAGCATCCCTAATCATCAGGGCAGTGGAAATCAAAGCAACCCATAATTTCACCTCATACCAGTCAGAATGGCTAAGATCAAAAACCCAGGAGACAGCTGATGCTGGCAAGAATGTGTAGAAAGAAGAACACTTCTCCACTGTTGGTGGAGTAGTAACCTGGTATAACCACTCTGAAAATCTGTCTGGCGGTTCCTTAGAAAATTGAAACTAGTACTACCTGAAAACCCAACTATTCCATTCCTGGGCATATACCCCAGAAATGCTCCAACATATAACAAGGACACATGTCCACCATGTTCACAGCAGCCTTATTTATAATTGCCAGAATCTGGAAAGAACCCAGATGTTCTTCAACAGAGGAATGGGTACAGAAATGATGTATGATTCTTGTGTGTGTAAATGAGGAGCATTCCCACTACAATGCCTCTTGTTCGTCCTTGCAAGTTGTGTAATGATCCCTAAGAGATTTCTTACGATGCCTACATCCTAGTAAAAATCATGTTTTGAAATAAATGAACTGTTATTGTCAAAGTTTTTCTCTCTCTGAAAATTTCGTGACCAACTCCAAATTGTTGTCAGAATCCTTTATGTCTGTAATGGTTCTTATGCTACCAGAAGCAAACTCAGTTAATGCCATCCAGATGCCAAAGACTTGGAGGCTAAAATTTGCTCTTTATGGGTAGAAGGAATCCTTCTCCTACGAGCTTGATTCTAGTACATGAACCTTTTTTGTTTCAACATGTGGTTTTAGTTTTTCAAGTTAGAACATCTGATCTATGGCTGACTAGTATCCTGTGACAGAGCTCAGAGTCAGAATTCAAACAAAAGTAAAGATTATGTTTCTCTTTAGCTCTACATGTATTCACTAAAAAGAACCTGAAATGTAGAAAATATTTTTGGATGATGAATCTATAGTGGAGAGTTATTTTTCATTTTCATATTTAATTACATCCACATATTTTCGCTTCAAATATAAAATCATTGCATGTTATTTAAATAAATTTAATTTTGAAACATTTTGTGTGAAATAATTTAAAATTTACAAAAAGTTCAAAGTAAAACTATCAATAACTAATCTTTTTTTGAACAACTTTATTTTAAAAAACAAAAATAAATGTACAAATTTTAAGCATTTTTGCATAAAAGTATACAAATACATTTTTGTCAGTGCTTGGCTTTTTTTCCCCAAAGGTTTGATAGTATGCATTAAGGTCTTACTAGTTACAATGAGCATAAAGTACATGTAAAACAGGATGTAACCCTTAATTAGTCAAAGTTTTCTTGGTGTGTAAGGATTGAGCATAATGATTTTTTCTTTTTTCTTTTTCTTGAACTTCACACAGTCTGTGAGTTGTTTCTGGGAAGTTCAGAGATTTCTGGGGTTAGTATCCTATTATCAGTGACTGTATATTATGTCTGTTCTTTTGTGACTGGGTTATCTCACTCAGGATGATATTCTCTAGGTGCATCTATTTTCTTAAGAATTTCATTAAGTCATTGTTTCTGATAGCTGAGTAGTACTCCATTGTGTAAATGTACAATTTTTGTATCCATTCATCTACTGAAGAAAATCTGGGTTCTTTCCAGCTTCTGGCTATTATAAACAGAGCTGCTAGGAACATTGTGGTGCATGTGTCTTTGTTGTATATTGGCATGTATCTGGGGTATATGCCAGAAGTGGAATAACTGGATCTACAGGGAGTACTATGTAAAATTTTCTGAGGAATAGCTAGACTAATTTCCAGAGTGGTTGTACCAGTTTACAACCCCACCAACAGTGGAGAAGTGTTCCTCTTTTTCCATATCCTTGCCAGTATCTACTGTCATATGAGTTTTAGATCTTGGCCAATCTGACTGGTCTGAGGTGGAATCTCAGGGTTGTTTTGATTTGCTTTTTCCTGATGGCTAAGCACCTTGAGCGCTTCCTTAGATGCTTTTCAGCCATTCCATATTCCTCAATTGAGAAATTTTTGTTTAGCTCTGTACCCCATTTTTTAATAGGGTTGTTTGATTCTCTGGTGTCTACCTTCTTGAGTTCTTTGTATACCTTGGATATTAGGCATCTATCTGATGTGGGGTTGGTAAAGATCTTTTCCCATTCTGTTGGCTGCCATTTTGTTTTCTTGACAGTGTCCTTAGCCTTACAGAAACTTTGCAATCTCATTAAGTCCCATTTGTCAATCTTTGACCTTAGAGCTCGAGCCATTGGTGTTCTGTTTAGGAAATTTTCTGTTGTGCCTATGTGTTCTAAGCTTTTCCCTACTCTCTCATCTAATAGTTTTAGTGTACCTGATTTAATGTGAAGATCTTTAATCCACTTACACTTTAGCTTTGTATAAGGAAATAAGGAAGGATCTATTTTCATTCTTCTGCATGCTGAGTGCCAGTTGGACAAACACCATTTGTTGAATAGGCTGCCTTTTTCCACTGAATGTTTACAGCTCCTTTGTCAAAAATCAGGTGACCATATATGTGAGGGCTCATTTCTAGATCTTCTATTCTATTTCATTGATCCACATGCTTATTTCTGTACCAGTACCATGCAGTTTTCAGCACAGTTGCCTTGTAATATAGCTTGAGATCAGGGATAGTGATTTCCGCAGATGTTTTCTTGTTGTTGAGGATGGATTTCACTATTCTAGATCTTTTCTTATTCCAGTGAAATAGCACATTGCTCTTTCGAACTCAGTGAATAATTGGGTTGGAATTTTGATGGGGATTGCATTGAGTCTGTAGATTGCTTTTGGTAAGATGGCCATTTTTAAAATGTTAATCCTTCGAATCCATGAGATTGGGAGATTTTTCCATTTTCTGAGATCTTCCTCAATTTCCTTCTTTAGAGGTTTGAAGTTCTTGTCGTATAGGTTCTTCACTTGCTTAGTTTGATTCACACCAAGGTATTTCATATATTTTATGATTATTGTGAAAGGTATTTTTCCCTAATTTCTTTCTCTATATGTTTTTCCTTTGCGTTTAGGAAGGCTACTGATTTTCTTGAGTTAATGTTATATCCAGCCACTTTGCTGAATTTGTTTATCAGCTGTAGGAGGTCTCTGGTGGAATTTGTGGGATCACTTAAGTACACTATCATGTCATCTGCAAATAGTGATGTTTTTACCTCTTCCTTTCCAATTTGTATCCCTTTGATTACCTTTTGCTGTCTAATTGCTCCAGCCAGGACTTCCAGTGCTATGCTGAATTAGGTAGGGAGAGAGTTGGCAGCCTTGTTGTGTCCCTCATGTTAGTGTGATTGCTTCAAGTTTCCCACCATTAAGTGTGATGTTGGCTGTTGGTTTGCTGTATATTGCTTTTATTATGTTTAGGTATGGGACTTGAATTCCTGTTCTTTCCATGACTTTTAACATGAAGGGATGTTGAATTTTGTCAATTTCTTTTTCAGCATCTAGTGAGAGGACTATGTGGTTTTTTTCTTTGAGTTTGTTTATATGATGGATTACATTGATGGATTTCCTTATATTAAACCGCCCCTGCATCCCAGCGATGAAGCCTACTTGATCATGGTGAATGATCATTTTAATGTGGTCTTGGATTCAGTTTGCAAGAATTTTGTTGAGTATTTTTGCATCAATATTCATAAGTGAGATTGGTCTGAAGTTCATTTTCCTTGTAGGGTCTTTGTGTGGTTTAGGAATGAGGGTTATTGTAGCCTCAAAAAAATGAGGTAGAGTTCCATCTTATTCTTTTTTGTGGAATAATTTGTAAAGAATTGGTGTTAGTTCGTCAATAAATTCTGCACTCAACCCATCTGGACCTGGACTTTTTTTTTTTTTTTTTTTTTTTTTTCTTTTTTTTTGGTTGGGAGGATTTTGATGACTGCTTCTGTTTCTTTAGGTTTTATGGAATTATTTATATGGTTTACCTGGTCTTGGTTTAACTTTATTCTCTGGTATCTGTCTAGGAATTCATCCATTTCCTTCAGATTTTTCAACTTTCTTGAGAATAGGCTTTTATAGTAAAATCTAATGATTTCTTAAATTTTGTCAGTTTCAGTAATTATGTCTCCACATTAATTTCTGATTTTGTTAATTTGGATACTCTCTCTCTCTGCCCTCTAGTTAGTCTGGCTAAGGGTTTACCAATCTTGTCAATTTTCTCAAAGAACCAGCTCTTGGTTTTGTGGATTCTTTGAATGTTTCTCTCTGTTTATATTTGGTCGATTTCTGCCCTAAGTGTGAGTATTTCTTGCCGTCTACTCCTCTTGTGTGTATCTGCTTCCTATTGTTTTAGAGCTTTCAACTATGCTGTCAGGTTGCTAGTGTATGCTCTCTCCAGTTTCTTTTTAGAAGCACTAAGAACTATGAGTTTTCCTCTCAGTAGTGCAATCATTGCATGCCATAGGTTTGCATATGTCATGTTTTCACTTTCATTGAATTCTAGAAAATCCTTAATTTCTTTTTTTTTATTTCTTCTTTGACCCTGCTGTCGTTTAATAGAGCATTGTTTAGTTTCCATGTGTATATTGGCTTTTTGTTGTCTTTGTTGTTATTAAAGACCAGTCTTAGACCATGGTGATCTGAAAGGATGCATGTGAGTATTTCAATCTTCTTATATCCATTGAGACTCATTTTGTGATCAATTATGTGGTCAATTTTTGAGAAGGTGCCATGAAGTGCTGAGAAGAAGGTGTATTCTTTTGTTTTAGGATGATATATTCTATAGATATCTATTAATTCCAGTTGGTTCATAACCTCTGCTAGTTTTACAGTTTCCTTGTTCATTTTCTGTTTAAATGATCTGTTTTTTGGTGAGAGTCGGGTATTTAGGTCTCCCACTATTATTGTGTGGGGTGAAATGTATTTTTTGAGCTTTAATAGGGTTTCTTTTATGAATATGTGTGCTTTTATATTTAGAGGATATATTTTAAGGATTGAGAAGTCCTCTGGACTGATATTCCCTGTAATGAGTAAAATGTGTCCTTCTTTATTTTTTTTGAAAACTTTTGGTTGAAAATTTACTTTATTCAATATTATGATGCCCACTCCTCCTGCCTGCTTCTTGGGGCCCTTTTCTTGGCAGTTTCATTGTCAATCTTTTAATCTGAGATAGTGTCTGTCTTTGTCTCTGAGATGAGTTTACTGTATGCAGAAAAATGATGGATTTTGTTTATATATCCAGTCTGATAATCCTATATCTTTTTATTGGGGAGTTGAGTCTATTTATGTTAACAGATATTAAGGAATAGTGGTTGCTGTTTTCTGCTATTTTAGCTTTTGTAGGTTGAATGGTGCCTGTGTGTCTTTCTTCTTTTGGTTTTCTTGCTTAGGAGTTTTCTTGATTTTACTAGGATGTAGTTCCCCTCATTTTATAAGTTTTGCCACCTATAATTCATTGTAGTGCTGGGTTTTGGGTCAGATATTGTGTAAATTCAGTTTTGTCTTGGAATATCTTAGTCTCTCCATCTATGGTGATTGATAGTTTTGCTGGGTATAGCAGCTTGGGCTGGCACTTGTGCTCTCTTAGGGTCTGCATGATGTCTGTCCAGGCTCTTCTAGCTCTCATAGTCTCTGTTGAGATATCGGGTATGATTCTGATTGGTCTGCCTTTATATGTTACATGACCTTTTTCTCTTATTGCTTTTAGTATTCTTTCTTTGCTTTGGACACTTGGTGTTTTGACTATTATGTGTCAGGAGGAATTTCTTTTCTGGTCCAACTTTTTGGTGTTCTGAAGGCTTCTTTTATGCTCGTGGTCATCTCATTCTTAAGAGTAGGGAAGTTTTCTTCTATGATTTTGTTGAAGATATTTACTGTACCTCTTAGTTGATATTCTGTGCTCTCTTCTATTCCTATTATTCTTAGGTTTGGTCTTCTCATTGTGTCCTGGATCTCCTGGACATTTTTGGTTAGGAGATTTTTGGTTTTTGCATCTTCTCTGACTGTTTTGTCTATGTTTTGAATGTTGTCTTTGGCCCCCGGGATTCTCTCTTCCATCTTTTGTAGTCTGTTGGAAATGCTTGCATCTGTAACTTCTGATTTCTTTTTTAGGATTTCTACCTCTATGGTTGTCTCTTTTAGTGTTTTCTTTATTGTGTCCATTTTCTTTTTTAATTACTTCTTCCATTCCTTCATCTATTTGTTTCTGTTTTCCTTTAATTCTTTGAGTTCTTTGAGTGTTTTTCTTGTTTCTTCTTCAAAAGCTTCTAATTCTTTATCCTTTTCTTCCTGTTCTTGTTTAAGGATCTCTATCATCATCTTGAGGTAGGATTTCGGGTCTGAGTCTTCTTTTTCTGTAGTGTTTGGCATTCAGCTGTTTGCTGTGATGGGAGAGCTAGGTACTGGTGTTGCCAGGTTGTCTTGGTTTCCCTGGATATGTTCTTTCACTTTCCTCTTGCCATCTTGTAGTCAGTGAGTTGTTCTTGCCCTTCCCTTGTTCCTGGCCTGTGTCCCTGGATCTCTGGTGTTCCTGGTGGTGGATGGTCTGAGTGCATCTTCTGCACCCAGAAGCTGCTGACTGGAAACAGAGAGCCCAGTGCTGGGTTCTTTATTCCCTGATTCAAGCCGGGCAGCGGTGCACTTTCCATGTACTCTGCAGAGCTCTCTTTGCCCACTGTCTACTCAGAACGCCTACTCACCAAGCCTGTGTCCCTGGATCTCTTCTCATATCTAATTTTAATATTCAGTTCATTTTACTTTTATTATTCAAACCTCATTTTTCTCATAAAAGTCTCTACTAATAATATCTATTATTTCTCTTTGTCTATATATGTGTTTCTGCACATCACCTATCAATCATTATGCTTATTAACATTATTTAGTAATAACTATCACTTAATACTTCTATATTAGTTTGGACCTGGGAATATAGGATTCATTCTATGGACTCCTGATATTAATTCTATTTAATTTCTATAAAAATTTAATTTCTACCACTTTCTTAAATTTAACAACTGGTAGCACTGTATGGTTTATTCTCTGCCTCATGAGATTCATGTTTTGAGAAATTTTTACACTTTGAGTAGTTAGGAGGATCAAGGCTCACCCTCATGTTCCTGAAAACATCATTACTCTTAAAATATCTAATTTTTTTATATTTAGAAAATATTACCTGAATAATAAGGCAAATCTACACTACTTAAAACAATCAATGAAAATTTCATTTGTTTATTATTATCCATCAGAATCAAAACCTTAAATAGAAAAAATTGTATATTTGAAGTTTATTATATCTTTATAATTATAAAATTTGAATGTATACTGTGAAATAATTAAAACTCAGAAAGCAATGACTGAAAAATAGATTTTCAGCACCTAGTACTAATCACTATAATAAATTTATTTTTATTTCTGTATATTTTATAATTTAAATTTTATACATTAAATGGACAAAAGTCATACTGTACACAATAACTTTCATTTCAAATTAACTATAATATGTATCATAATATTAAAATATCTATGAAATATGTTTTTAACAGGTCTATAACATTGTTTTTACTCTATCTTATAAGTTTAGATAGTTATTAACTCTTTAATTTTAATATTTTAATACATATCTTTATAGATTAATGTTTTGACTATCTCTATGTCTAACATTTATTTACAAACAAGAAGTATTTCTTTTATAATTTTTTTTGACAAGCTGCATTATTAATGGTTTGTTCAATCTCTTTTAAATACTGGAGAGAAGCATTTGAAAATGCCAAAAAAAGAATTTAAGGCTTCTTAGTAGCTTCCAGCTTAAATGTAATTAGCTATATCTTTAATTTCTATTTAAAAGGATACTTTATGTATATTTCCTATTGTTTGGATCTTAAATAACACCCCTAAAGTAGATTTTTTTTTTGTTTCTATACTGTGGTACTGAAAGGTTATTAAGAAGTGGAGCCTAGTGGCAGGTTCTTAGATCTCTGGCACATGCATGCCCTTGGAAGAGATTGGAGCACTCAATTTATCTTTTGCTTTCTTCCCTGAGACAGGCAGTTTTTCAATTCTACTCATTAATGCCATATCATGATATTTTGTCTTAAATTCAAACCAACTGACTCAGATTAAGTCTTTGGAAGAACAAACCAAAATAAACACATTCTCTTTATTCGTTAACTGCTTCAGGAATTGGCTTTAGAAAACTGCCTATAACTTTAGTTATAGTTGCTTTACTAGATCACGGTAAAATCATTTAGGTAAGTTTTAGAAGAGATAGTCATTCTATTTTGGTCAAAATTACTTTTCATAACCATTGTTCATAAAACTTCTTGGCATACTTTGAGTCTCCTTTATTACTTCATTCCTTTTTGACTACTTTCCTCTAATTTTCTTTTTTATGTTTAAAAGCAAGTTATATGACAAGTTTCAATTAGCACAATCAACCTAAAAAGGAATCAAAGTGTAGTAATATAAATTTCAAACTTGAACTTCACATCATCATGAAGATCAACATCTATACGTGCTGATTTAATTGAATAATTTTCTTATTACATTAAAAGACCAGTAACTTATATGTCTTACATCTAATAAAAAACCCCTCAATTAACAATGAATGTTTTATTTTTAATTTAAGACACGATCTCTAAAACTAAGTTTCATACAACGTCAATGTATCAACAGCCATACAATATACTGTAATATGAGAGCAACCTTTTACAAAATTCAACACTTTCTGTGTGCTCACTGCTTAAGCATATATTGAATAAACTAATTTGAGAAACATTGAAAATAGTGCTTACTACACTTTACTGATGCACTCCAGATGACTGCCATTATAAAAACTGTACAGAAACAAAATGGAACTGCAGACCCTGAAGTATTTTGAAACAATTGTGATTTCTAACTAAGGGGTGAACATAAAGTTCATGTTTGTGCTTCTAATGGTGATTAAATGAACCCCTCATTTACAGGGCTCGTGCTGACTTTTCTTCTAGAAGCCTGGAGTAAAGGTTGTCAGAAAACCTGGCAATATTTGCTACTCAATTAGAAGCCAAGCCTCAGTGAATCTCCCCAATATCCTGAGAATTGTTCAGGCCCCAAGAGACTTTGTCTCTAGGTGAAGAGAATTCACCCATATGAAACAGGCGTCCTTTACCAATGGAATCTAATTTTATGTTTATTATAAAGAAATAAAATCCTTCCTCTAGGTCCTAGCCCTGAGCCCTGTTTACCGCACGGTAGAATTTGTATTGTAAAGCTTAAAGGTGCTTTGCTACCTTCCTATGTAGTTTCTTTGTAGCTAAACTTAAAGTTTTATTGTGGTATATTTCATGTAGAACTGCCTTCCCAAAAGTTTTACTATGCTTACATATGAGAATGAACCTCAAGGTCCATCCCTGGAAGATTTTGACTTAGCGCCTGCAAAGATGGTATTGACTTGAGTTTCATTTTTACATCATAAAGATTGTCTTCCTTCTGGCCCTCAGAAACTGGCAAAGCTTTGTGATCAATGCACCTAAATGTATTTGCAGGCAACTACTCTTCCAAATATTGTTGAGGCAAAAATAGATGCGGGCTGAGGCCTAGATAAAGGTACTTATGATACAGAACCTTGTGAATATTTTCTTGGATGCAGAAAATGTAGGGACTCCAAGGGCGTGAGGCCTGAAAGACTGGTATCATATGTTCAGAGGAATCATGCAGAGGCAACGGCGACCAACTGAGAAAAGTTTGTAGAGTCAGAGTTTCTACACATTCCCCAGGAGACTTAAAGACTGAAGTTGTTAGTCTCCCTTGATTTCTCCAGTAAAAATAACTTCTGCTTTTTGATCTCTAAACAGAGCATCAAAAGACATATATTCAGAGAAAAGAAAGGAATATTTTGTTTGTTTGTTTATTTTTAGGTGTGCTCAATGATGTTTGTGATGCTCTTTGTTTTCCCTCTATCAGCTTAGGAGTCCACATAGTTCAGCTTCTGACCCTGCATAGCTGAAGGAGACACATGCCCACTTTCTTTACCTTCTGAGCATCAAGGCCAGGGTTAGAAACCCACATTATCAGAAGCCTTTTCCTTCTAATAACATAGTGCTTGGCAAATAGATGTTGATCTGTTAACAGCAAATTCTTGAAAAAAAAAACTAACTTGTGAAAAGCTGTTTCCTCCTTGACATATGAACTCTTTTGCATAATTCTTGCTTAAGTCAGATATCATATGTCAGATATCATATGACATCATATGGGGAAACTTTTTATTTTTTCCTGTCCCATTTCTGTTTCTTCTGATCACATTTTCTTTTTTCCCTTTTTAAAATTTTATTGGATATTTTGTGTATTTAAATTCCAAATGTTATACCCTTCCCCCGCCACTCCCCTCTCTCCTACCCCTCAACTTCCTTTCATGAAGGTGCTCCCTCTCCCAATCACCCTCTCCATCTCAGTGCCTTTGCTATTGATGATGTTGTTCTTCCCATGAGGGTGCAATCCTTTAAGCTATTTCGGTCCTTTATCTAGCTCTTTCACTGGGGTCCCTGTGTTTAGTCTGATGTTTAGCTGCAAGTTTCCTCATCTGTATCTATATGACTCTGGGAGAGCCTATGAGGAGACATCCATATCTGGTTACTGACAGTAAACACTTCTTAGAATCAGCAATAGTGCGTGGGTTTGGTGGCTGCATAGGTGGTGGTTCTTGAGGTGAGGCAGTCTCTGTTTATCTTTTCTTCAATCCCTGCTCCTGTATTTGACCTTGTATTTCCTCCCTTGTTTTGTTCTCAATTCTAAGGACTGAGGCATCCACATTCAGGTGTTCCTTCCATTTGAGCTTAATAAGTTCTACAAATGGTCTCTTGGGTATTCTAAGCTTTAATTTTTTTGGTGTGTTGGAGGGGGGAGTAGAGTATCCACTTATAAGTTAGTGGATACCATGAGTGTTCTTTTGTCACTGGGTTACCTCACTCAGGATGATAGCTTCAAGTTCCATCCATTTGCCTAGGAATTTCATGATCTTGTTGTTTTTAACAGCTGAGTAGTACTCCATTGTGTATATGTACCACAATTTCTTTATCCATTCCTATGTTGAAGGACATCTGGGTTCTTTCCAGATTCTAGCTAGCTATTATAAATAAGGCTGCTATGAATATTGTTGAACATGTGTCCTTATTAGATATTGGAGCTACTTTTGAGTATATGCCCAGGAGTGTATAGCTGGGTCCTCAGGTAGCAGGTTCCAATAATCTGAGGAACCATCAGACTGATTTTCAGAGTGGTTGTACCAGTTTACAATTCTACCATAAGTGGAGGAGTCTTCCTTTTACTCCCCATCCTTGCCAGCATTGGCAGCTGTTGCCTGAGTTTTTTATCTTAGCCATTCTGACTGGTGAGTTGGAATCTTAAGGTTGTTTTGATTTGCATTTCCCTGATGACTAGGAATGTTGAACATTTCTTTAGGTGCTTCTCAGCCATTTGATATCCCTCAGTTGAGAAGTCTCTGTGTAGCTCTGTACCCCATTTTTAATAGGATTCTTTAATTCTCTAGAGTGTAACTTCTTGAGTTCTTTGTATATATTAGATAATAGCTTTCTATCAGATGTAGGATTGGTAAATATCTTTGGTTGTTGTTTTGTCCTTTTAACAGTGTCCATGGTTTTATATAAGCTTTGCAATTTCATGAGATATTATTTGTCAATTCTTATTCTTAGAGCATAAGCCATTGGTGTTCTGTTCAGGAAAATTTCCCCTGTGCCTATGTGTTCTATTTCTTCCACACTTTCTCTTCTGTTAGTTTCAGTGTACCTGGTTCTATGTGGATATCTTTGATCCACTTGGACTAGAGCTTTGTAAAAGAAGATGAGAAGGTGTCACTTGCATTCTTCTACATGCTGCCACTTGAACCAGCACCATTTGTTGAATAGGCTGTCCTTTTTTCATTCAATGTTTTTAGTTCCTTTGTCAAAGATCAAGTGACCATAGGTGCATAGGTTCATTTCTGGTTTTTTGATTCTAGTCCATTGGTCTACTTGCCTGTCTCTGTACCAATATCAGGCAGTTTTTGTCACAGTTGATCTGTTCTACAGCTTGAGGTCAGGGATGGTTATTACCCCAAACCTTTTATTATTGTTGAGAATGGTTTTTGCTATCCTGTTTTTTTTTTTATTGTTCCAAATGAATTGCAAATTGGTCTTTCTAACTCTGTGATAAATTGAGTTGGAATTTTGATGGGAATTGCATTGTATTTGTAGATTGCCTTAGAGAAGATGGTCATTTTTACAATGTTGATCCTTCCAATCCATAAGCGTGGGGGATCTTTCCATCTTCTGAGGTCTTCTTTAATTTCCTTCTTCAGAGACTTGAAGTTCTTCTGTACAGATTCTTCACTTGCTTGGTCAGGGACACACCAAGGTATTTTATATTCTTTGTTGCTATTGTGAAGGGTGCTGATTCTTCAATTTCTTTCTCAGCCTCTTTATTCTTTGAGTAGAGGAAGGCTACTGATTAATTTTATATGTGTTTTATATGGTCTTGAGACCATTTGCTTGGAAGTTTTTTTTCCCAACCCTGTACTCTGAGGTAGTTCCTGTCTTTGTTGCTGAGATGAGTTTCCTGTATGCAGCCAAATGCTGGATCCTGTTTAAGTATCCAATCTAATAGTCTATGTCTTTTTATTGGAGAATGAGTTCACTGATGTTAAGAGATATTAAGAAGTAGTCACTGTTTTTTTCTGATGTTTTTGTTGTTAGAGGTAGATTTATATTTATGTGCTTTTCTTATTTGGTGCTTATTGCAAGAGGATTAGTTTCTTGATTTTCACAGGATGAAATTTCCCTCTTTGTGTCAGTGTTTTCTATCTATTTTCCTTGTAGGGCTAGATTTGTGGACAGATATTGTGAAAATTTGTTTTTGTCCTGAAATATTGTGGTCTCTCTATCTACAGTGATTGAGAGTTTTACCAGATATAGTAACCTGGGATGTAACTTATGTTCCATTACGGCCTGTATAATGTCAGTTCATGATCCTTCTAGTTTTCATGGTCTCTGTTGAAAAGTCTGGTTTAATTCTCATTGGTCTGCCTTTATATATTACCTGTATTTTTTCTTTTACTACTTTTAGTTTTTTTTTTTTTTTTTGCTTGTCTTGAACTTTTGCTGTTTTGAATATTATTTGTCAGGGAGATTTTCTTTTCTTGTCAAGTCTATTTGGAGTTCTGTAGGCTTCTTGTATGTTGCGGTCATCTCTATTTTTAGGTTAAAGAATTTTACTTCTATAATTTTATTGAAGATGTTTACTGTGCCTTTCAGTTGATAATCTTTGCCCTCTTCTACACCTATTATCCTTAGCTTTGGTCTTCTCATTGTGTCCTGAAAATTTTTGATTATAATCTTTTTGATTTTTGTATTTTCTCTGACTGTCAATGATTTCTATGGTATCTTCTGCTTCTGAGATTTTCCCCTCCATCTCCTGTATTCTGTTGGTGATGTATTCTGTTGCTAGCATCTATGAGTCCAGATGTCAGTCCTAGGTTTTCCAACCTTAGGGCTCTTTCCTTTTCTATTTTCTTTATTGTTTCTATTTCTGTTTTCAGTTCCTTCACCTGGTTGTTTTTGCTTTCCTTTAGCACTTTAAGTGATTTTTTGTGTATGTTTCCCCTTTAAAGGCTTCATATTGTTTGCATGTGTTCTCCTGTTTTTCCTGTACTTCTTTAACTGTGTTACTTTTGCACTTTTTAAAGTTCTCCATCATCGTGGTGAGGTATGACTTTAAGTCTAAATCTTGTTTTTCTGGTGAACTAGGATATCCACTATTTGTGGTGGTGGGAGAACTGGGTTCTGATATTGTCAGGTTGTTTTGGTTTCTGTTTCTTAGAGTTTTGAGCTTGTCTCTTGCCATCTTGTTATAGGTGATGCTAGGTGATCTTGTTGTCTCTTACTGGAGTTTGTCTCTCTTGTGGGTCTGTAGGCCTGTGGTCTCCAGGGGGAGATTTTTTGTGGGTGGTCCTCTTTCAGGGTATGCAATGAGTTCTGATGGCACAGCCCAGACCTGATATACCTGGGCCTGTCCTTGCCTTGGGCTGGAAGTGTGCACTCCCAGGCGTGCACTGTGAGATTTCTAGATGGCATCTCCTGGGGTAGGCAGTGTGTAGAAGAAGTTGACCCACCCTTCCACTTAGGATGGAAAGCACTTCTGTAGTTCTTTTGAGCTCACAGAGACCTGTGGGAGGGCATGCCGCTGGTCCTGGTCTTGCCTTGGGCCAAGAGTGTGCACTCCCAGGCAGTACCACTCTCCGCACCTCAAGATTTCTGGGTGGCCTCTCCTGAGGTAGACGGTGGGCAAAAGAAGTTGACTCACCCTTCTACTTAGGATGAAGAGTGCTTCTGCCCTGATACCATTTTTGTGACATTAAAATCTGGAAAAAAGACCATTGAAGTAACTGTTATAATGTTTTTCAGAGCAGACATTCTTCGCCATGAGGTTCATCTATATGGTAGATCCATTTACCTACAGTTAGGCAGAAATCCCACTACAGGAAAGTCAGTACCATACACCTTACATGATGTGTCAAGTGAAGAAAGGAGACTTCTTCATGAATAGATGTATGGAAAAGATTAACATTAGACCATCTAACTATCAGCCCAGAGCTAAGGCTGTTCTACAGCCCCCAGACCCAAAACCTCCCTGAAGAGGGCTGGTCTTTTAGGAGAGCTCTCATTCTTAGCCCACAGGTGAGACCCTGCTTTCTCTACAATGACTGTCCAAAGAGAGACCCGCTAAAGGCATACAGGGCACTGGAACCTCTGAGAAGCATGGAACAGGACCATTCCAGTCTTCATCTGTGCCCAAAGATAAGGTTGTTCCAAAGCCTTTCAGACCCAAAACTTGCCTGCAGATATCTTATGTCACAGGAACACTCTCACTCCTAAGATCACAGGCACACAGGTCCACAAAAAAGACAGGTTTTAGTTAGAGACAGCAAGACAGACTAACATCAGAGATAACCAGATATCAAGAGGCAAGTGCAAGAACCTAAGCAACAGGAATCAAAATTATTTGGTATCATCAGAACACAGCACTCCCACCATAGCAAGTAATGGATCACCCAACACAATGGAAAATAAAGATTTGATTTTAAAATCACATCTCATGATCATGATAGAAGACTTTAAAAAGAACATAAATAACTCATTTAAAGTAATACAGGAGAACACACATAAGCAAGTAGAAGCCCTTGAATAAAAACCACAAAAACCCCTTTAAGAGTTACAGGAAAACACAACCAAATAGGTGAAGCAATTGAAGAAAATCATGCAGGATCTAAAATGGAAATAAAAATAAAAAACAATAAAGAGGTGCCAAAGAGAGACAAACCTGGAGACAGAAAACCAGAAAAGAGATCAGAAGGTATAGACACAAGCATCACCGGTAGAATACAAGATATTGAAAAGAGAATCTCGGTAATAGAAGATACCATAGAAACATCTACATAATAGTCAAAGAAAATGCAAAAACCTCCTAACCCAAAATATCCAGTAAAACCAGGACACAATGAAATACAACCTACAGATGATAAGTACAGAAGAAAGAGAAGATCCGAGGGCTCGGCCCATCTGCCAACCGGACCAGCAGTTCCTAAAGTTTTAAAGACTGGTGAATAGGAGATCTGGGCAGCCAGGGAGCAGAGAGATCTCTGCAGAGTGCACACAGAAAGTGCAACACTGCACTGCCTGATCCAGGGACCAGGAACACAACATTGGAACCTCTGCTTCTACCCCGTAACTTTGGAGCACAGAACAGGGCTCGGCCCATCTGCCACCTGGACCAGCAGATCCTAAAGTTTTAAAGACTGGTGAGTAGGAGAACTGGGCAGCCAGGGAGCAGAAAGATCTCTGCGGAGTGCTCGCGGAAAGCACACCACCGCCCTGCCTGATCCAAAGAAGAGGAACACAGCATTGGAACCTCTGTTTCCAACTAAGGACTTTGGGGCACAGAACGGGGCTTGGCCCATCTGCCACCTGGACCAAAGGAGATCCAAAGACACAGACCAGATACAAGGGAAAGGCAAGTACATATTACTGACAACAAGATGGCAAGAGGAAAGCAAAAGAGTATATCCCAAGGAAACCAAGACAACCTGGCAACACCAGACCACAACTCTCTCATAACAGCAAACACTGGAATGCCAAACACTCCAGAAAAAGAAGACACAGACCTGAAATCATACCTCAAGACACTGCTGGAGATACTTAACAAGAACAGGAGGAAAAGCAAAAAGAATCAGAAGGTTTCAAAGAGGAAACAAGAAAAACACTCAAAGAACTCAAAGAACTAGAGGAAAACAGAACCAAAGAGATGAAGAAATGGAAGAAGGAATTTAAAACAGAAATTGACACAATAAAGAAAACACTAAAAGAGATAACCCTAGAGGTAGAACACCTAAAAAAGAAAACAGGAGTCACAGAAGCAAGCATTTCCAATAGACTACAAGAGATGGAAGAGAGAATCTCGGGGAGGGGGGGGGGAGAAGACAACATTGTAAACAGACAAAACAGCCAGAGAAGATGCAAAAAACAAAAAGCACCTAAACCGAAATGTCCAGAAGATCGAGGACACAATGAGAAGACTGAACATAAGGATAATAGGAATAGAAGAGGGAGAAGAGTATCAACTAAGAGGCACAGTAAATATCTTCAACAAAATTGTAGAAGAAAACTTCCCTACCCTTAATAATGAGATGACCATGAGCATAAAAGAAGCCTACAGACCTCCAAATAGGTTGGACCAGAAAAGAAATACCTCCTGACACATATTAGTCAAAACAAAAGTGCCCAAAGCAAAGAAAGAATACTAAAAGCAGTAAGCTAAAAGGTCAAGTAATATATAAAGGCAGACCAATCAGAATCACATCCGATTTCTGAACAGAGACTATGAAAGCTAGAAGAGCCTGGACAGACAACATGCAGACCCTAAGAGAGCACAAGTGCCAGCCCAAGCTGCTATACCCAGCAAAACTATCAATCACCATCGATGGAGAGATGAAGATATTTCAAGACAAATCAAAATTTACACAATATGTGACCACAAAACCAGCACTACAACAAATTATAGGTGGAAAACCCAATGCAATGAGGGAAAATACAGCCTCCTATAAACAAGAAAACTCCTAAACAAGAAAACTAAAAGAAGAAAAAGACACAGACACAACTCAACCCACAAAAGCAATAATGGCAGGACACAGAAACAACTATTCCTTGATATCTATTAACATAAATGGACTCACCTCCCCAATAAAGAGACATAGGCTATCAGACTGGATACATAAACAAAATCCAGCCTTTTGCTGCATACAGGAAACACATCTCAGAGACAAAGACAGACACTATCTCAGAGTAAAAGGGTGGGAAAAAAACTTCCAAGCAAACAGCTCCAAGAAGCAAGCTGGACTGGCTATTCTAATATCGAATTAAGTAAATTTCCAACCAAAAGTTATCAAAAAAGTAAGGAAGGACACTTTTTACTCATTACCGGGGAAACCTGTCAGGAGAAACTCTCAATCTTTAACATATATGCTCCAAATAAAAAAGCACCCACATTCATAAAAGAAATCCTACTAAAGCTCAAAAAATATATTTCACCCCACACAATAATAGGGGGAGACTTTAATACCCCACTCTCACCAAAGAACAGATCATGAAAACAGAAACTGAACAAGGACACTACAAAAGTAGCAGAGACTTTGAACCAACTAGAATTAATAGATATATACAGAACATATCATCCTAAAGTAAAAGAATACAACTTCTTCTCAGCACCCCATGGCACCTTCTTGATAATTGACCACATAATTGGACACAGAACGAGCCTCAATCAATATAAGAAGATTGAAATACTCCCATGCATCCTCTCAGCTGGTCTTTAACAACAACAAAGGCAACAAAAAGCCCACATACACATGGAAACTAGAAAACACTCTGTTAAACAATGGTAGGGTCAAAGAAGAAATAACGAAAGAAATTAAGGATTTTTTTTAGAATTTAACGAAAACGAAAACACAACATTACCCAAACCTATGGGATGCAATGAAAACCGTACTGAGAGGAAAACTCATAGCCCTAAGTGCTTCCAAAAAGAAAATGGAGAGAGCTCACATCAGCAACCTGACAGAACAGCTAAAAGCCCTAGAACAAAAGGTAGCAGATATAACCAAAAGAGTAGAAGGCAAGAAATAATCAAAATTAGGGCAGAAATAGACCAAATAGAAACAAAAAGAACCATTGAAAAAAATCAACAAAACCAAGAGCTGGTTCTTTAAGAAAATCAACAAGATTGATAAACCCCTAACCAGACTTACTAGAGGGCAAAGAGGGAGTATACAAATTAACAAAATCAGAAAGGAAAGTGGAGACATAACAACTGAAACTAAGAAAATTCAAGAAATCAGATCCTACTAAAAAAACCTGTACTCCACAACATGAAAAATCTGGAGGAAATGGATGAATTCCTAGACAGATACAAGATCCTAAAGTTAAACCAGGACCAGGTAAACCATCTAAATAATCTTATAACACCTATAGAAATAGAAGAAGTCATCAAAAGCCTCCCAACCAAAAAAAGCCCAGGTTTAGACGGTTTCACTGCAGAATATTATCAGACATTTATTGTGGACATAACAGCAATACTCTCCAAACGATTCCACAAAATAGAATCAGATGGAATACTACATACCTCATTTTTTGAGGCTACAATAACCCTCATTCCTAAACCACACAAAGACCCTACATGGAAAGAGAACTTAAGACCAATCTCACTTATGAACATTGTCACAAAAATACTCAACAAAGTACTTGCAAACTGAATCCAGGAACACATCAAAACGATCCTTCTCCATGACCAAGTAGGCTTCATCCCAGGGATTCAGGGATGGTTTAATATAAGGAAATCCATCAATTTAATCCACCATATAAACAAACTCAAAGACCAAAATCACATGGTCATCTCAATAGATGCTGAAAAAGCATTTGACAAAATTCAACAAACCTTCATGTTAAAAGTCCTGGAAAGAACAGGAATCCAAGGTTTATACTTAAACATAATAAAAGCAATATACTGCAAACCAACAGCCAACATCAAACTTAACGGTGGGAAACCTGAAGCAATCCCACTAAAATCAGGGACTCGACAAGGCTGCCCACTCTCCCCCTACCTATTCAACATAGTACTGGAAGTCCTGGCTGGAGCAATTAGGCAGCAAAAGGAGATCAAGGGGATCCAAATTGGAAATGAAGAGATAAAAACATCACTCTTTGCTGATGACATGATAGTGTACTTAAGTGACCTCAAAAACTCCACCAGAGAACTCCTATAGCTGATAAACAAGTTCAACAAAGTGACTGGATACAAAATTAACTCAAACAAATTAGTAGTTTTTCTATACTCAAAGGACAAACATGTGGAGAAAGAAATTATGGAAAAAATATCATTCACAATAGTCACAAAAATTATGAAATACCTTGGTGTGACTCTAACTAAGCAAGTAAAGGACCTGTATGACAAGAACTTCAAACCTCTAAAGAAGGAAATTGAGGAGGATCTCAGAAAATGGAAAGATCTCCCACGCTCATGGATTGGAAGGATCAACTTTTTAAAAATGGCCATCCTACCAAAAGCTATCTACAGATTCAATGCAATCCCCATCTAAATTCCAACCCAGTTCTTCATTGAGTTGGAAAGAACAATGTGCAATTTCATATGGAATAGCAAAAGACCTAGAATAGCGAAATCCATCCTCAACAACAAGCAAACATCTGTGAGAATCACTATCCCTGACTTCAAGCTATATTACAAGGCAATTGTGCTGAAAACTGCATGGTACTTGTACAGAAATAGGCACGTGGATCAATGAAATAGAATAGAAAATCTAGAAATGAGACCTCACATTTATGGTCACCTGATTTTTGACAAAGGAGATGTAAACATTCAATGGAAAAAGGACAGCCTATTCAACAAATGGTGTTGGTCCAATTGGCACTCAGCATGCAAAAGAATGAAAATAGACCCTTTCTTATCTCCTTGTACAAAACTCAAGTGTAAGTGGATTAATGAACTCTACATTAAACCAGATACACTGAAACTATTAGATTAGAAA
Source organism: Micromys minutus (assembly GCF_963924665.1). Classification (NCBI taxonomy): domain Eukaryota; kingdom Metazoa; phylum Chordata; class Mammalia; order Rodentia; family Muridae; genus Micromys; species Micromys minutus. The sequence goes on from NC_137974.1 coordinate 50,355,356, forward strand.
GTAGGGAATGCCTTAGAACACATAGGCACAGGAGAAAATTTTCTGAACAAAACACCAATGGCTCAAGCTCTAAGGTCAAAGATTAACAAATGGGACTTATTGAGATTGCAAAGTTTCTGTAAGGCTAAGGACATTGTCAAGAAAAAAAAAAAATGGCAACCAACAGAATGGGAAAAGATCTTTACCAACTCCACATCAGACAGAGGCCTAATATTCATGGTATACAAAGAACTCAAAAAGCTAGACACCAGAGAATCAAACAACCCTATTAAAAAATGGGATACAGAGCTAAACAAAACATTCTCAATTGAGGAATATCGAATGGCTGAGAAACATCTTAGGAAGTGCTTGACATCCTTAGCCATCAGGGAAATGCACATCAAAAAAACCCTGAGATTCCATCTCACACTAGTCAGATTGGCCAAGATCCAAAACTCAGATGACAGCAGATGCTGGCAAGGTTGTGGAGAAAGAGGAACACTTCTCCACTGTTGGTGGGGTTGTAAACTGATACAACCACTCTGTAAATCAGTTTGGCGATACCTTAGAAAATTGGACATAATACTACCTGAAGACCCAGCTATTCTACTTCTGGGCATATACTCCAGAGATACTTTAATATACAACAAAGATACATGTATCACAATGTTCATTGCAGCTCTATTCATAATAGCCAGAAGCTGGAAAGAACCCAGATGTCCTTCAGTAGATGAATGGATACAAATATTGTGGTACATTTACACAATGGAATACTACTCAGCCACCAGAAACAATGACTTAACCAAATTCTTAAGAAAATGGCTGCATCTAGAGAAGATTGTCCTGAGTGAGATAACCCAGTCACAAAAGAACAGACATAATATGCAGTCACTGATAGTGGGATGCTAACCCCAGAGGCTAGCACTGCTCCAGAAACAACTCACAGACAGTGTGAAATCCAAGAAAAAAACAAAACAAAACAAAACAAAACAAAAAAATTTGTCTTGATCAATATCTTCCACAACATTGTTTTCTTTCTGTTAAACTCTCTAAAATGTTTTTCTAAAGTCTTTGACAACCAGGGGACTATTGCCTGCAAATTTTTCACTGTCTTATTTACCATGTGGAAAGAGTTTGGTTAAATTCTGTGCTTCTCCTTTAGATGTTTTGTGTACTATTATTTTTTCTAGGAAACTCCATTGTGGTTTTTTATTTTCTCTATGTGCCCTTTTACCAATAAAAGACGGTCTATGAAAAAAAAAAAAGATTGCTGTGTAACATTCTCCTGTAAACATTAAGCATGTGTTGTTTAAACCAATGAGTTGTTTTCAGGCTCATATATTAATTATATTATATTATAATGTTTACTCATATCCAGTTTTTATAATGTATAATAAATATGCATACAGGTCCATTATATTAATAAACAAAATATACATAAAAAAGAGAAAGAGAAGACCCCAACTTTAAAGGCCAAAAATTTCTTCAACAAAATTATAGAAGAAAACTTCCCTAACTTAAAAAAAATAAAATATCCATAAACATACAAGAAAGATACTAAATTTTAAATAGATTGAACCAGAAAATAAATTCTTTTCTTTATATAATAGTCAAAACACCAAATACACTAAACAAAAAATATTAAAAGAAGTAAGGGAAAAAGGTCAAGTAACATATAAAGACAGACCTATCAGAATTACACCAGATTTCTCAACAGAGACTTTGAAAAGATCCAGGATAGGTGGCATATAGATGCTAAGAGAATACAATTGCCAGTGCAGGCTACTATATCCAGAAAAACTTTCAATAATCATAGATGAAAAAACCAAAATGTTCCATGACAAAACCAAGCACTTGACAAAATTCAATACTCCTTTATGATAAAAGTCTTGGAAAGGCCAGGAATTCAAAGCCTATTTACCTAAACATAGTAAAAGTAATATATATACAGCAAACAACTAATCAATATCAAACTAAATGCAGGAAAACTTGAAGCAATCTCACTAAGATCAGGGAACAGACAAAGCTGCCCACTCTCTTTCTGGCTATTCAATATAATTCTTGAAATCATGGCAGAGCAATTACACAATAAAAAGAGGACAAAGTAATAAAAATTGTAAAGGAAAAAGTCAAAATATCAGTATGTGCAAATGATATGACATTATACTTAAGTGACCCCAAAAATTCCACTATAACATTCCTATAGCTATAAGGAACTTCAGCAAAGTGGCTGGATATAAAATTACCTCAAAGTAATCAATAACCTTCCTCTAATCAAAGAATAGACAGTCTGAGGAAGTAATTAGGGAAACTGCACCCTTTATAATAGTACACAAATAATACAAAATACCTTGGTGTGACCCTAACAAAGCAAGTGAAAGACCTTTATGACAAGAACTTCAAGTCTCTGAAGAAAGAAATCAAAAAAGATTTTATAAGATGGAAAGATCTTCCATGTTTATGGATTGGTAGTGTTAATGTAGTAAAAATGGCCATGTTGCTGAAAGCAATCTGAAGGTTCATTGCAATCCCCATACCAATTCAACTCAATTCTTCATAGAGTTAGAAAGTGTAATTTCCACGTTCATTTGGAATAACCAAAAAAACCCAGAATAGGAAAAACATTCTCAATCATATATCAACTTCTGGAGAAATTACTACCTCTGTTCTCAAGCTATACTACAGAGGAATAGTGATAAAAACTTCAGGTATTATTACAGAGACAGTAGGTAAATCAATGATATAGACTTGAAGACTCAGAAATGAACCCACATACTTATGGTCACTTGATCTTTGACAAAGGAGCTAAAACTATCCCATGGGGGAAAAACAGCATTTTTCAGTGCTACTTCAAGTTGAGGTCAGCCTGTAGATAAATGCATATTGACCCATTCTTATCTCCTTCTACAATGCTAAAGTTGGAGTGGATCAATGACATGCAAATAAAACAAGATACACTGACACTAATAGAAGAGAAATGGTGAAGAGCCTTGAATACATATGCACAGGGGAAATTTTTCGGAACAGAATACCCATGGCTAATGTTCTAAAATCAAGAATCAATTAATGGGTCCTTATATATTTGCAAAGTTTGGTAAGGCAAAGGAAACTGTCAATAGGACAAAATGGCAACCAACAGATTGGGAACGATCTTTACCAACCCTATATGCAATCAAGGGATAATATCTAATATATACCAAGAACTCAAGAAATTAGACTCCAAAGAAGCAAATAATTCTATGAAAAATGGGATATTGAGATAAACAAAAATTCTTAACTAAGGAATATTAAATGGCTGAGAAGTACCTAAAGAAATGTTCAACCTTCTTATTTTTCAGGAAAATGAAAATCAAAACTTCCCTGAAATTCAACCTCATACCAGTGATAATGACTAAGATCAAAAACCCAGGTAACAGCAGATGCTGGAGAGGATGTGGAGAATTAGGAACACTTCTCCATTTTTGGTGGAATTGCAAGTTGGTACAACAAGTCTGGAAATCAGTCTAATGATTCCTCAGAAAATAGTACTACTTGAGGACCTAGCTATACCATTCCTGCAGATACACCCAAAAGATGTTCCAACATATAACAAGGACACATGCTTCACTATGTTCATATCAGCCTTATTTATAATAGCTAGAAGATGAAAGAACCCAGATTTTTTTCAACAGAACAATGGATACAGATATTGTGGTACATGTACACAGTGGAGTACTACTCAGCTCAGAATATCCAAGAAACAATTCACAAACCATATGAAGTTCAAGAAGAAGTAAGATCAAAATATGGATGTTCTAGTCCTTCTTAGAAGGGAGAACAAAATATCAATGGGAGGAAATACAGAGACAAAGAGTGGAGCAGGGACTAAAGAAATGGTCATCCAGAAACTGCCCCCCTCCCCCAATCCTTCCCATATGCAGCCACCAAACCCAGTCACTATTGCTCTTGCCAAGAAGTGCTTGCTGACAGGAGCCTGATATGGATATCTTCTGAGAGGCTCTGCCAGAGCCTTACTGATACAGATGAGGATGCTTGCAGCTAACAGTTAGACTGAGCGTGGGGATCCCAATGGAGGAGTTAAAGAAAGGATGAAAGAATCTGAATGGGTTTGCAACCCCATAGGATAAACAACAATATCAACCAACCAGAACCCTCAGAACTTCCAGCGGCTAAACTACCAACCAGTAAGTACACGATGGGAACTCCATAAGCAGCAGAGAATGACATTGTCTGCCATTAATAGGAGAAGTCCTATAAAAACTTGTTTCCCCAATCTAGTGGAATGCCAGGGTATTGCAGTGTGAATGGGTTGGTGGGAGTTTGAGCATCTTTAGTAGAAGCAGGGGGATTGTAGAAGGAAATGGGAGAGCTGGGAGAGGGGATAACATTTGAAATGTAAATACATAAACTTTACAATTAAAAAAAAAACTTCCAAATATCTAAGTACATGGTGACTACACCAGGTCAAACGGATCTCAGGGTTTCCTTTAGAAGGACTAGGACTCCATGAACAATATAAAGTCACTTCTGATTGTCCCCCCAAACATCTATGCAGTGATGTCTTTGCAGATTGATGATCCAGGGCAAGTCTGGCTCAGCAGAGCTGACCTAAACATACAAGTGTTAATTGCTATCTGATTGGTATTCTGAACAAAAATCAAAAGGAAGATGCACCATACTGAAACCATTTTCTCAGGTATAATTAGCTTTTGACAGAACACACATACCAGGGAAAATTCAGTACCTGAACCCAATGCCCCTAGCTCTCTCATGGGAACACAAGGAAGGCAGCTACATAGAACAATTTTTTTTTATGAGAACAAATAGGTCTTCAGAGGAAGAAGAGCAATGCAGCTGTTCAGTTCTGTTCATGGTATCTGTCATTTAACTAAATGAATACTTTGGGTTTAAGTGTTTGAATAAATTGGATTGTTTGGTTGTACTCTGTTATTTTGCTTTCTCTTACTTTTTGTTGAAGACCCCCATACTAGGGAATCATGCCACCTGCAGTGCACTGGGGCTTTCTACAATTTGTTTAACAATTAACACTCTTCCCCCACAGACATGCGCAAAGGTTAACGTGGTCTTGACCATTTCTCACCAAGACTCTTTCCACATGATTCTAGGTTAGGCAATGGATAAACTCATCAGTATAGAGAAAATCATGAAGAAAAGTCAGTAATTGTGCCAGTTTCTCTATATAGAGATGTTTCTAGATTAAGGGAATATCAGTGATGTAGCTGGGATCCTTTTAGCCTATCTCAGAAAGTCACCTTTTTTTTTACACGTTTATTTTAAAAAACAAAGACAAATGAACAAATTTTAAGCATTTTTGCAAAAAAGTATGCAAATATACTTCTGTCAATGCTTTTTTTTTTTTCTTTAAAGGTTGGATAGTGTGCATTAAGATCCAACCAGCTACACTGAGCATAAAGAACATGTAAAACAGGATGTAACCTGGAATTAGTCAAAGTTTGCTTAGTGTGTAATGATTAAGCATAATGGTTATTTCTTTTCTTTTCTTTCATTTTTTCTTTTCTTGAACTTCATATAGTCTGTGAGTTGTTTCTGGGTGTTCAGAGCTTTCTGGGATCAGTATCTAATTATCAGTGACTGCATATTATGTCTTTTCTTTTGTGACTGGGTTATCTCACTCAGGATGATATTCTCTAGATGCAGCCATTTTCTTAAGAATTTCGTTAACTCATTGTTTCTGATACATGAGTAGTACTCCATTGTGTAAATGTACCACAATATTTGTATTCATTCATCTACTGAAGGAAATCTGGGTCCTTTCCAGCTTCTGGCTATTATAAACAGGGCTGCTATGAACATTGTGGTACATGCATCTTTGTTGTATGTTGAGCCTTCTTTGGGGTTTACACCCAGAAGTAGAATAACTGAGTCTTTGGTAGTATTATGTCCAATTTTCTGAGGAAGTGCCAGACTGATTTCCAGAGTGGTTGTACCAGTTAACAACCCCACCAACAGTGGAGAAGTGTTCCTCTTTCTCCACAACCTCGTCAGCATCTGCTGTTATCTGAGTTTGGATCTTGGCCAATCTGACTGGTGTGAGGTGGAATTTCAGGGTTGTTTTAATGTGCATTTCCATGATGACTAGATGCTTCTCAGCCATTTGATATTCCTTCAATGAGAAACTTTTGTTTAGCTCTCTACCCCATTTTTTAATAGGGTTGTTTGGTTCCCTGGTGCCTAGCTTTTTGAGATCTTTATATACCTTGGATATTAGGCCTCTATCTGATGTAGGGTTGGTAAAGTTCTTTTCCAACTCTGTTGGTTGCTATTTTGTTTTCTTGACAATGTCCTTAGCCCTACAGAAACTTTGCAATCTCATTAAGTCCCATTTGTCAAACTTTGACCTTAGGTCTCAGGCCATTGGTGTTTTGTTCAGGAAGTTTTCCCCTGTGCCTATGTGTTCTAAGGTTTTCCCTACTTTTTCATCTAATAGTTTCAGTGAACCTGGTTTAATGTGGAGCTTTTTTATCCACTTACACTTGAGCTTTGTACAAGGAGATAAGGGTCTATTTTCATTCTTCTTCATGCTGTGTGCCAGTTGGACCAGCACCATTTGTTGAATAGGCTGTCCTTTTGCTATTGAAGGTTTACAGTTCCTTTGTCAAAATCAGGTGACCATATACGTGAGGACTCATTTCTGGATCATCTATTCTATTCCATTGATCCACTTGCCTACCTCTGTACCAGTACCATGGAGTTTTTTGCACAATTGACTTTTAATATAGCTTGAGGTCAGGGATAGTGATTTCCACAGATGTTTTCTTGTTGTTAAGGATGGATTTCACTATTCTAGGTCTTTTGTTATTCCAGATGAAATTGCATATTGCTCTTTACAACTGAATGAAAAATTTGGTTGAAATTTGGATGGGGATTGCATTCAATCTGTAGATTGCTTTTGGAAGGGTGGCCATTATTACAGTGTTGATCATTCCAATCCATGAGCACGGGAGATCTTTCCATTTTCTGATATCTTCCTCAATTTCCTTCTTTAGAAGTTTGAAGTTCTTGTCTTACAGGTCCTTCACTTGATTAGTTAGAATCAAACCAAGGTATTTCAAATTTTTGTGACTGATTTGAAGGGTATCTTTTCCCTAATTTCTCTACATGTTTGTCCTTTGAATATAGGAAGGCTACTGATTTGTTTGAGTTAATTTTGTATCCAGCCACTTTGCTGAACTTGTTTATCAGCTGTAGAAGTTCTCTGATGGAATTTTTCGGGTCACTGAAGTATACTATCATGTCATCTGCAAATAGTGATGTTTTTAGTTCTTCTTTTCCAATATGTATCCCTTTGATTTCCTTTTACTTTATAATTGCTCCAGCCAGGATTTCCAGTACTTTGTTGAATAGGTAGTGGGAGAGTGGGCAGCCTTGTTGAGTCCCTGATATTAGTGAGATTGCTTCAAGTTTCCCACGGTGATGTTTGATGTTGGCTGTTGGTTTGCTGTATATTGCTTTCATGGTGTTCATATATGGGTCTTGGATTCTTGTTCTTTCTAATACTTTTAACATGAAGGGGTATTAAATTTTGTGAAATGCTTTTTCAGCATCTAATGATATGACCATGTGGTTTTTTTTTTTCCTTCAGTTTGTTTATATGGTGGATTACATTGATGGATTTTCATATATTAAACCATCCCTGCATCCCAGGGTTGAAGCCTACTTGATCATGTTGAATAATCATTTTGGTGTGTTCTTGTATTTGGTTTGCAAGGATTTTGTTGAGTATCTTTCCATCAATGTTTATAAGTGAGATTGGTCTCAAGTTTTCTTTTCTTGTAGGGTCTTTGTGTGGTTTAGGAAGGAGGGTTATTGTAGCCTCAAAAAATGAGTTAGGTAGTGTTCCATCGGATTCTATTTTGTGGAATATTCTGGATAGTATTGGTATTAAGTCATCAATAAATGTCTGATAAAATTCTGCACTGAACCCATCTGGACCTGGGCTTCTTTTTGTTGGGAGGATTTTGATGACTGCTTCTATTTCTTTAGGTGTTATGGGATTACTTAGATGGTTTATCTGGTCTTGGTTTAACTTTGGTATCTTGTATCTGTCTAGAAATTCATCCATTTCATTTAGATTTTTTAGCTTTGTTGAGTATAGGCTTTTGTAGTAGTTTCTGATGATTTCTTGAATTTCCTCAGTTTCAGTCATTATTTCTCTACTTTCATTTCTGATTTTGTTAATTTGGATACTTTCTCTTTGCCCTCTAGTTAGTCTGGCTAAGGGTTTATCAATCTTGTTGATTTTCTCAAAGAACCAGCTCTTGGTTTTGTTGATTCTTTCAATGGTTTTTTTCATTTCTATTTGGTCTATTTCTGCCTTAAGTTTGATTATTTCTTGCCATCTACTCCGCTTGAGTGTATCTGCCTCCTTTTGTTCTAGGGCTTTCAACTCTGCTGTCAGGTTGCTAGTGTATGCTCTCTCCAGTTTCTTTTTGGAAGAACTCAAATCTAAAGGATTTACTGTCAGTACTGCTTTCATTGCATCCCATAGTTTTGGGTATATTGTGTTTTCATTTTCATTAAATTCTTGAAAATCTCTAATTTCCTTTTTATTTTTTCTTAGACCCTGCTATAGTTTAATAGAGCATTGTTTATTTTCCACGTGTATATGGGCTTTTTGTTGTCTTTGTTGTTATTAAAGAGCAGTCTTAGACCATGGTGATCTGAAAGGATGCATGAGAGGATTTCAATCTTCTTATATCAATTGAGACTCATTCTTTGTCCAATTATGTGGTCAGTTTTCTAGAAGGTGCTGTGAGGTGCTCACAAGAAGATGTCTTCTTTTTTTTAGGATGATATATTCTGTAGATATCTATTTATTCCAATTGGTTCATAGTCTCTGCCTGTTTTACTGTGTCTTTGTTTACTTTCTATTTCCATAATCTATCCATTGGTGAGACTGGGGTATTAATTAATACTGGGGTATTATTGTGTGTGGCAAAATTTATTTTTTGAATTTTAGTAGGGTTTCTTTTATGAATATGTGTGGTTTTGTATTTGGAGCATATATGTTAATATTTGAGAGTTTCTCCTGACAGATTTTCCCTGTAATGAGTAAAATGTGTCCTTCCTTATGTTTTTTGATAACTTTTGGTTGAAAATCTACTTTATTCGATATTAGAATAGCCACTCCATCTTGCTTCTTGGGGCTGTTTGCTTGGAATTTTTTTCCCAACCATTTGCTCTGAGATAGTGTCTGTCTTTGTCTCTGAGATGAATTTCCTGTATGCAGCAAAATGCTGGGTTTTGTTTATGTATCCACTCTAATAGCCTATATCTTTTTATTGGGGAGTCAAGTCTATTTATGTTAGTAAGTATCAAGGAATTGTGGTTGCTGTTTCCTGCTATTTTTGCTTTTGTAGGTTTAATTATGCCTATGTGTCTTTCTTCTTTTAGTTTTCTTGCTTAGGATTTTTTTTTTTTTTTTTTTTACTATGATATAGTTTCCTCACTGTATTGGGTTTTCCACTTATATTTTGATGTCGTGCTGGGCTTTGAGTTAGATATTGTCTAAATTCAGTTTTGTCTTGAAATATCTTAGTCTCTCTATCAATGGTGATTGATAGTTTTGCTGGTTATAGCAGCTTGGGCTGGCACTTGTGCTCTCTTAGGGTCTGCATGATGTCTGTCCAGGCACTTCTAGCTTTCATAGTCTCCGTTCAGAAATCGGGTGTGATTCTGATTGGTCTGCCTTTGTAAGTTACATGACCTTTTTCCCTTACTGCTTTTAGTATTCTTTCTTTGCTTTGGGCACTTGGTGTTTTGACTATTAGGTGTCGAGAGGAATTTCTTTTCTGGTCCAACCTATTTGGAGTTCTGTAGGCTTCTTTTAAGCTCATGGTCATCTCATTCTTAAAGGGTTGGGAAGTTTTCTTCCACGATTTTGTTGAAAATATTTACTGTGCCTCTTATTTGATATTCTTTGCCCTCTTCTATTCCTATTATACTTAGGTTTGGTCTTCTCATTGTGTCCTTGATCTCCTGCACATTTTGGCTTAGGAGCTTTTTGTTTTTTGCTTCTTCTCTAACTTTTTTTCTATGTTTTCAATGTTGTCTTCGGCCCCCGAGATTCTCTCTTCTATCTCTTGTAGTCTATTGGAAATGCTTGCATCTATGACTCCTGATATCTTTTTTATTTTTTCTACCTCTAGGGTTGTCTCTTTTAGTGTTTTCTTTATTGTGTCCATTTCTGTTTTAAAGTCCTTCTTCCATTCCTTCATCTCTTTGATTCTATTTTCTTCTAGTTCTTTGAGTTCTTTGAGTGTTTTTCTTGTTTCTTCTTTAAAAGCTTCTAATTCTTTATGCTTTTCCTCCCGTTCTTGTTGAAGGATCTCTATCATATCTTGAGGTAGAATTTCAGGTCTGAGTCTTATTTTTCTGGAGTGTTTGGCATTCTGCTGTTTTCTCTGATCAGAGAGCTGGGTTCTAGTGTTGCCAGGTTGTCTTGGTTTCCCTGGGGTATGTTTTTTTTTTTCGCTTTCCTCTTGTCATCTTGTTGTCAGTGATTGATTCTTGTCTTTCCCTTGTATGTGGCCTGTGTCCCCCCATGTCTGCTGTTCATGGTGGCAGATGGTCTGAGCACCTGTTCTGCACCCAAAAGCTGCTGACTGGGAACAGAGGGCCCAATGCTGGTTTCCTGGTTCCCTCAATCAAGCAGGACAGTGGCGCACTTTATGCCCTTTCGGCAGAGATCTCTCTGCCCCCTGGCTAGTCGGAATAACTTCTCACCGGGCCTGTGTCCCTGGAACTCCACTGTTCCTGGTGGTGGATGGCACCTGTTCTCTCAGAAATTCACCCTAACTTTAGGATAAGAAATAGTGATAAGCAAAAAACTGTGCTTCTCACAGGGTTCACACAGGAGATATACTCAGCACTTCTAGAAGAATGGTACCAGATTTTCATGACTATGGACCACATAGCCTCATCGGCAATGTGCCAAACAATTCTGACTTTCCTTCTGTTGGCAAAGATAGGAGGTCTAAGGACAGTCATCACCAACAGGTTCAGGGATGCCAATGAAAGAAAGACATATGAGCTTGTTTTCATGGAAATCTAATAAGCTGGAGGCACAGAACTGCATCCTGCCACCTTCTGTGTCTGTGCAAATTCTTTATGAGAGCACCTCTAGGATGCAAATGTATATGGCTTCTGAGTATTTCTTTTCAACAAGTTTTGTAATGATGTGTGTGTTGAATTTTGTTTCATTCCGCTTAGAATAGCAAAATGATGCGTTGTTTAGGGCAAATTAAGAAATGCAATTTTCCATAAGAATCACAGTAATTTACAAGTAAATTACACTTTTTTGGTGAGATCCAATGTTACTTATTCTGAAAAAAACTGTAAGTGCCTTTCCTAGTTGTTAAAGGATCATTATTAATATGAGTACATAGAATAGGAATATAAAGATTATTGTAGACATTGTATATTTTCCTAAGTTGAGACATTAATAGCAAAAAAAAAAAAACAAGATTTAGGGAAGGAAAATATAAAATACATAGTTCAATAATACAAATAAAGTAAATATATATATAGTTCATTGAAGTAGCCTGGAGCTCATTTTTAGAGATCAATAAAGTGTTATCACGATATTTTTACAGTTCTGAGTTATTTACTCTTATGAGTCAAGTGTGACAAGATTCCCACAAGGGCTTGTATTTTAGTACTTATTCTCTAACTGGTGGCACTTTTGTGAGACTATGAAACTTTTGTGACATTGAAGAAGAGGGCCTAGGTGATGTAGAACATTAGAGATGTATCTTTTTGAATGTGTGCGTGTATAATCTCTTGATGTTCAGTACCTCCTTTTTACCTCTAACCATACTTTAACATGATCACTGAGCTATATTCATTTAGATAGTTGGATTATTTTTCTCACTGTGTTATACTTAAGCAAAACACCATGTATTCAGAATGAATTTTGCCACAATATTGCCAGTTTCCTCCTGGGACCTAGACTCTTCTTCGGTTTGGATATGAATATTTAGACCTTAGAACTTGGGAAATGATGCCTCACTCTAGCAGCTATCCTCATTCTTCTCACTGTCTGCTTTCAGAGGATGTTGATTATATGGGAAGAGCTTCACCCTGATTGCCTATCTGTCTCATTTAGATGACACTTTCTATTACTTCCATACATATTTGGCTATTGTAATAATCCTGTGGTTATCACCAAGAGTTTCTCCTCTTGTTTCAGATATTTAACATCACCCTCCACCCACTATTGTTTGGAGATTTCACTTAATCCTTATTGCTGTCAAAATACTGGATCTGTAACATTACCTTCTATCAGCTTTGAAATACAAAGCATTTATCCTTAGTAATTCTTGATAAGGCAACTGCCTCTTTGACAAACGCCTTTCTTACTGTCTTGGTGACTGCTATCGTCCATGTTGCCCACAGAGAACTAGTTTTGTTTCTGTCACATTCTAGCTATCATGCCCCTTTCTCTGAGATTATGATCTTCTATTCTGTCATCTTCAGTGGTCTCTCTACCATGCGTTTTTCAAATTTTCAATAACAATTCAAGAAATTGATTACTTCTAAGTCATAAGATTGTTACCAGACACTTAATCCTTAATTACAGGAAAGCATCACCAAATCATGAAATCACCAAATATGAACTTTCTATCTCCTAGATCCAATACTTTAAGAAACAAGCCTAAATTTCAACTGTTCTTAGGACAAGCTGGTTACACCCTGTAGCTTCTGAGGTACAATTTCTTCATTCAAAGACCAAATCCTTTCTGATAAATTTCAGGAGTCACTACTACTTATTGGTTTATATCAGAGAGAGAGACATGTGGAGAAGGATAATGTGGAAGTGTATGCTTATATTAATGTGAAATGTTGCGGTTGGTGTCTGTGTCTTTGTAAAGATAGAAAAGTGCTCTATCACAGAGCCAAATGTCCAAACTCTCACTACATGGCCTGAGATTGATCATGACGTTTTGGTCTTTTGGTAGGGAAGGCAACATTCACTTTGTATCAAGTGATAAAAGCTAGTTGTTAGGTTTACTTTTTTAGGGTGTTTTGTTTTTTGATTTTGATTTGTTTTGTTTTGTATTTGGTGTTGTTGGTTTTTGTTTGTTTTGTTTTTCTCTGCACAATGATTGCAAATTCTCTGATTTAATTCTGAGTCTTATAATTTCTGCCTTCTGGGAAGATCTCAAATATCAAGGTAGTATCTTTCTGAATGCATTTTTTTTCCTTGCTATTCCATTCTGCTTTACTAATAATGAAGTTTTAGTGAATTCACTGCAGCAGGTTGCCCGTATTACTCTTATTCCATGTAAGAGTAGTGATTGTAGTTTTAGACATCAGATTGTGGTGACTTATTATCAGGGCCCATTTACAGTTATAACCCTCAGAATACCCTTAGACCACATCATTATGAAGGGCTCCTCAGGAATATGATCTTAAATATGAGATTTATTTTCATGGAAACATTCACAGAACATGTCTACAGTTATTTATAAGGGAACTGCAAGTTGGGTAGATAGAGAAAAATGAGTACTGCAGCTCCAATCACGTTTCAGATCTACCTTTAAGAGAAGCAAGGTTCTCAGTTTTCAATTCTGCAGTAAATCTTCCAAAGTGGGCTCTTCTAGAGAAGAGATGTGGCCTTGAGGGCAGACATTATTATAGCCTAGGGACACTCAGCTCAGATCCATTTTCAGCAGCTAGGAAAGGAAAGCCCTGAGTAGCTAGTGCCCTGACAAGCATTCTCCCAAAGAACCTCAAGCTGAGAAATGAATAAAACCAAATTCTTAAAAAAAGCCCATCAATAGTGAGAAGAAAGGCTTGGAAGAGTTGATACCAAGTTTTAAAGTCCATACTAATGTCACTGGATGTTCATTTTTATATGTGAATTGCGCACACACACACACACACACACACACACACACACACACACTTATCATAGAGCAATTTTGAGCTTGGGGAAAAAGAAAAATATAGAAAGAACAATTTATAAGTGAAAGTTATTTGGCCAACAGATTTCTGTCTTGACGTTTGCACAATTACTATGATTTCATTATACCATTTTCCTCCAGGAAACCCCACAATTCTTGGGGCACTCTGCAAGCTGAACCAAAAGGTAGATGCTTTCTGACTTAGTAATATAAAGTTAAGCAAATTGGGATTTATATGTAATTGTTATAAGCACTGGAACATGAGCACAGCTATTGCAGATGCAGTGATAGTGAGGAACAGATGGGAAGAGAGTGGATGAGAGGGTAACAGACTCTGCACACACTTCTATTTCTAGGCTTTATGGAAAATAAAAGTGGAAAAAAAGACAAACCATAGAGGGAGGGAGGATGTTAGAGAAAGCATGTTACAGGAAATGGTGGGGGCAGATATGATCATATTTTGCTGTTTATATGCATAGAATGTTCAAACGTAAAGAAAAAGTAAGAATAAAAGCCACTAGAGAGACAAATTACATTTCTTCTGGAATATGAACTTTTTAAGAAATAGTTTGATTGGCAATATGTCTTGGAAATACCATAAATAAAAAGTTAAAAAAAAACTATTTTAGCAGTAGTAAGTCAATATTGCTAAGTTGTAGAATCAGATTAACAAAAAGAAACATTTTAAAGTTTTGTGTGTGTGTGTGTGTGTGTGTGTGTGTGTGTGTGTGTGTGTGTAACTAGAAGCTATTCCTTTATATGTTTCCTAAAAGAAAGCAGGAGTGATAGTTATTTAAACTATTTCTGATTTTGTTCACATTATGTGTACAATATAAAAATGCAGTCTTTGCTAGAAGTTTAGAAAATTTAGAAACTAAAATATTAAAGATAGAAATATTCTATATTTCTATTACCTGTTTGCAAATACCCTGCTTCTACTAATCATCATCACTGAGATTTCTATTATTTCTTTTACAATCATGTGGACAACAAATAAGATACCATTTGTTCTATGATGCAATAAGAAGTGGAATTAATGGCTTTAGGTGTTGTAGTGTCCTATATGGGCTTTCTTTGCTGTGGTAAGGCACAATTTCCAAAATCACTGAAAACGTGTGAGGACTTCTTTCATCTAAGAATCCACAGGTTGAATTTCATTGCTGGGGAAAGTCAAGGCACTTGAGGCAGCAATGTGGAGGCAGTGGCTAAAGCAGGGTCTGTGAAGGAATGTTGCTTACTGCCTTGATCTCAATGGCTGGCTGGGCTTTGTTTTGTTGCCCAGAACCACCTACTTAGGACTAGCACTACCCACAGTGGGCTGGGCTCTTATACATCAATAGCTGGCAATTCCTTAAATAATACTTTCTCTTCTCAGGTCATTGTAATTTGTGTTCCATTTAATAAACTAATCTACACATATACACCTGTGATTTATTTCACTTAATATTTTACTTAATATTACATAATGAAATTATTGAAATTAAAAGTAATTGCTTTAAAACTCATTGTTTTTATGCTAATTTGTATTATATGAATAAACTCAATCGAATTTTGTTGTTGTTGTTGTTTTTTACTGGGCATTAAGGTTGTTTTCACATTTTCAATATTGCAATTCAAACTGGGAAGAATATTTATATAGAAAAATACCAGTGTAGGCTTTTTTTTTTTGGTGTCTAACAATTAAATGCCTATAAGTGAAGTTCTTGGGTCAATTTTCACAACTGTACCTAATAGTATTTATGAGGTTATATTGTTTTTTTTTTTTTGAATGTGGTCCGATTTGTTGTCTTTCTTAGCATTATAGATTCACAGTACCCAATCACACTTTTTCCAGAGCAGATTCTAAGTTCTAATTTGTGGTAGAAAGGACTTGGTAGAAATGACTGGCTTTGCCTGTTTTCAGGTAGCAGACCTATCTCTTGCATTCTACTCTGCTTATGAATGGCCTTTCCAAAGAGACACCTCAAAGATTGATCAGACCCTATGAGATAGTCAATGAATTCTGGTGTGCATTTGGATTAAAAGCCTAGTTTTTTCCACGCAATATTATACTACAGGCAAAAAGCCACAGAGATTCTGAGGGTGCTGTGTCAGTGCAAAAGTCTCATATTTAGGAACTGTACTTAGATGAGGTGAAAGGTGATTGGTCCTCTATGCCTTAAATGTCCACACTGAAACCTTAATCCCTATGACCCCAGGACAGAATTATATTTAGTGACAGTGTTTTTGAAGGAATAATAGATTAAAATTAACTTATTTTGGTAGTACCTAATTCAATATGACAATAGCATTTATACAAAGAAATAACTGGGACAAAGAAGGCGAGATGATACAAATGAAATAGAGAGAGGAGATGCCCACTATAGACAGAACAGAAATGCAGCCCTCTTACTATGGCTCTATGTACAGTTGCTTTTGTGAATCAGGGTTCTAGACTCTTTCACTAAAACATTTCACCCTAGTCCTGGGGCAACGTGAATATTTTAGTCTTCTGATGCATTCTTCAGCATTTTAGTTGAAAGACAAGAGAGGCTAATCTAGGGAAGGGTTCTCAGAGAACCAGCTAGACTTAGCTTCAGAAACACTTAAGCCTTTTCACTAAAACCACACAGTAACATTTGCTTTTTTTTTAAAGTTTGCAGTGTTTAAAAAAGAATGAATCTTCACCTGTTATTTTATAAATCTCTACTTCTGTAGTATTGTTAATGGTTCAAAATGACATCCTGAATCATATCATGGCATCTAACCACAAGAAAGCCTGCCAAAGATAGGGTTATAATAAACCTTTTCTTGGGTGTATATAGACACAGTTACTTGTGTTTATCCTGAACTCCACTTACTCATAGCAAGAAACTAAATTCAAGGTCTCAGGTCTTATGGGAGGTGGGTAGTTCCCTATAGCTTAAAAGTTTCTGTGGTAAACAGTTGTCTTCATCCAGAAATCTCAGTAAAAATGTCCCTCTTCTTGGCAGAGTCAAACAAGTTCATGTTTATAGGCCTCGGAATGAATACTTATCCCATTTCTTCCAATGTTTTTTTAATTGTCTGCTAACTGGTCAAGAACATAGAAATTACTGTCATAGAAACCAGGGTGCATAAGTTATAAACTTTATAGCCAATTTTCTGTTACACCCTAATTAACTATATGCAGCTGACACATTCCTTTGTCCCATTATCACTCTGAACTTGAGGACCTAATATCTAAGAGAATAAAGTAAGAACCTTGAAGCCATGGGCCCTGGATATGGCCCAGACTCCAACGGGTACTCCCTTGCTTAACTCATAGTATCACATTACAGTTGGATGATACTGTAGCTCTCCACAGCTCCTGCCTCATTTTGTGTTCCTATTCCTTAAAATTATTGTATATACTCTTTTTGAGAACACAGTTCAGAGCCCAAACTGGCAACCTCTATGAACACTCAGAAAATAAAGCTCTCATTTTTAAGTGTCTACATCTGAAGTTAGTTTTCTAGGCTTTTACCTCAAATCCTAATTATGAAGAATCTGGTCTTTATGAATCTGAGGAATCTATGACAAAACAATGCTGGGTGGTTATATAAAGCTGCTTGAAGGCTTGTAAAGGCCGAAGCTGGGAAAGTAAGTTTGTTACCTGAAGAACACCTCTTGGATCAGAGAAGAGGTTTAGGGTCTGCTACAAACTTAAATGAGATTAAAAAAAAAAAACTTCAAGTTCTTCAAAAGGATGCAAGTACAAATATAATCAGTAACGTGAGAGAGTCAGGACCACAAGACAGTGGCTCTCAGAGTCACAATATATGTAGATGACTGAGTAGAGTATCTCTTAGTGAGGGTAAGAAAAAACAAACAGGAAGACAAGGCTCAACTAAACATTGAGCACACAAAAAAGAAATTAATAAGAGATGTGAATATACAATATAAAATTAAAAAATTATAGTAAGCGTGGTTCGAAGAACCCAGGTACAGCTCATGAGGAATAGAAGTGCCATACGGAGTAATAATGGAAGTAACTATTTTCTGATATGCAAGGCTAGCACTCTGACCTTTTCTTAAAATTACAGAAACATGGAACAACTGGTGGATGGGAAACCTGGGCTGTCAGGGAGCAGAGAGAACTCTGCAGAGTGCACATGGAAAGTGCACCCCCTCCCTTGCCCTGCCCTGCCCTGCCCAGTCCAGCGACCAGGAACAGAAATTTTGAATTTCTGTTTCCACCCGGTGGCGACTTCAGGACACAGAGCGGAGCCTGGCCCATCTGCCACCCGGAACAGCAGCTCATAAAGGTTGAACAACTGTGACCTGGGACAGAACTTAGGAACTTTTGTTTCCACCCGGAGGTGACTTCAGGACACAGAGCGGAGCCTGGCCCATCTGCCAACCTGAATGGCAGCTTGTAAAGGCTGAACAATTGTGACCTGGAACAGAACGTTGGAACTTCTGTTCCCACCCGGTGACTCGGAGGCATAGAACAGGGCTCGATCCATCTGCCACCTGGACCAGCAGAGATCCAGGGACACAGACCAGATACAAGGGAAAGGCAAGAACATATCACTGACAACAAAATGGCAAGAGGAAAGCAAAAGAGTATATCCCAAGGAAACCAAGACAACCTGGCAACACCAGAACCCAGCTCTCCCATAACAGCAAACATTGGAATTCCAAACACTCCAGAAAAGGAAGACACAGACCTGAAATCATACCTTAAGTTGCTGATAGAGATAGTTAAACAAGAACGGGAGGAAAAGCAAAAAGATTCAGAAGCTTTTAAAGAGGAAACAAGAAAAACACTCAAAGAACTCAAAGAACTAGAGGAAAACAGAATCAAAGAGATGAAGGAATGGAAGAGGGAATTTAAAACGGAAATTGACACAATAAAGAAAACACTAAAAGAGATAACCCTAGATATAGAACACCGAAAAAAGAAATCAGGAATCACAGAAGCAAGCATTTCCAATAGATGAAAAGAGATGGAAAAGAGAATCTCAGGGGCAGAAGACAACATTGTAAACATAGACAAAACAGCCAGAGAAGATGCAAAAAACAAAAAGCTCCTAACCCAAAATGTCCAGGAAATCCAGGACACAACGAGAAGACCGAACCTAAGGAAAATAGGAATAGAAGAGGGAAAAGAGTATCAACTAAGAGGCACAGTAAATATCTTCAACAAAATCATAGAAGAAAACTTCCCTACCCTCAAGAATGAGATGACCATGAACATAAAAGAAGCATTTAGAACTCCAAAAAATTTAGACCAGAAAAGAAATACCTCCCGACACATAATAGTAAAAACATCAAGTGCCCAAAGCAAAGAAAGAATACTAAAAGCAGTAATAAAAAAAGGTCAGGTAACATATAAAGGCAGGCCAATCAGACTCACACCCGATTTCTCAACAGAGACTATGAAAGCTAGAAGAGCCTGGACAGACATCATGCACACCCTAAGAGAACACAAGTGCCAGCCCAAGATGCTATACCCAGAAAAACTATCAATCACCGTCGATGGAGAGATGAAGATATTTCAAGACAAATCAAAATTTACACAATATCTGACACAAACCCAGCACTACAATGAATGATAGGTGGAAAACCAAATACAATGAGGGAAAATACAGCATAGTAAAGACAAGAAAACTCCTAAACAAGAAAACTAAAAGAAGAAAAAGACACAGACACAACTCAACCCACAAAAGCAATAATGGCAGGAAACAGAAACAACTATTCCTTGATATCTATTAACATAAATGGACTCAACTCCCCAATAAAGAGACATAGGCTATCAGACTAGATACATAAACAAAATCCAGTCTTTTGCTGCATACAGGAAACGCATCTCAGAGACAAAGACAGACACTATCTCAGAGTTAAAGGGTGGTAAAAAAACTTCCAAGCAAACAGCTCCAAGAAGCAAGCTGGACTGGCTATTCTAATATTGAATAAAGTAAATTTTCAACCAAAAGTTATCAAAAAAGATAAGGAAGGACACTTTTTACTCATTACCGGGGAAACCTGTCAGGAGAAACTCTCAATCCTTAACATATATGCTCCAAATAAAAAAGCACCCACATTCATAAAAGAAATTCTACTAAAGCTCAAAAAATATATTTCACCCCACACAATAATAGTGGGAGACTTTAATACCCCACTCTCACCAATGAACAGATCATGGAAACAGAAACTGAACAAGGACACTGCAAAACTAGCAGAGACTTTGAACCAACAAGAATTAATAGATATCTACAGAACATATTATCCTAAAGTAAAAGAATATACCTTCTTCTCAGCACCCCATGGCACCTTCTCGAAATTCGACCACATAATTAGACACAGAGCGAGCCTCAATCGATATAAGAAGATTGAAGTACTCCCATGCATCCTCTCAGATCACCATGGTCTACGGCTGGTCTTTAACAACAACAAAGACAACAAAAACCCCACATACACATAGAAACTAAACAACACTCTGTTAAACAATAGCAGGGTCAAAGAAGAAATAAAAAAAGGAATTAAGGATTTTCTAGAATTCAACGAAAACGAAAACAAAACATACCCAAACCTATGGGATGCAATGAAAGCAGTACTGAGAGGAAAACTCATAGTCCTAAGTGCTTCCAAAAAGAAAAAGGGGAGAGCTTACATCAGCAACCTGAAAGCACAGCTAAAAGCCCTAGAACAGAAGGAAGCAGATATACCCAAAAAGAGTAGACAGCAAGAAATAATCAAAATTAGGGCAGAAATAGACCAAATAGAATAAAAAAGAACCATTGAAAAAATCAACAAAACCAAGAGTTGGTTCTTTGAGAAAATCCACAAGATTGATAAACCCCTAGCCAGACTAACTAGAGGGCAAAGAGAGAGTATACAATTTAACAACATCAGAAAGGAAAGTGGGGACATAACAACTGAAACTGAGGAAATTCAAGAAATCATCAGATCCTACTACAAAAACTTATACTCCACAAAATTGGAAAATCTGTAGCAAATGGATGAATTCCTAGATAAATACAAGATCCCAAAGTTAAACCAGGACCACATAAACCATCTAAATGACCCTATAACACCTAAAGAAATAGAAGTCATTAAAAGTCTCCCAACCAAAAAAAACACAGGTACAGACGGGTTCAGTGCAGAATTTTATCAGACATTTATTGGGGATATAACACCAATACTCTCCAAACTATTCCAAAAGATAGAATCAGATGGAGTACTATCTAACTCATTTTTTGAGGCGAAAATAACCCTCCTACCTAAACCACACAAAGACCCTACAAGGAAAGAGACCTTCAGACCAATCTCACTTATGAACATTGATGTAAAAATACTCAACAAAATCCTTGTAAACCGAATCCAAGAACACATTAAAACGATCATTCATCATGACCAAGTAGGCTTCAACCCTGGTATGCAGGGATGGTTTAATATAAGGAAATCCATCAATGTAATCCACCATATAAACAAAGTCAAAGATTAAAATCACATGGTCATCTCACTAGATGCTGAGAAAGCATTTGACAAAATCCAACACCCCTTCATGTTAAAAGTTCTGGAAAGAACAGGAATCCAATGTCCATACGTAAACATAATAAAAGCAATATACAGCAAACCAACATTAAACATCAAACATAATGGCGAGAAATTAGAAGCAATCCCAGTAAAATCAGGGACTCAACAAGCCTGCCCACTCTCCCCCTACCTATTCAACATAGTATTGGAAGTCCTGGCTGGAGCAATTAGACAGCAAAAGGAGATCAAGGGGATACAAATCAGAAAGGAAGAGATAAAAACATCACTCTTTGCCGATGACATGATAGTGTACTTGAGTTACCCCAAAAATTCCACCAGAGAACTTCTACCGCTTATAAACAAGTTCAGCAAAGTGGCTGGATACAAAATTAACTCGAACAAATCAGTAGCCTTTCTATACTCAAAAGACAAACATATGGAGAAAGAAATTAGGGAAAAGGTACCCTTCACAATTGTCACAAAAACTATGAAATACCTTGGTGTGAGTCTAACTAAGCAAGTGAAGTACCTGTATGACAAGAACTTCAAACCTCTAAAGAAAGAAATTGAGGAAGATCTCAGAAAATGGAAAGATCTCCCATGCTCATGGATTGGAAAGATCAACTTCTTAAAAATGGCCATCCTACCAAAAGCAATCTACAGATTCAATGCAATCCCCATCAAAATTTCAACCCAGTTCTTCAAGGAATTGGAAAGATCAATGTGCAATTTCATATGGAATAACAAAAGACCTAGAATAGTTAAATCCCTCCTCAACAAAAAAAAAAAAAAAAAAAAAAAAAAAAAAAACATCTTTGGTAATCACTATCCCTGACCTCAAGCTATATTACAAGGTAATTGTGCTGAAAACAGCATGGTACTGGTACAGAAATAGACATGTGGATCAATGGAATAGAATAGAAGATCCAGAAATGAGCCCTCATGTATATGATCACCGGATATTTGACAAAGGAGCTGTAAACATTCAATAGATAAAGGACAGCCTATTCAACAAATGGTGCTGGTCCAACTGGCACTCAGCATGCAAAAGAATGAAAATAGACCCTTTCTTATCTCCTTGTACAAAGCTCAAGTGTAAGTGGATCACAGATCTCCACATTAAACCAGATACACTGAAACTATCAGATGAGAATGTTGGGAAAACCTTAGAACACATAGGCACAACAGAAAATTTTCTGAACAAAACACCAATGGCTCAAGGTCTAAGGTCAAAGATTAACAAATGGGACTTAATGAGATTGTAAAGTTTCTGTAAGGCTAAGAACATTGTCAAGAAAACAAAACGGCAACCAACAGAATGGAAAAAGATCTTTACCAACACCACATCAGATAGAGGCCTAATATCCAAGGTATACAAGGAACTCAAAAAGCTAGACACCAGAGAATCAAATAACTCTATTAAAAAATGGGGTACAGAGCTAAACAAAACGTTCTCAGTTGAGGAACACCGAATGGCCGAGAAATATCTGAGGAAGTGCTCGACATTTTTAGCCATCAGGGAAATGCAAATCAAAACAACCCTGAGATTCCACCTCACACCAGTCATATTGGCCAAGATCCAAAAATCAGATGACAGCAGATGCTGGCGAGGCTGTTGAGAAAGAGGAACACTTCTCCACTGTTGGTGGGGTTGCAAACTAATACAACCACTCTGGAAATCAGTCTGGCGATATCTCAGAAAATTGGATATAGTACTACCTGAAGACCCAGCTATTCCACTTCTGGGCATATACCCCAGAACACTTTAATACACAACCAAGATATATGCACCACAATGTTTATAGCAGCTCTATTTATAATAGCCAGAAGCTGGAAAGAACCCAGATGTCCTTCAGAAGATGAATGGATACAAAAATTGTGGTAAATTTATACAATGGAATACTACTCAGCCACCAGAAAGAATGACTTAACCAAATTCTTAAGAAAATGGCTGCATCTAGAGAATATCATCCTGAGTGAGATAACCCAGTCACAAAAGAACAGACATAATATGCAGTCACTGATATTGGGATGCTAACCCCAGAGGCTTGCACTCCCCCAGAAACAACTCACAGACTGTACAAAGTCCAAGAAATAAAGAAAACAAAAAAAAAAATTTACAAAACAAGAAGACTTTGACTATTTCCATGTTGCGTTTTGTTTTGCATGTACTTTATGCTCATTGTAACTATTAGGTTTTTAATGCATACTGTCAAGCCCATGAAAAAATCAAGTACTGACTAAAAAATATATATTCACATAAAAAAATTACAGAAACATTAACTTCTGTTCTCCTGGCATCTGTTGTGTTTTGGAAGATGCTCATTTTCTACTTCCTGAATCATACCTCAACTGTATCAGAAGTGGATCGAACCTTAGAGCTGATACTCACAAAGTCATGCTGGGTTCCATTTTCCTTTGCTTTTGATGCCTCAATATACACCTGTCTTCTAATCTTTTTTCATTTCATAAAGTAGGTATATGAAGATTTCTAATATTCCATGAGCATGTAGAATGTAATCATGTTCGTTCTCCTTCCCCACCCAGATATTAAAAATGTGTTATATATTTTCTAGGTTTCTATGTTTATATAAAATGATACTAGCATTATATTTAAGTGAAATGATTTGCATACAGGGGTGTGTGGCTTAATAAAGCCTGTGCATTCTGAGAAATGCATCATTATATAATTTCTTCTTGGTGTGAACACTGTAAAGTATATTCACAAAGCTGATTGATAAGTGTTCTATGTCTAAAGTGTGTGACTTAATCTGTTGTTATCCGAGTATGAGGTTACTTTTTTACCTTCCCATTGCTTATTCAGAATCTGTTTTTAAACTTGCTGCTATTATCAAAATCTAACTGCAGCTCACATGTTGGGTGATGCTTAAAATATACAGCTTTCTGAATTAGGACAAATGTACTTCTGTCTCTATTTTTCCTGTTCATGCATTTTATTTCTATTCTTTGTCTCTTCTTTACACCCATCAAGTACAATTTGTGCTGTACACATGTTCTTTGCTGTACAGTCTTCATTAGAATATGGTTAATATAGCAGAAGTCACATCATTAAATTAAAATTTAATTCACTCCCTCCCAGTAGTTATTAATTGTCCACAGTTTCTCAAATATGTATGAAACTCTGGACTTACTACCTCCCAACTCCATGCACGGATTTTGTCTGTCTTGAGCTTGTGAAGGTATTATGTATACTGCCAAGTGCACTGTAAGGTTACATGTGCTCTACTGAGTGGTAAAAACACTGTTTTCTTGTAGCTATTTTTCTCCACTTAGTATTATTATCTGAGATTCACAGATTTTTATCAATAGTTCATTTTTTCCCTCATTGAATACTATTCCATGTTGTGGATATACCATCATTTGTTTAGCCATTAAATGGATTTTAATTTGGAACAATTTCTAGCAAAGCTTTTGTATATAATGTTATTTTGTGTGTTTAAAAATAGTTACACATTGGGTTAAATGCCTAGGATATGCATCACTGATGCATATAATAAATTGGTGTTTGGAAGAAATTATCTTTTTCAATTCCAGAATAGCTTTCCTATTTACATTTTTATTAGTAGTCGATGAACAATCCCATACCTCCATATTCAAACACATAGTGGTACTCTTTTGTGTTGTTAATATTATTCTGTTGTAGTAAGTATAGAGTGGGAACTTGGTGGTATTTCTTTGATCGCCACCAATACAAAGCCCCTTTCTATGTATACCTGTGCTTTCTGTTCTCACGCTGATTCAAGGTGATGCCCCCTTGTGTCTTTGTTCCCTTTTACATAATGTCTGGTTTTTGTTTTTTGTTTTTTTGATAAAGATTTACTGTTCTATGCATGTTTCCATGGTTGATCAACTAATTGGTGTGCTGTTTCCTAGAGGAGACCACCTCAGTCACTCCGTTTACCTCAGTTGCCTGCAGTTTTGGTATAGCATTAAGACCTCATGGGATTTTCCTCATGCACTCAGACATCTCCATTGAGGTTAGCTTTGCCCAGCTCAGGTTTGGGCAGTCATGTTAATGAAATTTTATGGACATCGCTTCTGACATTAGTAGGAAACACAATCTTTCAGCAACCTCCCTGATCCTATTGCCCTTGTTATCTTCCCATGACCTTTTCTGCACCTTAGGTACATGAGTTTTTTCTTTGTGTGTATATAAAGGTTTGTGATAGATAAAGTTTGCAAACATCTTCCCGTGATTTTCGGTCTTTCTTTTACTTGAGCTCTTATATGTAACAAAGGTTTCAAACTTTGGCACAGTCCAGACCTAGTTGAACTATTTTCTCTTTAACTCATATTAAATGGTGCTTTATGTGTGCTCACTTAAAAATGAACATCTAAATTTTAGAATAGCTTTAAACTCACACTGAATGGTTCACAAGATCCCAATATTCTAACGTGCCCATTAGTAGTTCTTTCTGTCATTAACATCTTATAATACTATAAAAAAATCAGGCATGCCTAAAAATTTAATAAGGGTCTTTACTATAAACAAAGCATCACATTTCATCTAATTTCAAATCTCCTCACCCCACAACTTCAGTTTTCTCCTTTCTTTGTTGGGACCTAAACCAGAGCCTTGCAATGGATTTATTAGCCTGGTCTGTCATGTTATAGGTTGCCAGTTTTCTGGCTTCTGAAGAAGGTGTACCCTAGGTGTATTTCGACCCCATGGCTAACATGGGACTATGTAGTGCCAGTAGAATATGACTGATCTCTTTCACAATCATCTTCTCAACTCCTGAGAACTATATGTACACACTTATGGTCTTAAATGTATTGTGCACTGGCCAAAGATGCTGTCATACTGGGGCTGAGAGGGTTGTAGCATTAATGGATAGTCAGTGGAAATGTGAGAGCGAGGACATAACACACTCTGTGCTTGAAACGTTGAAACCTGTAGGGACTATGAATGATGAATCAGAATGAAGAAAAAGCAATTACTTAGACAGCTCTGAAGGATACAAGACCCTGCAAGTTCTTGAGTTGCACTGTTCTGGAACACTTTGATCTGTGAAATATTGCTGTATATTAGTGTGCTAAGTCAGCGTCAGTATATGTTGTTTATAGTCTACCTGTTACGAAAGATATACAAATTGAAAGAAAGTTCAATTTAACCATGCCTTTTGGGATCCAAAGCTTATATATTAGGTTGGTATTAAAATTGTTTAATCAGTACTTGTTATTTTAATGTGTTCTTTTGACAGACCATTCCTTGAAAAAGAGTTCATAGGATTTATGGTGGTAACATGTAGTTCACTGATTTGTTAAATCTTTTGTCTCTTTATTAATTTTACATCAGTTGCTGAATATTCCTGCAGTCTTATACTTATGTTAGGCTCTGAAAACACAAAGGTGATTAAAGAATATCTGTATCCCCTGAGACTAACTTCAGCATAAGTGGTTTCTTCGGTAATATATTCCTACCAGCAAGTTGTAGAGGGTAACTAATAGCTTTGTTAATAACCTGTGATATTTATAAAACATTTTATATGGGATTTTTTAGCTAAATACTCAAGAAATTATAACACATTCATTGCATTAGAGGTTTTATTTGGTGGCATAAGATGTCTAGCTGGGGGATTTTCTTTCTCATTGTATGATGGTTTCAACTAAGTTTTTTCACATATGTATATACTTTAGAAAGCTTCTACAGTAGTAGGTTTTAAAACGAGTCTTCAATAGGCCTTTAGTATTAGTTGTTTCTCTCCAGAATTCAGCCTTTATTCTGTCCTCCCTACACTTTTCCCATTTAAACCTCTCACCATACTTTCCCCTCTATCTCTTTATAATACTATATTACTATTTTCTCTTTTTATGACAATATATTCTTTTATCAAACAGTATATCTTAATTATAGCCTCCCCCATTTACTACTCCCAGTTTCCCCTTACCTCCCTTCCTATCTGAATCCACTTTCTCTCCATCTTTCATAAGAAAAGAAGAAGCTTTTAAAAGATAATACTAGAATGTAACAAAACAGAAGCAAAATATATCAACACAAAAATTTCCACATTATAGGACAGGGCAAACCAATAGCAGGAAAATAACTCAGGATATGGGGCTGGAGAGATGGCTCAGTGGTTAAGAGCACTGACTGCACTTCCAGAGACATTGAGTTCAATTACCAGCAACTACATGATTCTCACAACCATCTGTAATGGGATCCAATGCCCTCTTCTGGTGTGTCTGAAGACATCTACAGTGTGCTGATAATAAATACATAATTAATTAATTAATTAATTAATTAATTAAATATTTAAAATAAAACTCAAAAGACTGCATGAGGCATTTGTTTGAACACTAAAGAATCCTGAAGAAGCACTAAACTAAAAGCCATAATTTTTATGCATAGGATCTGGTACAGATCTGCATAGGCACAGTGCCTGCTTCTTCAGTCTCTATACATTCATATGAGCTTTAAAGGTCTTGATTGTTTAGTGTACTCCATCTCATTTGACTCTTCTAATTTTCCTACCTTCTCTTCCAATGGGATCCCTGAGCTCTGAAGAAAGAATTGATGAAAAAGTCCCATTTATAGCTGAAGAATGTTATATTTTGAAGTGTTGTCTTTATTTAGTTTTTTTTTGAATTTCAAAACAGTTGATATTTAGTCTATCATTACATAAGTCCAAATACAAATAAGAAATATCTCCTTCCTAGTAGGTAATAATTCAGCATCCCCAAAGAAATTTAGTTTTATATACAGCCATTAACACTTGAGATTTAGAATTCAATGTCTATGTAAAATATGTTTAGTGATGATATCTTTGCTTTAGAGATTACAATTGACTTGATGCTAATGATGCTATTCTACTGTTCTTCAAATAGAACATCTGGAAAGCTGGTGAAACAGATGGAGAATGGATCATTGATATATATATACCAACCAGGGCAAAGTTCTGAAACATTTTAAACTTTGTTTTTATATATGTGAATCTTGGTTTTTAATGCCATTGTTACTTTATTATTTATTTATTGGGTAATAAAATACAGGAGAAATATTTTGTAGGATTTTTGCATTGAATAACATGTTAAATAATTTATGGCACCTTATGTTTTGTAGACAAAAAATGTATAATTTATCAGAAATACCGGGAATTGTTTTAGGACCAAACTAGAGGCCATATAAATATTTGTAGTGCTCTGTAAAGTGCTTTGGTATTACCATTCTAGAGTCCTTTCCTCATCTTTTTGTGATATCTGAACTTTATGAGAGGAGTCTTTACCATTTTCTGTTTTCACTGGTGTCTAAAATTTGTATAGATAATGACTCTACCTGTTGATAATTTCATAGAGAAAGTTAATTCTATGTATGGCACACTAAAAAGTATTAGAATAGCTATTTTAACATTTTATTTTTTCAGGTCAAATTTATATTGTCTGGTAGTTAGATTGAATTTATCAACATATTAGATGAGTGTACATTAAAAGCGTGAATAGAGGACGCAGAGCAGAGCCTAGCCCATCTGCCACCCGGAACGGCACCTCGTAAAGGCTGAACAACTGTGACCAGGAACAGAACTTAGGAACTTCTGTTTCCACCCGGTGGCGACTTCAGGTCGCAGAGTGGAGCCTGGCCCATCTGCCACCCGGAATGGCGGCTTGTAGAGGCTGAGCATCTGGTGGGTGGGAGACCTGGGCTGCCAGGGAGCAGAGAGATCTCTGCGGAGTGCACACGGAAAGTGCACCCCCTGCCTTGCCCTGCCCTGCCCTGTCTGATCCAGCGACCAGGAACAAAACTTTGGAACTTCTGTTCCCACCCGGTGACTCTGAGGCATAGAACAGGGCTCGACCCATCTGCCACCTGGACCAGTGGAGATCCAGGGACACAGACCAGATAGATACAAGGGAAAGGCAAGAACATATCACTGACAACAAAATGGCAAGAGGAAAGAGAAAGAGTATATCCCAAGGAAACCAAGATAACCTGGCAACACCAGAACCCAGCTCTCCTATAACAGCAAACATCAGAATTCCAAACACTCCAGAAAAGGAAGACACAGACCTGAAATGATACCTCAAGATGCTGATAGAGATAATTAAACAAGAACGGGAGGAAAAGCAAAAAGATTCAGAAGCTTTTAAAAAGGAAACAAAAAACTCAAGGAACTACAGGAAAACAGAATCAAGAGATAAAGGAATGGAAGAGAGAACTTAAAATGGAAATTGACACAATAAAGAAAACACTAAAAGAGATAACCTTAGAGGTAGAACACCTAAAAAAGAAATCAGGAGTCACAGAATCAAGCATTTCCAATAGATTACAAGAGATGGAAGAGAGAATCTCGGGGGCAGAAGACAACATTGTAAACATAGACAAAACAGCCAGAGAAGATGCAAAAAACAAAAAGCTCCTAACCCAAAATGTCCAGGAAATCCACGACACAATGAGAAGACCGAACCTAATGATAATAGGAATAGAAGAGGGAGAAGAGTATCACCCAAGAGGCACAGTAAATATCTTCAACAAAATCATAGAAGAAAACTTCCCTACCCTCAAGAATGAGATGACCATGAACATAAAAGAAGCCTTCAGAACTCCAAATCTGTTTGACCAGAAAAGAAATACCTCCCGACATATAATAGTAAAAACATCAAGTGCCCAAAGCAAAGAAAGAATACTAAAAGCAGTAAGGGAAAAAGGTCAGGTAACATATAAAGGCAGGCCAATCAGACTCACACCCGAATTCTCAACAGAGACTATAAAAGCTAAAAGAGCCTGGACAGACATCATGCACACCCTAAGAGAGCACAAGTGCCAGCCCAAGCTGCTATACCCAGCAAAGAGATGAAGTTATTTCAAGAAAAATCAAAATTTACAAAATATCTGACCACAAACCCAGCACTACAACGAATTATAGGTGGAAAACCCAATACAGTGAGGGAACATACAGCTTAGTAATAACCAGAAAACTCCTAAACAAGAAAACTAAAAGAAGAAAAAGACACAGACACAACTCACCCACCAAAGCAAAAACGGCAGGAAACAGAAACAACTATTTCTTGATATCTATTAACATAAATGGACTCAACTCCCCAATAAAGAGACATAGGCTATCAGACTGGATACATAAACAAAATCCAGTCTTTTTGCTACATACAGGAAACTCATCTCAGAGACAAAGACAGACACTATCTCAGAGTAAAAGGGTGGTAAAAAAACTTCCAAGCAAACAGCTCCAAGAAGCAAGCTGGAGTGGCTATTCTAATATCGAATAAAGTAAATTTCCAACCAAAAGTTATCAAAAAAGATAAGGAAGGACACTTTTAACTCATTACCGGGGAAATCTGTCAGGAGAAACTCTCAATCCTTAACATATATGCTCCAAATAAAAAAGCAACCACATTCATAAAAGAAACCCTACTAAAGCTCAAAAAATACATTTCACCCCACACAATAATAGTGGGAGACTTTTATACCCCATTCTCACCAATGGACAGATGATCATGGAAACAGAAATTGAACAAAAACATGCAAAACTAGCAGAGACTTTGAGCAAACTAGAATTAATAGATATCTACAGAACATATTATTCTAAAGTAAAAGAATACACCTTCTTCTGACCACCCCATGGCACCTTCTCGAAAATTGACCACATAATTGGACACAGAATGAGCCTCAATCGATATAAGAAGATTGAAATACTCCCATGCATCCTCTCAGATCACCATGGTCTAAGGCTGGTCTTTAACAACAACAAAGACAACAAAAAGCTCACATACACATAGAAACTAAACAACACTCTGTTAAACAATAGCAGGGTCAAAGAAGAAATAAAGAAAGAAATTAAGGATTTTTTAGAATTCAACAAAAACGAAAACACAACATACCCAAACCTATGGGATGCAATGAATGCAGTACTGAGAGGAAATCTCATAGCCCTAAGTGCTTCCAAAAAGAAAATGGAGAGAGCTTACATCAGCAACCTGACAGCACAGCTAAAAGCCCTAGAACAAAAGGAAGCAGATATACCCAAAAAGAGTAGACAGCAAGAAATAATCAAAATTAGGGCAGAAAGAGAGCAAATAGAATAAAAAAGAACCATTCAAAAAATCAACAAAATGAATAGTTGGTTCTTTGAGAAAATCAACAAGATTGATAAACCCCTAGCCAGACTAACTAGAGGGAAAAGAGAGAGTATACAAATTAACAAAATCAGAAAGGAAAGTGGGGACATAACAACTGAAACTGAGGAAATTCAAGAAATCATCAGATCTAAAACAAAAACTTATACTCCACAAAATTGGAAAATCTGGAGAAAATGGACAAATTTCTAGACAGATACAAGATCCTAAAGTTAAACCAGGACCACGTAAACCATCTAAATAACCCTATGGCATCTAAAGAAATGAAAGAAGTCATCAAAAGCCTCCCAACAAAAAAAAGCCCAAGTCCAGACAGGTTCACTGCAGAATTTTATCAGACATTTATTGAGGATTTAACACCAATACTCTCAAACTATTTCAAAAGATAGAATTAGATGGAATACTACATAACTCATTTTTTTGTGGCTACAATAACCCTTCTACCTAAACCACACAAAGACCCTACAAGGAAAGAGAACTTCAGACCAATCTCACTTATGAACATTGATGCAAAAATACTCAGCAAAATCCTTGCAAACCGAATCCAAGAACACATCAAAATGATCATTCATCATGACCAAGTAGGCTTCATCCCTGGGATGCAGGGATGGTTTAATATAAGGAAATCCATCAATGTAATCCACCATATAAACAAACTCGAAGATCAAAATCACATGGTCATCTCACTAGATGCTGAGAAAGCATTTGACAAAATCCAACACCCCTTCATGTAAAAAGTCCTGGAAAGAACAGGAATCCAAGGTCCATACTTAAACATAATAAAAGCAATATACAGCAAACAAACAGCCTACATCAAACTTAATGGCGAAAAACTTGAAGCAATCCCACTAAAATCAGGGACTCAAAAAGGCTGCCCACTCTCCCCCTACCTATTCAACATAGTATTGGAAGTCCTGGCTGGAGCAATTAGACAGCAAAAGGAGATCAAGGGGATACAAATCAGAAAGGAAGAGATAAAAACATCACTCTTTGCCGATGACATGATAGTGTACTTGAGTTACCCCAAAAATTTTACCAGAGAACTTCTACCGCTGATAAGTTTAGCAAAGTGACTGGATACAAAATTAACACGAACAAATCAGTAGCCTTCCTATACTCAAAGGACAAACATGTGGAGAAAGAAATTAGGAAAAAGGTACCCTTCACAATTGTCACAAAAACTATGAAACACCTTGGTGTGACTCTAACTAAGCAAGTGAAGTACCTGTATGACAAGAACTTCAAACCTCTAAAGAAAAAAATTGAGGAAGATCTCAGAAATTTGGAAAGATCTCCCATGCTCATGGATTGGAAAGATCAACATCTTAAAAATGACCATCCTATCAAAAGCAATCTACAGATTCAATGCAATCCCCATCAAAATTCCAACCCAGTTCTTCAAGGAATTCGAAAGATCAATGTGCAGTTTCATATGGAATAACAAAAGACCTAGAACAGCGAAATCCATCCTCCACAACAAAAAAACATCTGCGGGAATCACCATCCCTGACCTCATGCTATATTACAAGGCAATTGTGCTGAAAACTATATGGTACTGGTACAGAAATAGGCATGTGGATCAATGGAATAGAATAGAAGATCCAGAAATGAGCCCTCATGTATATGGTCACCTGATTTTTGACTAAGGAGCCGTAAACATTCAATGGAAAAAGGACAGCCTATTCAACAAATGATGCTGGTCCAACTGGCACTCAGCATGCAAAAGAATGAAAATAGATCCTTTCTTATGTCCTTGTACAAAACTCAAGTGTAAGTGGATCAAATATCTCTACATTAAACCAGATACACTTAAACTATTAGAGGAGAAAGTAGGGAAAACCTTAGAACACATAGGCACAGGAGAAAATTTCCTGAACAAAACACCAATGGCTTAAGCTCTAAGGTCAAAGATTAACAGATGGGAATTAATGAGATTGCAAAGTTTCTGTAAGACTAAAGACATTGTCAAAAAAACAAAATGGCAGCCAACAGAATGGGAAAAGATCTTTACCAACACCACATCAGATAGAGGCCTAATATCCAAGGTATACAAGGAACTCAAAAAGATAGACACCAGAGAATCAAAGAACCCTATTAAAAAATGGGGTACAGAGCTAAACAAAACGGTTTCAGTTGAGGAACACCAAATGGCCGAGAAACATCTGAGGAAGTGCTGGACATCCTTAGCCATCAGGGAAATGCAAATCAAAACAACTCTGAGATTCCACCTCACACCAGTCAGATTGGCCAAGATCCAAAACTCAGATGACAGCAGATGCTGGCCAGGATGCGGAGAAAGAGGAACACTTTTCCACTGTTGGTGGGGTTGCAAACTTATACAACCACTCTGGAAATCAGTCTGGCGATACCTCTTAAAATTGGACATAATACTACCTGAAGACCCAGCTATTCCACTTCTGGGCATATACTCCAGAGACACTTTAATACACAACAAAGATATATGCACCACAATATTTATAGCAGCTCTATTTATAATAGCCAGAAGCTGGAAGGAACCCAGATGTCCTTCAGAAGATGACTGGATAAAAAAATTGTGGTACATTTACACAATGGAATATTACTCAGCTATCAGAAACAATGACTTAACCAAATTCTTAAGAAAATGGCTGCATCTAGAGAATATCATTCTGAGTGAGATAACCTAGTCACAAAGAACAGACATAATATGCAGTCACTGATATTGGGATGCTAACCCCAGAATCTTGCACTCTCCTAGAAACTACTCACAGTCTGTATGAAGTCCAAGAAATAAAGAAAACAAAACCAAAAAAATATTTACAAAACAAGAAATCTTTGACTTTTTCCATGTTGCATTTTGTTTTGCATGTACTTTGTGCTCATTGTAACTATTAGGTTTTCAATGTATACTGTCAAGCCTTTGAAAAAATCAAGTACTGACTAAAAATATATTCATATAGTTTTATGTAAAAATTATTTTAAAATCTGAAAAAACAGTACTGACAAAAATGTATAATTTTAAGCAAAAAATATTTAAAATGTGTACATTTATCTTTGTTTTGTAAAATAAAGTTGTTTAATAAATAAATAAAAGCGTGAATAAACAAGAACATCAACAATATAGTAGCTCTGTAAAATTCTTTTCCAATAAGAATTACCTGGATGAATTCTAGGACTCAGTATTTATAAGAATAACCATAAACCTCATGAGTAATTCAAGGAGTTTAAAGAAGGCAGGCTCCCTCTTCTCCCCACGAGTCAAATAAAATCAAGAAAGGAAAATATAAGGATAATAACCATTTTATTGTTACCCAAGAAAATGTAAGTGTGATTGAAAAGACAATTTAAGATTTGAGAACTAAGTTCATCAAGGAGATAGAAACACTGATAAGGACTTAAGCCAAAGAAAACAAACTATCAGAGTGTTAAGATAAAAGAAAGGACCTAGAGTATGTAAACAAGGATCACATACAAAAGAAAATGAAATGAACACGGAGGAAATGTGGAACACTATAAAACCTCAAACCTTTGTATTATATATAGTCCTAGAGTAGGGAGAGAAAAATATCAAATCAAAGATATAGACCAAGAATTCCACAAGATCATAGGAGAAAACTTCCCCACACTAAGGAACTATATACTCATACAAATATAAGGAACATAGATAACACCCAGTAGATAGGACCATCAAAGAAAATCCTCTTAGTATAACATAATAAAAACACCAAAGAGACAGAGCAAACAGACAAAAAACTATATTGAAAGCTGAAAGAGGAAAAAATGTATAAAGAAAACCCCATTAGTGTAACAGCTGATAAAAGCCAGAAGAACCCACAACAGTGCATTCCAAGTCCAAAAAGACTCTAGAAGAGCACCTGGAATAATGCAACCAGAAATACTATCGGTCACGACTTAAGAACAAATAAAATCTTCCATGATGTAAACAAAGTAAAGAATGTATATTTAACAAATGAAACCTAAAGAAAATACAGGAAACAGCATTTCTGACTGAATAAAGAAATGAACAGTACATCACTGTTGGGAGCCGAAGTCCACACAATGCCACAATGACCTCCTCATGCCACCCCCGCCCCTTTGCGTGAGAGCAAGAACTCTTCCCATGTCTCTGAAATTTACTTAAAATTTGCTATTCTCTGGAGCTCCGTAAATGATTGTGCCCAGGTACTCTGAGAGCAAACTAAACCCTAACCACGGAATGTCCTAGCAAAAAACCAGATAGCTTTGTCTGTGTGTGCCATTGGTTGTGCTCCAGAGTTCCTCGAACAAACAACTGAAAAAGATGTCTTTGTCTGTTTACCCCATGCCTTCATTCCACCTTCTTCGTTTGTGGTAGCTTAAAACTAGGACTCTGTGAAAAATTAAACAGACCTTGACAAATCTATGTTTGGTCTCACTCCTTTTTCTCACCCATTTCTTCCCAGGGTAGGTCCCCCTCGACCCCATGAATAACTGGGTCCCACAGGATGGGACACATCACCAACAGACTGGGAAAAATGTGAAGCCATAATTATTAAATTAAAATTCAAAATACCACTGTGAATATAAGCATAACTCAAAATCAACAACACAATGACCACACTTAACATGTGGACACATTTCAGAAATAAATTTCAATAAATGTTTTAATCCTTTAGTCAAAAATGCAGGATGCTAAACCTATCAAGAAACAAAATCTATGTATGCATTTCCTTCAACAAAAGCATATGTATTGCCTAGAATAGTGATTCTGAATTATTGAATCATGAGTCCTCTATCGTCATATATCAAATATTTGGCACATTAAATACTAACATTATGATTTATGATAGTAGCAAAATCACAGTTATAAGATAACAACAACAAAAAATTATAATTGGTGAAATCTCTCTCTCTCTTTCTCTCTCTCTCTCTATATATATAATTTCTCCCACCATAGGGTTTTTTCTATGTTTTCCTAGTTCCCAAGAATTGACAGGGAATTTATATATCCACTGTAGCTCATTTTAGTTCCAAAACAAATGTCATGGGGACCTAATAAATGTATTAACAAGATGTAGGCACTATTTTGGGCAGATACTCATTTATTGTAGCCCTCTATGGCTGTCTACTTCCTAGCCACATGGTTTTTTACCTAAAATCTGCATTTTCACCTGGCTTACTCTATCACATCTATCCTTTCCTTATGGCAACTTCATAGCAAATCTTTGCAGTCCTTCTCCTTTTCGTTTGTCCCTAGGACCACTCTGACTAGTAACAGAAGTCATGCCCTATTTAATTCTGACCAATTAGAGGATGAATTACTACTTTATTTACCAGAGTTGGTTGAAAAGAATTATTACACATCATTAAGATGGTAGATGGTCTAAATGATAATGCCAACCTCAAGACTACAAGGAGTTCTCTGAGCACAATAATGAGCATCTGAATACACAGGCACAAAACTATCCCATAACACATGAGGATCATCAAAATATAATGGACTATATTAATGGGTTGAACAATTATGAACATTGTGAAAGGACAATATAAATGCTATTTATCTCCATTAAAGAACTCCATTTGTGTCCATTTTAAAGACCAGACTTGATTAAAAACAAACAACAACGACAACAAAAACAAAAAACAAAAAGGGGGGGGGATGAGTAAGAAACCATCTTCAGTAATAGACCATAAGTATCAGAAACTACATCATAAGATACCAGCTAAGGAGTGCTCTCCATCCTAAGTGGAAGGGTGAGTCAACTTCTGCCCAAGGTCTATCCTGGGAGAAGCCACTAAGAACTCTCGTGGCACAAGCTTTGGTGGTACTGTCAGAAAGCACACACTTCTGGCCAAAGGCCAGACCAGGACTAGTTTTATGAGGACCAGTGGACTACCTGCCCACAGGTCCCTGGAATCTCAGAAGAGCTGCAGGAGCACTATCCATCCTAAGTGGAAGGGTCTTTGGAAACTTGGGAGAACTGCAGGAGGACTGCGCTCTGCCATCTGAAGTCACAGCCTACCCACAGATGAACATCCAGGAGCAATCTCTCTCTGGAGATCATGGGCCCACAGACCCACATGAGATACAAGCTCTAGTAAGAGACAACAAGATCACCTAGCATCACCTATAACACAAGATAGCAAGAAGCAAGTGCAAGACTCTAAGAAACAGAAACCAAGTCAACTTGGCAATATCAGAACCCAGTTCTCCCATCACCACAAATAGCGGATATTCCAACTTA
This sequence comes from Micromys minutus, assembly GCF_963924665.1. Taxonomy (NCBI): domain Eukaryota; kingdom Metazoa; phylum Chordata; class Mammalia; order Rodentia; family Muridae; genus Micromys; species Micromys minutus. The sequence goes on from NC_137974.1 coordinate 50,393,076, forward strand.
CCAAAAAAACAAGGTTTAGACTTAAAATCATACTTCATAATTATGGTGGAGATCTTTGAGAAGCACATAAATAACACACTTACAAAACTACACGAAAGCCAGGAGAACACATGCAAACAAACTGAAGTCCTTAAAGAGAAAACACAGCCCCCCCCCCCAATCACTTAAAGAACTACAGGAAAGCACAAACAACCAGGTGAAGAAACTAAAAACAGAAATTAAAAACAACAAGGGAATCACAAAAGGAGACATCCCTGAAGTTGGAAAACCTAGGAAAGAAATCAGGAGTCACAAAATACAAGAGATGGAGGAGAGCATCTCAGGAGCAAAAGATACCATAGAATTCACTGACACAACAGTCAGAAAATGCAAAAATGAAAAAGATTCTAACCCTAAATATCCAGGAAATTCATGACACAATGAGAAGACTAAACATAATGATAATAGAAGTAGAAGAGAGCAAAGACTTCCAACTGAAAGGCCCAGTAAATATTTTCAACAAAATTAGAAGAAAACTTCCATAACCTAAAAAAAGAGATGACCATGTACATACAAGAAGCCTACAGAACCCCAAAGAGACTGGACAAGAAAAAATATTTTTTCCAACACATAATAATCAAAACAACAAATGCTCAAAACAAAGAAAGAATACTAAAAGCAGTAAGAGAAAAAGAACAGGTAACATATAAAGGCAGATCAATCAGAATTATAGCAGAATATATAACTCTATTTTCAACAGAGACTATAAAAATTAGAAGACCTTGGACTGACATCATACAAACCTGAAGGAAACAAAAGTTCCATCCCAGGTAATTATATCCAGCAAAACTCTCAATCACCATGGAGAAACCAAGACATTCCAGGACAAAAACAAATTTACACAGTGCCTGTCCACAAATCCAACCATACAAAGGATAATAGCAGGAAAACACTGCCACAAAGAGAGAAACTTCACCCTAGAAAAATCAAGAAATAAATCATCTTGTAACAAACACCAAAAAAGAAAAGCACACCATCATAACTCTACTTCTACCAACAAAATAGCAAGAAACAACAATCACTATTCCTTGATATCCCTTAACATCAATGTGCTCAATTCTGTAATCAAAAGACATAGACTATGAGATTTGATAAGTAAACAGGATCCAGCATTTTACTTCATACAGGAAATTCATCTCAGCAACAAAGACAGGAACTACCTCAAAGTAAAAGGTTGTGAAAAAACTTTCCATGTAAAAGGTTCCAGGAAACAAGCTGGAGTAGCCATCCTAGTATCAAACAAAACATATTTTCAACCAAAAGTTATCAAAAAAGACAAGAGAAGACACTTTTTATTCTTCACAGGAAAAAAATCTATGAAGATGAATTCTCAATCCTGAATATCTATGCTCCAAATACAAGAGCAACCACATTCATAAAAGAAACTCTACTAAAGCTTGGAGCATATATTACACCACACCCAATAATAGTAGGAGTCTTCAACACCCCACTCTCATCAATGGATATAAAATTAACTAAAACAAATCAGCAGCGTTCCTATATTCAAAGGACAAACAGGCTGAGAAAGAAATTAGAGAATTGACACACTTCACAATAGTCACAAAGAATATAAAATATCTTGCTGTGACCCTAACCAAGCAAGTAAAGGATCTGTACAACAAGAACTTTATGTCTGTGAAGAAGAAAATTAAAGAAGACCTCAGAAGATGGAGAGATCTCCCATGCTCATGGATTGAAAAACTGGCCATCTTGACTAAGGCAATTTACAACTTCAATGCAATCCCCATCAAAATTCCAACTCAATTTATTATAGAAAGAGCAGTTTGTAAATTCATTTGGAATAATAAAAACCCAAGATAGCAAAACCATTCTCAACAATAAAAAAATTCTGGGGGAATCACCATCCCTGACCAAAAGCTGTATCACAGATCAATTGTGATAAAAAAAACTACCTGGTTTCAGTACAGAGACAGGCAGGTAGACCAATGGAATATAATCGAAGACCTATAAATGAATATGCACACCTATTGTCACTGGATCTTTGACAAAGAAGCTAAAAACATTGAGTGGAAAAAGAACAGCCTCTTCAACAAATAGTGCTTGGTCAACTGGCAGATAGCATGCAGAAAAAGGCAAGTTGACCCCTTTTCATCTTCTTATACAAAGTTCAAATTCAAGTGGATCAAAGACATCCCACATAAAACCAGGTACACTGAAACTAATAAAACAGAAAGTGGGGAAGAACTTAGAACACACAGGCACAGGAAAAATTTCCTGAGCAGAATACCAGTAACTTATGCTCTAAGATCAAGAATTGACAAATTGAATCTGATAAAATTACATAGTTCCAGTAAGGCCATGGTCACTGTCAAAAGGACAAAATGGCAAACAACAGATTGGGAAAAAGATTTTTGCCAACCCTACATCTGATAGAAGGTTAGTATTCAATATATGCAAAGAACTCAAGTTAGACTCTAGAGAATAAAAGAATCCTATTAAAAAGGGGTACAGAGCCACACAAAGACTTCTCAACTGAGGAATATTGAATGGCTGAGAAACACCTAAAGAAATTCTCAACATCCCTAGTCATCAGGGAAATGTAAATCAAAACAACCCTAAGATTTCACCTCATACCAGTCAGAATGGCTAAGATAAAAAACTCAGGTGAGAGAAAATGATAGCAAGGATGTAGAGAAAGAAGAATACTTCTCTACTGTTGGTTGGACTGTAAACTGGTACAACAACTTTGCAAATCAATCTGGTGGTTCCTCACAAAATTTGACATAGTACTACCTTAGGACCCAGCTATACCACTCCTGGGCATATACCCAAAAGTAGCTATAACACATAACAAGGACCAATGCTCAAAAATGTTTACAGCAATCTTATTTATAATAGCCCAAAGCTGAAAAAAAAACCCAGATGTCCTTACACAAAGAAATGGATAAAGAAATTGTGGTACATATACACAATGGAATACTAGTTAGCTATTAAAAACAACAAGTTCATGAAATTGCTAGGCAAATGCATAGAACTTGAAGCTATCATCCTGAGTGAGGTAATCTAGTTACAAAAGAACACTTATGGTATACACTCACTTACAAGTAGATTCTACCCCCCCCCCCAAGAAAAAAGCTCAGAATACCCAAGAAACCATCCACAGAACATATGAAGCTCAAAAAGAAGGAAGACCAGAATGGGAATGTCTCAGTCCTTCTTGGAAGGGAGAAAAAAAACAGGAGAGGAAATACAAGATCAAATAGAAGAGCAGGGATTGATGAAAAAAGATCTACAAAGACTGCCTCACCTGGAGAACCACCCTATACGCAACCACTAAACCCAAGCACTATTGCTGATTCTAAGAAGTGTTTACTGGTAGTAACCAAAGATGGATGTCTCCACAGAGGCTCTCTCAGTCTCATATAGATACAGATGTGGATGCTTGCAGCTAAACATCTGACTGAACATGGGGATCCCAATGAAAGAGCTAGAGAAAGGAGTGAAAGTACTGAAAGATTTGCAACCTCATGGAAAGAACAACCTCATCAATAACCAAGGTATTCAGGTAGAGAGTATGATTGTGAGAGGGAACATCTTCATAGAAGAAAGTTGACGGGGAGGAGGGAGGGAGTGGGTGAGGAGGATATAACTTTTGAACTGTAAATACAGAGAATACCCAATAAAATTGAAAAAAAAAAAACAGTAATTCATCAGCTCAATAAATATGACCAGAAAATTCCTAATGAAGAGTCTAGTGATAACCATAAAAATGGAGAAACACCTCAGAATGGGCCATCCACCCCGGGCAGTTCTATTTTATCACACAATTCAATGTCTTTGCCATAGGAATGTAGACCACTGACTATTTGGACCCCACCTCCCTAGCACCCACTAATAAAATTTTGATTATCATATCACTCTAGAGTTTTTCAGGTTTCCTATAAAGAGACCTCCATACCTTTGTTTTGGGTAGCCATTTTAGCAGATAGATGACCTACACATGCTAGTTGTTTCTGCAGAATAAACACTCTCTGTTTTTGCATACAATTTGAGTCTTTCTTCAATGATTTTCACACACTTACAGTCAGGAAACACTATATTAGAGTAAAATAATCCATAAAATAGTTCAATGGGATGAGAAAGCAATTACATATTCATATTCTAATATCTGATAAAGTAGACCTCAAACTAAAACTAATCATATAAGATAAAAATGAACAATTCATTTTAATCAAGGAAACAGTTAACCAAGATGGCATAACTATCCTGAAGATAAATTGACAAAACTCATGCCACCAAATTTCACAAAAATCTAATACTAGAATTGAAGAAACAGATTAATGTCAATTCATTAGTAGGTGACTTTTATACCCCACTTTGTCCATTAGATAAGGCATCTGAACAAAAACAACCAACAAAACATCAGAATTAATTGCTACCACACATCAATTTGTCTTAATAGATATCTACAGAAATTTTCAACCAGACACCAAAGAATATGTTTTCTATTCAGTGGTACATAAATGTTTTCTATATACCTAAAGCACCCCATGTAACACACATATTTTTTACAAATTCAAAAAGATTGAAAGTATTCCATTAATATTAACTTAAAATTGTTACCACACAAATACCTACTAAATATACAAATTAATGAAGACCAAAGAACTTATATTGAATGATGACTGTTTCAAAGAATAACCAAGAAAGAAATTATAAAAATCCTGAAACTAAATGAAAATGAAAGCACACACCATATCAAAACCTTTGGCACACACTGGAAGCAGTTTTATGAAGCAGATTAAAACTTTTAAATAGGTTAAAAATTATAAAGATGAAAAATAAATGGCTTGATGATAAACCCCAAAAAGTTGAAAAACAAGTCTAAACTCATTTGACAGAAAAATAAATTTAAAAAAATCATAATACAAACCAGAATAGTAATCAATGAAATAAAAATAAAGAAGACAAAAGAAAACACCAATAAATCTAAGAACCAATTCTCTGAGAAGATAAACAAAATTGCCAGGCTCTTATATAAACTAATTAAAAGAAAATAGACATAAGTAACAGAATCAAAAGCAAAAAAAAAAAAAAAAAAACCATTACAATAAACACAAAAAATTTAGAATATCAGGGTCTATTTTAAAAACATCTATTATGTTAAAAGTCTAAAGAAATGGATGACTTCCTAGATTCGGTGAAACTTCAAAATTAAACCACTACCAGACCTATCAGAATTACACCAGACTTTTTAACAAACACTCTAAAAGCCAGAAGTTCCTGGAAAGACATTGTACAAACCCCAAGAGAACAAAAACGCCATCCCAGACTACTACACTCAATAAAACTTGCAATTACCATAGATCCAGAAACCAAGGAAGAACAGGGAGAAAACATGGAACAGAGACTGAAGGAAGGACCAGTCAGAAACTGCACTACCTTTGGGATCTATTATGTCTGCAGACATTAAACTCAACACTCTTGTTGTGGTCAAAAGGTTCTTGCTGTCAGAAACCTAGTCCAGCCAGCAACTGACCAAAGCAGATGTAGAATTTTGGAGTGAACCATCAGATGGAACTCAGGGAAGCTGGGCAGGGAGATGGTTGAAGTACTGGAGGAGCTGAGCTGGAGAGCAACACCACTGGAAGAACAACATAGGCTGACCTGACCACCCAGTTCTCCCGGAGTCCAGACCATCATCCAAGGATTGTCCCTGGAGGGAATCCTTGACTCCAGATACATACGTAGTGAAAGAGTCCCACAGAGGGGAGACCCTAGGTCTAGTCTTGGGATAACACGATCCCCAGCCCCCAAGAACTCACGAGAGACCGTCCTTGCTGCAATCACACGAGGTTTATTGAAATTTAGCGCTGGGGTTGAAACTCATATCCCACGCAGGGGTAGAGGAGTTTGACCCCGAGTGGCTGAGAGTAGGGGTTTTTAAGGAAGACAAACCACAACCCAGCGGAAGGGGTGAACATCATTGGAGAATACCAAAAACACCAGTGAAGAATTTGTAAGGGAAACATCTGGTTTCTCAAGATTGTTTATGATGTGTTATTTAACTTTTATGTTTTTATGGTCAGTCAGTTTCTGAAACAGAGTCACCCTGACCTTAAGGCCATAAATTCTTTATGGTCAGCCAGTTCCTGGAATCGAAGGATACTTTTGCAGAACTGGCTAGCCTGCATTTTTGGCCCTACTCTACCTGCTAGTGGTCTTCTACTTTACCTGTTAGAGGGTCAGGCTTTATTCAGTAGCAGAGGATGGCCTTATTTGACAGCAGCTGGAGAAGAGGTCCTTGGTTTCTGGGAGGATTGATGCCTCAGCATGGGGGCATCCTGGAGTGGTGGGATGGTAAAGTATGGGTGGGTGGGGGAGCACTCTCTTACAGCCAAAGGGAAAAGGGAAGGGTGAATGTGGGACTGGGAAAAGGGTTGACATCCCATGCTCATGGAATAGTAGAACTGATAATGTGAATATAATCACTTACAGCTACTTACAAGTTCCAACTAAAATGCCCATCTTATTCTTCACAGAAACAGAAAAAAGGTAAGTTAAAATAAAATAAATCCATTAACTACCCCAGATAGCCTAACGATCCTGAATAAAATAGATTCTGGATGAATTACCATTCTAGATCTTGAGATATATTACTAAATTATAGTAATAAAAAATATGGTACTAGTACAAAAATGAAATGTAGACCAATGGAACAAAGTGAAAACCACATCATGACTTAAAACACTTAATATTTAACAAAGATGCCAGAAACCTATAGTGAAACAAAACAAAACTTCAACAAATAGTGCTGGGAAAACTAGATATTCATGTGCATCTTGCTCAAAAATTACTTTAAATGGATTGAATACCTAAATGTGAAACTTGAAGCACAGAAACCACTAGGAGTAAACATAGGCAATTCCAGACACAACCTAAGTATAGGAAAGGACTTCCAGAACAGGATTCCATTTTTCCGAGAACAACAACTGACAACTTGTGGAGATCATTTTTGGCACCACTGGATAGTTGGCAGGGAGAAGTTTTTACTTCACCAGGACAATCAGAAGCTGGTCAAGGCAGGAATTTGACTCTGGTCCTATACTCAGGAAACTGGCCTTGATTAAGAACATTTGCATTTGAAGCTCAGGGCAGAACACTTAGAGTTGTAGCTCAGGGTAGATCATTTACACTTGTAGCTCAGGGAAGCATTCAGAGGATGTGGGTGGGGCAGTTTCTTTGTCTCTTGGGATCCCTTCTTTACACCTGGCCTCCCGAAAGATGTTTATGGGATTTTTTATTATTAACTTGCCTGTTCCCTGACTCAGAACTGATGTTATCTTTCTACATATAATAAAAGTGGTTTAAAGAGGACTGAATAAAGAAGGCTTCCCTTCAGCCTCAAGATTGGCCAAGTCATGTTACAATTTTGACTGTCTCTTTTTTCTTTAAATCCTTGCCCCTTCCCTGGGGAACCTTTTGTTTGACGGAGGTGGTCCCAGATAACAAATGACACTTCTTGAAACAAAACCTTCTGCGGAGCTAAAGGAACAATTGAATTGACTGGGTGTAGAGAAAATTCACAGATTAGGGGAGAATGTTTACTAGCTATATTTCTGACAACTAGTTAATGTTGGGATTCTGTAAACTCCACCTCTCAGTTACCTAGCAACAGCCAGGTATACCCCACCCCTCAATTACCCAGCAGTGGCCAGGTATGCTCCGCCCCAGTGACCTGACACTATAAAAGGAGCTGCTTGACCCCTCCTCTCTCTCTTGGCCTCTCCTGCCCTTGTGCTCTTGCAGCCTCCCTCTTCCCTTCCCTTCCCCCCTCTCTCCCAGGTGCTCATGGCCGGCCTCTACTCCTCTACTTCTCTCTCTCTGCCTCTACCACCCTCTTAACTCTCCCATGACCTGAATAAACTCTATTCCGTACTATACTGTTGTGTGGCTGGTCCCTCAGGGAAGGGATTCCCAACATGGACCCCTCAGAGGCATCTCCCTTGCCCTCAGGCCTCGCCGCACCTCCTTGGGCCATATGCCCCCCACTCTCTTCATCCTTCCCCTAACATTGGTGCCCTGACTCGGATCGTTATCCTTCCCCTAACATTGGTGCCCTGTGACTTTTCCTTTCATTGGTGCCCCGTCATCTTTTCCTTACAGTTAATATTTAGAACATACAAAAACTCAATGAACAAAGAATCTTAATAAAAAATTTTAGAAAAAAGAATAATAAGGAGAAACAAAACAAAATAATCACAACAAAACATATAAAATCTTCCTCCCCAGTATTTATTATTCTAAGTGATGAAGGAAATGATAGTCAAAACAACTTTGAAATTTCATCTTACCTCAGTGAGAATTGCAAATATCAAGAGAAAAATCTGGAACTAATGCTGGTGGGAATTTGAGGAAAAGGAGTGCTCATTTACTCTTGCTGGCATTGCAATTTGGTACATCCACTATAAAAATCAGTGTGGAAAATTCTCAGAAATCTAAGAATGAATCTACTGTATTACCCAGTATGTCAGTCCTTCGGAAATGCTCAAAAGACTTGACATCATACTCTATAGATATTTGCTCAGCCATGTTGTTTCTTGCTTATTTACAATAGCTTGGAAATGTAAAAACCCTTAATGCCTTTCCGTCAAAAATGAATAATATAAATGTGGTACTCTGGTGGTTTAAATAGGTTTACCCCCAAAGATTTATGTGTTTAAATGTTTGTATATAGTGAGTGGCACTGTTAGGAAGTGTGGCCTTATTGGATGACATGTGGCATTGTTGGAGGAAATGCGTAATGTGGAGGTGGGTGTTGAGGACTTCTATTTCTCAAGCTCTGCTCAGTGCAGAATCAGAGCCTTTCACTGTCTGACTGGGCAAATCAGTCTCTGCTGCCTGCAGATCAAGTAGAACTCTCAGTTCCTCCTCCAGTACCATGTCTGCCTGCATGCTGTCATGTTTCCTGCCATGATAATAACAGACCAACCTTCTGGAACTACAAACCAGAACAGATTACATGTTTTCTTTTATAATAGTTGCCTTTGTCAGATTGTATTCTGACAGATGCCTTGTACAGGGAACTAAGTCATTGCTCTAATAAGCCTGCCCATTCTTTTGTTTGAAGGAATGTGGATGTGTGGATTTTGGATTAGGAAAGCATTGGAATATTTTAAGTGAGGTTTAATGGGCCTCATTAGTAGGAACAGGGAAGTTGTATTGTGGGTGATTTGAACTGCAGAGGTTTGGCTCAAGAAGATCCAAAGAAGAAGAAATTTAGTATATTACTTGGAGATCATTCTTGTGATATTTTGAAGAAGAGTACGTCTGCTTATTGCCCTTATCTGAAGAGCCTGCCTAAGGGTAAGATGGAGTGGTTTAGATTAATTCCATTGACCAAAGAAATCTTAAAAAAAGGAAAGAAAGAAAGAAAAAAAAGAGACTAGAATAGACTCTGCAGTGTAGTTCACTTTTATAAAGAGTGTTTTGGTTAGTGGTATTCAGGTGAGAAAGAAAATACAGGAAATATATGGCTCAAGTATTAAAGGGCACCAAGAAGTGAAATAGAGCTCAATCCTGTATTCAAGGATATTAAATGGAATTTTGGGAATAGTGACTTTGGGGCAAGACCTCACTGAGCTAAGCTTATTATTTACATGTTTGCACTTGAAGAAAGGATAGTTATACCTAATGTTATATACTATTGACCTGGTGTTTGCCTTCATTGGGACATAAGTATGTCAAATTGATAAGGGATTGATTGTGATGGCTATTCTTGTCAACTCTACTCTACTTGGAATAAGCTACAACCTAGAAATAGAGGATATATTTATATATTTATGATCCAGATCTCGAGGCTAAAAGACACAGGATTTTGATTCATATCTTGACATCTGATGCCACATGTTTTTGATTCAGATTTTGAGGCACAGTGGCTGTCTTATAAAGATCTTGAGGAAAGAAAGTAAAGAAAAATTTAGATTTAGGTATGGTATACACCTATAATAACAGCACTCAGAAAACAGGTATACAAATCTCTGAATTCAAAGTCAGTGTACAGAAGAAGTTACAGGCCAGACAAGTTTAGGCAGTGAAAGAAACCATTAAAAACAAAAGGCTAGAGAAAATGTAATGGAATGAGGTGGGAATATTTCAGATTCATCTATCCTTAGGATTTGGAGCATTGGCAAGGTAGGTCTGGTTTTATAGTCAAGAATAGAAGTAGTTACTTAGACATTTGCTGCTGGTTAGATAGAACTAAAAAATTAATGGTGATTAAGAAGAGAAGAGCACCACTGAGATAAAATCTTCTGGATAGTGTTTTCTTCCACTTGATATCCACAGGGATAGCCAAGATGCTGGCAGCCAGACTTGGTAACGTGTAAGAAAAACCCAGACAGCACTGTATATTTAAAGCTATGAAAGAGTGTTTAAAAGTAGCTCAGGTGTGGCACTATTACAACCAAGGAAGTGCCACTGGTGAAAGTGTAGCCACAGTGGCAGTTGAAATAGAGAACTGACACCATGAAAAGAACTCATGAGAGGCTATTGGTGAAAGTGCAACCTAGTTGCATTAGAAGACTTTAGTGTATTGGAGATGTCAGTTCCATGGGATGACTGCCAATAATAGTAGCAGCAGACCTGGAGAGTCAGCCAGAGGTTAGAGTAGTACAGAGGCCAGAGCTGGAGAAGTGACCAAACCCTTTGGAAGGCTCTAGAAGTGCAAATGTGAATCCCAGATATTGGGACAAGAAAATTTGAAATTAAAGTTGCCTTATATACCAGAGTTAGATTAGAGATGGTTAGAGATGCCAGAGTTATTTGATACCTACTGAGAAAAATGGCTCACAGGAAGTAAAAACTGTCCAAGACAAAGAAATGCATTGTAGTCAACAAAGGTGAAAGCAGTTTTATATCAGATACAGAGATGAGTATGCTCAGCAGTTTTTGGTATTGCATTGGTCCATTATTTCCAAACTATGAAGTCTTGAAATAATGATTTATATCCCTTGTGATCTACCTTTTAATTTTAATTTTATAGAATGTGATAGTTTGTATATGTTTGGCCCAGAGCATAGCACTACTAGGAGGTGAAGCCCTCTTAGAGTAGGTGGTGTCACTGTGGGCATGGGCTTTAATATTTTCTTTCTAATTGTCTGGAAGCCACTCTTCTAGCAGGCTTCAGACAAAGATGCAGAACTCTCAGCTCCTATGGCACCATGCTTGTCTGAATGGTGTCATGTTCCTACCTTTAAGATACTAGACTCAACTTCTGCCTGTAAGCAAGCCCCAATTAAATGTTGTCCTTGTAAAAGTTGCTCTGGTCCTGGTGGCTGTTCACAGCAGGAAAACCCTAACTCAGACATACATACAGGATCATAGTTAAGAGACTGAATGAATTACAGAAGAGACTTTGAACTTCAGACATTTAAATATCGTCATGACTATGACAGACTATGGGGACTTTTGAAGTTGGAATAAATGCATTTTACATTGTTATGGCTTCATGCATGTGGTGGCCGGGGAGTAGAATGAGGTGTTTTGAATATGTTTGTTTCTCATAGATTCATATGTTTGATTGCTTGGGAATAGGGAATGACACTATTAGAAAGTATGCTCTTATTGGAAGAGGTATGGCCTTGATGGAGAAAGCACATCACTTGTGAGGGTAGGCTTTGTGATGTCCTGTGCTCAAGCTTCACACTTAGTATGGAATCAGAACTTCCTACTGGCTGCCTGCAGAAGTCAGTCTCTTCCTGACTGCCTTCAGATCAAGATTTAAATATATAGGTCCTCTTCCAGCACTGTATCTTTATGCACACTGCCATGCCTCCTGCGATGATGATAATGGATTGAACCTCTAAAACTGTAAGGCAGACAGAATGAAATGTTTTCAATTAAAAGAGTTATATTGGTCATGTTGTTCCTTCACAGCCATGAAACCCTAACCAAGGCAGGCACATATGCACTGTGAAATGCTATTCAGATTAAAATAAATGAAATAATGAGCTTTTCAGACGAATGAAAAGATCATATTGAGTCAAAAAACATACCCAAAATGAATTCAAGCCAAATGTTCTTTCTCACTGAAGGTTCCTAGCTCTAATTATTTGGATATGAGTACACAGACTGAAGTAAGTACAGAAATAAGTAAATTAAAAACAAAAAGAGAACAACATTCAGGATAGGAAATTGAGGAAAAATAGAGATGGGAAAATATGGGAGATATGTCAGATGGGATGGGAGATGTCTGTAAATACAGATGAAAAAAGAAAAGTAAAAAAAAAAAAAAAAAGGAATGACAGAAAAAGTCAAAGAAATAATACTCTAAACTATTAACCTAAAAGTTAAATGACACAATACATGTGATTATGCCCATAAATAGACATAATACAGTTTTTTGGATAGTCTCTATATTTACATTTCAGATGTTATCCCCTTTCCCCCAATCCTATTCCCACTCCCCCTCTCATTGCCTCAATGAACTTGCTCCCTCTTCTAACCTCTTTCTTCCAGCTCAGTGCCTCTTCTCCTATTGATGCCAGAGAATGCTATCTATCCTCTGCTACATTTGCAACTGGAGCCATGCGTCTCTCCATGAAAACTCATTGGTTGGTGTTTTAGGCCCTTGGAGCTCTAGTGTGCTTGGTTGCTTGATAATTTTGTTCTTCCCATGAGGTTGCAGACCCTTTCAGTTCCTTCAGTTCTTTATCTAGCCTCTTCATTGGGGTCCCCATGTTCAGTCTGATGGTAAGCTGCAAGCATCTTCCTCTGCATCAGTATAGTTCTGGCAAATCTTATAGAATGCATGAGAGTATTTTGATTTTCTTGCAGTTGTTGAAGCTTCTTTTGTGACCAACTATATATGGTCAGTTATGGAGAAGGTGCGGTGACGTTCTGGGAAGAACGTATATATTTTTTTGTTTTAGGATGAGATGTTCTATAGATGTCTGTTAAATCCATTTGGTTTGTAACTTCTGTTACTCTCAATGTGTCTTTCTTCAATTTCTGCTTCCATGATCTGTCCATTGATGAGAGTGGGGTATTCAAGTCTCCCACTGCTATTGTGTGTGTTGCAGTATTTGCTTTAAGCTTTAGTAGAGTATTTTTTATGAATGTGGGTGCCCTTGTATTTGGAACATAGATGTTCAGGATTGAGAGTTCATCTTGATATATTTTTCTTTTGATGAGTAAAATGTGTTCTTCCTTGTCTTTGTGATGGCTATTGGTTAAAATCAATTTTATTTGATATTAGGTGGCTACTCCATCTGGTTTCGTGGGACCATATGCTTGGAATTTTTTCCCCAACCTTTTACTCTGAGGTAGTGTCAGTCTTTGTCACTGAGATGTGATTCCTGCATAAAGCAAAAAGCTGGATCCTGGTAACATATACATCCTGATAGCCTTTATGTGTTTTTATTCGGGAACTGAGTCCATTGATATTAAGAGGTATTAAGGAATAATAATTGCTTTTAATTTTGTTGTCAGAGGTAGAATTATGTTTGTGTGCCTTTTTATTTTGTTTTTGTTTTTGTTTTTTATTTTTTTATTTTGCAAGTGGATTAATTCACTGCTTTTCCTATGGTGTAGTTTCCCTCCTTGTGTTGGAGTTTTCCATCTATTATCCTTTGTAATACTAGATTTGTGGACAGATATTGTGTAATCTTGCTTTCTCATTTATAGTAACTGAGAGTTTTGCTGTATATAGTAGCCTTGGCTAGCACTTTGTTTTCTTAGGGTCTGAATTATGTCTGTCCAGAATCTTCTAGGTTTCACAGTTTCTCTTGAGAAGTCTGTTGTAATTCTGATCGGTCTGCTTTTATGTTTCTTGTCTTTTTTCCCTTACTGCTTTTAGTATTCTTTCTTTGTTTGGAACATTTGGTGTTTTGACTTTATGTATTGAGAAGAATTTCTTTTCTGGTCCAATCTATATGGAGTTTTGTAGACTTCTTGTATTTTCATGGTCATCTTTTTCTTTAGAATAGGAAAGTTTTCTTCTATAATTTTGTTAAAGATGTTTACTGGGCCTTTCAGTTGGGAGTCTTCACTCTTTTCTACACCTGTTATCCTTAGGTTTGCCCTTGTTGTTGTGTCCTGGATTTCCTGGATGTTTTTGGTTAAGAGCTTTTTAATTTCTACATTTTTTTCTGACTGTTGTGTCAATGCTTTCTATGTTATGTTCTGCCCCTGAGATTCTCTCTTCTATCTCTTTTATTCTATTGGTGATGGTTGGTTCTATGACTCCTGACCTCTTTCCTATGTTTTCTATCTCCGTGATTGTCTCTTTTTGTGGTTTTTTTTATTGTTTTTATTTCTGTTTTTAGATCCTGGATGGTTTGGCTTAATTCCTTCATCTCTTTGCTTGTGTTTTTCTATATTTGTCTAAGGGCTTATATTTGGGTTGTGTGTGTGTGTGTGTGTGTGTGTGTGTGTGTGTGTGTGTGTGTGTGTCTTTGTATGTCTGTGTTCTTTTGTATTTCTTTAAGTGCATTATTTATACAATTCTTGAGGCCCTCTATCATCAACATGAGGCACAATTTTCAGTTCAAATTTTGTTTTTCTGCTGTGTTGGGATATGCACTTCTTGCTGTGGTAAAAGAGCTGTGTTCTGATGTTGCAAGGTTATCTTGGTTTCTGTTGCTTAGATTGTTGTGCTTGCCTCTTCCATCTTCTTATCTTTGATGTTAGTTAACCTTGTTGTCTCTGAACGAAGTTTTTCTCTCCTGATTGTCTATGGGCCATGGACTCTGGAGAGAGATTGGTCCTGGGTGTTCAGCTCTCTATGGGCAGTCTGTGAGTTCCTATGGTGATGGGCCAGCAGTAGCTCTGTCTGGATTCAGGTAGAGGCCTGTGGGCTCAGGAGGGAGAGTGTTCCTGCGACTCCTCTGTGCTCAGCTCTCTGCAGGCAGGTTGTGAGTTCTGGTGGCTGTGTGCAGGCTCTGCCTATGGCAGACATAATACAGTGTTAATGGACGCATCTCATCTTTTCAGATAGTGCTTACTCTAAGAGTCAAAGGCCACCTAGCAGGGACCAATAGACATGATCATCACCTACAATGGTGTATCCATTACTGTTCTCATCATTGCAATAGTGAGGGATACTATTTGTTACTGTGAAGAAAGTGTGCGAATAGATGATTTGAGCATTTGACAGCTAGTTATTTATATCTTAAAGAAAGAAGAAAGCAGAACAGGAAGGATTATAAAGCTGCATTCCCAGACTCTTATTTCCTCTAACCAATACTTATTTCTCAAAATTTGCACAAATCAGCAGCTGGATTGGGAGGTTCTAACATTCAGTTCAGTGATAGATGTTTCACATTCATGCTTTGACACTTCGTGTTCAGAAACTGAAGATAGAAGACAAAATTGCAGGCTGTTTCTCAGAGAGAGTAGCTAATCACAATGAGTATTTTTTTAAAGAAGGAAACTCACTTTAAATGAAGCATTCAATATAGAAGGATTCATTTCTTACTATAAATCTAAACACAAATCTTTAAAGCTGATATAATCACCAGCAACACTTTTTATTGGCATTTATAATAATTTGAAATGATAAGACGTTCATTTTCTCAGAACCGACAGGTTGGCATTTGTAGAACTGCTGATTTTGGCACAATAAGAACTGTTAATAATATTAAAAATAAACATTTATAACCAATTGAATTAAAGTTTGAATGGTATTTAAATTAACTTTTTAGAAGTTTCTTCAAAATATATTTAAAAGTTAGCTTTTAAAAAGCCCTTCAGGCCCAGAGCTGACCCTGTGCCATAGGTCTCTATTCAGACACTGCTGGGAGAAATCTGGACTCTCAGGACACACATGAGAACAAAGGTAAGACCACCTCTTCTGTGAAAATTCCTGGCCCAAGAAGAACCTGCCTGGAGCCCTCAGGACACAGGAGTTGAGGAACTGTCTAGGACAAAATTCTCCTGGTTTTTGCCTGCTCCAGGAGTTGACCATGTGCCACAGTTCTCTACCATATAATCAGTCACAAAAGAAGTTTCAACAAATGCAAGAAGATCAAAATAGTCCTATGCATTCTATCATATCACTGTGGACTTAGGCTGGTCTTCAACAACAACAAAACACAAAAAAACCTCATACACATGGAAGGTTAACAATGATAGCTTGGCAAAAGAAAAAAATAAAAAAATCATAGACTTTTTAGAATTTAACAAAAATGAACACACAGCATGTCCAAACATATGGGATACAATGAAAGCAGTGCTAAAAGGAAAACCCAAGCTCTGAGTGCCTACAAAGAGAAACTGAAGAGAGCATACACTAACAACTTGACAATACACCTGAAAGCTTGAGAACAAAAAAAATCAGATACACACAAAAGGGTAGAAGGCAGGAAATAATTAAACTCAGAGCTGAGACTAACCATTTAGAAAAAAAAAAAAAGAACTATACAAAGAATCAACAAAACCAGGAGCTGGTTCTTTAAAATCAATCAAAAAGATTGACAAACCCTTAGCTAGATTAACTAGAGGGTACAGAGAAAGTATCCAAATTAACAAAATCAAAATGAAAGTGAAGATATCACAACAGAAACTGAGGAAATTTAAGAAATCATTAGATGCTGAGAAAGTATTTGACAAAATTTAACACCCCTTTATGTTTAAAGTCTTGGAAAGATCAAGAGTTGAAGGCCCATACCTAAACATGGTAAAAGCAATATACAGCAAACCTGTAGCCAATACCAAACTAAATGTTGAGAAACTTGAAGCAATCTCACTAAAATCAGGGACTTGACAAGGCTGCCCTCTCAACCTCTACCTATTCAATATAGCACTGGAAGTCCCAGCCAGAGCAATTATACAATAAAAAGAAGTCAAATGGGTAAATATTAGAATGGAAGAGTTCAAAATATCATTATTTGATGATATTATAGTATACTTAAGTGACCCCAAAATCTCTACCAGAGAACTCCTACAATTTATAAACAATTTCAGCAAAGTGGCAGGATATAAAATTATCTCAAACAAATCATTTTTCTTTCTCTACTAAAAGGATAAACAGGCTGAGAAAGCAATTAGTAAATTGATACCCTTTACAATAGTCACAAATAATATAAAATACATTGGTGTGATTCTAACCAAGCAAGGGAAGATATGTATGACAAGAACTTCAAGCCTCTGAAGAAACAAATTGAAGAAGATCTTAGATGGCAAGATTGATATAGTAACAATGTTCTTAGTTAGAAAGAGCAATTTGCAAATTAACTTGAAAAAAACAAAAACCCATGATAGGGAGGACTATTCTCAACAATAAAAACTTCTGGAGGAATCACTATTTCTGACCTCATGCTGTATTACAGAGAAATAGTCAGAAAAAAACTGCATGGTATTGGTACAGAGACAGGAAGGTAGATCAATGGACTAGAATTGAAGACTCAAAAATGAACCTACACACCTATGGCCACTTGATCACTGACAAACAAGCGAAAACCATCAAGTGGAAAAAAGATGGCATTTTCAACAAATGGTGCTGAACCAACTGGCTGTGAGCATGTAGAAAAATGCAAATCTCTTCGTTCTTATTTTCCTTTTAGAAAACTCAAGTCCAAGTGGATCAAGGACCTCCACATAAAGCCAGATACACTCAAACTAATAGAAGATAAAGTGGAGAAGAGCCTGAAACACATGGACACAGGGGGAAATTTCCTGAACAGAATACCAATGGCTTATGCTCTAAGATCAAGAATTGACAAATGGGATCTCAGAAAATTGCAAAGGCTCTGTAAGGCAAAGGACACTTGGCAAAATGGCAACCAACAGAATTGTTAAAAAATTTGCCAATCCTACATCTGATGGAGTGCTAATATCCAATATATACAATGATCTCAAGAACTTAGAATCAAATAACCCTATTAAAAATCTGAGCATAGAGAAAATTAAAGAAATCTATACTTAAAAGTACAGAATGGCTGAGAAGCACCTAAATAAATGTTCAGTATCCTTAGTTACCAGGGACATGAAAATCAAAATAACCCTGAAATTTCACCTCACACCAGTCAGAATTGCTAAGATAAAAAAAATTTAGGCAACAACAAATGCTGGAGAGGATGTATAGAATAAGAAACAGTCCTCCATTGTTGGTGGGACTGGAGGCTGGTATAACCATTCTGGAAATCAGTCTGGCGGTTCCTCAGAAAATTGAACATAGTACTACCTGAAAACCCATTTATGCCACTCCTGGGAATATACCCAAAAGATGATCCAGCATCTAACAAGGAAACATGCTGTACCATGATCAGAGCACCCTTATTTATAGTAACCCAAAGCTGCAAAGAACCCAGATGTCTTTCAACAGAAGAATAGATAGAGAAATTGTGGTACATTGACAAAGTGGAGTACTACTCAGCAATTAAAAAGAATAACTTCATGAAATTCCTAGGCAAATGGATAGAACTTGAAGCTATCATCCTGAGTGAAGTAATGCAGTCACAAAAGAAGACTTATGGTATGTACTCACTGATAAGCAGATACTAGCCCAAAAAGATCAGAATTACCAAGAAACACTTCACAGAAATTATGAAGCTGAAAGTGAAGGAAGGCCAGAAAGTAGATGCCTCTATTCTTCTTAGAATGGGGAACAAAAGTATTTACAGGCAGAAATATGGAGACAAAGTTTGAAGAGGACTCTGGAGCAAAGGCCATCCTGAGACTTCCTCACCTGAATATCCAGCCCACATATAGCCACTGAGCCTAGACAATATTGCTGATACCAAAAAATGCATGCTAACAAGAGTCTTATATAGCGTCTCTTGAGAGTCTCTGCCAGATCATAGCAAATACAGAGGTCGATGCTCACAGTCAAACATTGAACTGAGAATGGGTTCCCATTGGAGGAGTTAGAGAAAGGATTGGAGGAGGCAAAAGGGTTTGCATACTCAGAAGAACAACAATACCCACCACCCAGAGCTTCAACCACTATCTAAAGATTTTACAAATTAATGGACCCATGGCTCCAGCTGCATATGTAGCAGAGGATGGCTTTATTTAGCATCAGGGGGAGAAGAAGCCCTTAGTCATTCCAAGTTTCTATGCCCCAGTGTAGAGAAATATTAGTGCTGGGAGGCAGGAGAGTGTAGTTTGGTGTGTGCGTGGGAGAACCCCCTCATAGAAGCAGGGAATTGAGGGGAATACATAGGGGTTTATGGAGGGTATTACATTTGACATGTAAATATATTTTTAAAAAGCTCTTCAGTTTTAACCCTTTACAAAAAGCAATTTAAAACAATGTAAATACCATAATTTTGTAGCTTTAGCCACCAATTTGATTAGTTTTGAGAGGCATAGTTCACTGAAGTATAGATCTAGGCAAAATGTTGGTTGCTTTAACTACAAGAATAACCCATTTTTTCACTGCTACCCATCAAGTTTCTGTCTTGCAGAAGGATGTCTGTTATTTCACAATTTTGTTTGTAAATCTTGGCAATGGCTTTGACCAGTCAGCAAGACCTTCATTCTTATGACCAAGGTCAAGATGCAATTTTAACTTTTCTCTTAAATATTTGGGTTTTTTTTTTTTTTTGATAGTAGGTCATAAAACATCATTTCTCCCCCAGGCAATAGCAATGTTTGATAAAATTTATGCAGGCCACCATATTGACTACTGATCTACTTAGTGTCTCTTTATGTAAATATCAACTTGTTCTAGATACTCAAAGCCAATCTGCACTATTTCTACTATTTTATTGGTAGTCATTGACTGAACAATGGTTACTAGTTTTAAGATGTACAGTGTGAGTGATTGATTAAGTCAGTTTATAGCTTAGGTGTTGATTCTGTGCCACATTACCAGCAACTGTATATATACCTTTCCTGTGTAGGATTATTAGAGTTAGAACTAGTCCAGGTAGTGGTCAAACTGAATCAATTTGCTTACTTTTTTATCTGCTGTCTGATTTATTCCTTGAAGCTGCCCAAAACAGTGGAGGTCTATAGATGACTGTTACTGAAATATGACCATAAGTGTATGTTTGTGTTTGTGTGTGTGTGTGTGTGTGTGTGTGTGTTTATCAAGAGATGTCAACATGAACAGTTTCATGCTCATGGATTTAATCCATGTATGTTAGGAGGCTCAAGATAATTATCAATGGAATAACATTTTCTAACAGCGAGGACTGCTAAACATGGGATCAGTTCATAAAAGAGGGAGCTGTCCCTTAAGATTAGACATAAATTTTTTGTAAGAATATATGCTTCTAGAAATAAGACTCTAAGATAAACCAGATACCCCACTAGAGACAGTTTACCCATAACAATCACAATTAGAGATCTAAGTACTCCTTGTACTTAGAAGCCCTGTCATGTGGTCAATATAGGAATACTATATTTTTTCTCTTTCTGAATGTGACACCTGAGTGTCACATATTCTGTGCAGCTACCATATATGTTAGAATTTTTTTCTATTAAGTAAAACCCACCATTTTACCCCTAAGAAGATCAATCATTATTCACCCCATTATTGATGCATGTTTTAGTCAATCAATGTAAGAATCTGTAAGACAAAAATGAAGGTGTTCATGAACACATCTATGTAACTAGATGGATAATTCTGTCAAAACTGGCTAGTAGCTCAATAGGAAGAGAAAAGAAGGTTGCCTGTTTTTAATTATATGGGATTATGATTGTGGGCCATAGTGAGATATGACTTTATATACATTCGGATAAACATTATCAAAACAAAACAGGACAACAACTATATACAGGAATTGAAAATATATTTTTAAATCTTTTTATTTGTCCATGTACACTTGTGTGAATGCTCATGCCTTGTGAGTCCTTACCATCTACTATGTTAAGGACATGGTCTTTTGTTTATTTTTGTACTATTTATCCAGGCTAGGTGGCTCTGGACATTCTTTGGGGTCATTAGGATTATTAATGTCTACTATTACTTCCACATTTTAGTGGAGTCTGGGGACCTGAACTCAAACTCATGTGAAAACTGCTTTACCATTGAGCTACCTTAACCTCTCTAAAATTAAAAAAACTGAAATTCTATGAATTGGAAGATATAACTTTTTTTGAATAACAAACCAGTTGCCAATGAACCAATTCATAATACAATTTCCATGTAGTCTGCCAATTTTACTCATGGGTATTTACTGACAATAACTAAAATCAGAAACTAGAATCATACAGGTATTTGTATGATGACAGTCATAAAATATTTACTCACAGAACTTATGAAGCATTTAGGATGTTCATGATGGACAGATACACACAGTGCAGCATATAGATAAACTGTTGTTCAAAAATTTTAAATTAAAGAAAACTAAGCATGATACATCTTACAACTCTACAACATGAATGAAACTTGAAAGCATGTACATGAAATAAGCTAAAGTCATAAGAACAAGTTACATTCATAGGAAGTTCTGGCATAGTCAAATCTAAGAGATGGAAAGAACAGAGATAGCCAGGGACTGATGTGAATGAAGGATGGGTAGCTTTTGCTTAATGGGTGCTGTCTTAGTTAGGGTTTTTATTGCTGTGAAGAGACATGATGACCATGGCAACTTTTACAAAGAAAAACATTTAATTGGAGCTGGCTTACAGTTCAGAGATTTGGTCCATTATCATCATGGAATGACACATCAACAGAGACTGAAATTACAGTTCTACACCCAGATTGACATGTAGCAGCAAGATTATGCTCATCTCTACCTGTCTTTAAAGTCTGAGACTTCAAAGCTCGTCCGGAGTGACCTACTCTTCTAACAACACTATACCTACTCCAACCAGGCCACGCCTCCTACTTAATATTGCAAATTCCTGTGAGCCTATGGGGACTACTTATTTTCAAACCACAAGTACAGATTTCCAAATGTTAGGATCAAAAATTCTGAAGAACATTATTGGGGATGGCTCCTAAACAGTATCAATATACTTAATGTCATTGAATTCTACTTTAAAAATGAGTAGACTGGCAAATTTTATAAAAGTACATCTGAGGCTCATTCAAAGTCTGAGAAAGCGAACAATACAATTTTGTGTTGATGTTCAGTTGACTGTTTTTGCTTCTTTCTTATTCACAGACCTAGACATTCTGAGGAGGCTCTTGTTACTTGTTAAGCAAGTTGTACAACCTTTGTAATTAGTAGAAGTACATCATTCACATATCTGTTGATGTGATATTCACGTATCTGCTATTTTTCACCTTTATTTTTGTTTTTCATTACTCACTTTTTTTTGCCAAGACTACCAAGGAGCAACAGGCCATGTGGTAGTGCAGATAAGAAAATGAGCGAGAGATGTATTCAGCTTTAGAAGATGAGTTGATTTTCTTTGTTTTTTCAGTTAACTTTGTATGGTTTGCCTTTATCATTGATCTCTAGGTATGAGAATATTTCTAAGGAAGGTTCTTTGGACTGCCTTATGTTACCAGGTACAACAATGAGGATAAAGACAAAGTAATGTATACATGTGGAGCCAGGACTAACAGTTATTTGTAGTTCAAAGGATTTTAAGATTTGTTGCAATTAAAAAACCCCAAATTCTTTCAAAGAAACTTTCTAAACTATTAGTGATAAAACAAATTTGATCAATTGTGCTATGAAGATTTATATTTGGTAGAAAATATAATAGTGATGTTTTTCTTTACTCTTTAAAAACACAGAAATGGTATGTGAATATATTTTTGCCTTAATCTCAGATGTGGGATACAGGTTGCTTTTGATTTTCCATAGCAGCTAACTATGATTTGTCTCATGGTCTAGTAGGGGCATTATTTTGCCACTGAAGATAGTTTTGGTTCAGAATTCTTGGGACTCTTGAAAAGTTATAAATATTACAAAGCTCCAAGGGAGGAGATGGCTGTGGAGAGGCTCCACTGCTGCTCCCTGTGGCTGCTGCTCCCTGTGGCTGCTGCTCTCTATGGCTGCTGATCCCTGTGACAGCTGTCCCCTGCTGTTTTTGCCATTTGTTATTTGCTAGATTGCTGGATTGCTGGATGCTGGTTTGAGATATCTTGGTGATGAAGTTGGACTTGGCCCAAGGAACTTGATGTTCCTAATCAGTAAGAAGTAGTCTAAAGAGAACTATTCCCCCTTTCTCCTCTAACCTTCATTATCTCCTACTTAGTTTTGAAGGTTGGAAGGGTGGAGAAGGGTGTTATATACATGACAACCAGTAAAGTGGACAAAATGTCCAGCTAGAAATATCACTAATTAAAGTGGGACAAACCTGTGACTCCACCTCCTTGGAGATGGAAGCAGGAAGATCAGAAGATCAGAAGCTTCTCATCTTTAGCTACATCATGAATTAAGGTCAGCTTAGTCTAAAGAGACCCTGTTTCAAAAAAAATGAGTGAAAAAGAAAATATTGTGGAAGTTTGGCAAGAGGTAGAGGAAGTCAAAGAAAGCATAGATAAAAATACTATGTCAAATTATGAATAACTAGGTAACCTGGTAGGTAGTTGGTTAAGAAAGAAAACACATTTAACTGACTTTTTAGAGCATTTCCCCATTTACCTGTTTGCTTTTTAAAACTCTAGTTTTTCTTACTTTTCACTGTCATTTTTAATTTGTACATATTTTTATATTAGAAACACCTACAGTTGTAGGAAGTTTCAGGCCCCATGATACCTTAACATTCTTTTGTAGAGAGAGGATTTTTTTTTCTCTAAATTTGGTTTCTGCAGACTGAAATTTGACTACCAAGGCTACTGCAGAGGACTTGGGTGAGGATAAGAATAAGCAATGTATTGGAGTCTTTAAAATATTATAGGATTTCAATACAGGTCCCCCCTGCACCCCCAACATCTACACTCTGCTAACATAAATTTATCAATTTAGCTTTTATCTTTCTGCATTTTCTTTCTGGTTGCTTATGATTTTCTATCTTCTAATGAGGTCTGAGTTCATTACTCTACCCTACTTTCTGTCTTTGAATTTTCTCCCTCTGTTCATCTTGGTTCATCTTGGTACAGGCAGCTGTCAGGAAGTCTGGATAAATAAATGTCCTTAATGGGTCCCTTTGATAAAATGAAAATGCCCAAGAACATTAAAGCTCATAATTTACTGTCCTGGTTCTGATGAAGGGAAGCCAGAAGTCAAGGTTCTAAACCCACATAACCAGCAAGGACTACCCAGGCTTGGGTGGAGAAATTTGCACTGTATTGAAAATATCTCCTTTAGGTGCAAAGAAACAAGGGTCCTCTGGGAATTGATCATCTGTTGATGCTGGTTAGCTTATCAATATGACAAGACAATGAAGAACAGTTACTAGGAAGAGGAATGGCGATGAGGGAGCAGCCTGTAGACTATCTACTGAAGGGATTTGGATATGGTTAGTCCCCATCGTTCATTGACTGAAGGCACAATCTTTTCTGTCGTATATCAAAAGATGATGAAACCTTTGATAGCAGATATTAGAATATGTGTATCATGAAAGGCACAACTGTCCTAAGGTACAACTATAGGACTCTGGATGTTTATTGCAAGCATAGATATGGGAGGAAGCAACCTATTTGTCTTTATTGCTGTCTTTCTGACCCCATGAGTCCTCCTTTCACATCTTTTCTGCACAATGATGTGGCTCATGCAGCTCTGGAGGCTTTCATCACAGATTGAGCCAATAGGGGTGGCCAATTGTGCATTTTGAGCCTTTGAAATTATGAAATAAATAAATGTAAATTACCTTTCTTTAGAAAATGTTTAGCTTCAGGCATTTTGTTATAACAATTATGTTCACAACAACAGTAACAATAACAAACAGATTAGGTCTTGCTAAATTTGGAAGTTCTTCTGATGACTGGCAGATGTGAAAAGAATTTTAAAATATAACTCTTCCGCTTTGGCCTTTTTCCTGACCTGATATAGTTAATTTTGATTGTCTGCATTGATGAGCATGGTACCTAAGTGTTTAGTCAAACACCATTTTAGAGGTTTCAATGAGATTTTTGGTGATGAGATTTAATATTGTGGATTTGGGTAAGGCTGTATAATATAGAAAGTCTTCAAACAAAACGTTCTCAATTGAGGAATATGGAATGGCTGAGAAACATCTAAGGAAGTGCTTGACATCCTTAGCCATCAGGGAAATGCAAATCAAAACAACCCTGAGATTCCACCTCACACCAGTCAGATTGGCCAAGATCCAAAACTCAGATGACAACAGATGCTGGCGAGGTTGCGGAGAAAGAGGAACACTTCTCCACTGTTGGTGGGGTTGTAAACTGATACAACCACTCTGGAAATCAGTCTGGTTATTTCTCAGAAAATTGGACATAGTACTACCTGAAGATCCAGCTATTCCACTTCTGGGCTTATATCCCAGAGACACTCCAATATACAACAAAGATACATGCACCACAATGTTCATTGCAGCTCTATTTATAATAGCCAGAAGCTGGAAAGAACCCAGATGTCCTTCAGAAGATGAATGGATTCAAAAATTGTGGTACATTTACACAATGGAGTACTACTCAGCTATCAGAAACAATGACTTAACCAAATTCTTAAGAAAATGGTTGCATCTAGAGAATATCATCCTGAGTGAGATAACCCAGTCACAAAAGAACAGAGATAATATGCAGTCACTGATAGTGGGATGCTAACCCCAGAGGCTTGGACTACCCCAGAAACAACTCACAGACTGTGTGAAGTCCAAGAAAAAAACAAAACAAAACAAAAAAGGACGTCATGCTCAATCCTTACACACCAAGAAAATGTTGACTAATTCCAGGTTACATCCTGTTTTACATGTACTTTTTGCTCATTGTAACTAGTAAGACCTTAATGCAGAGTATCAAACCTTAAAAAAAAAAAAAGCCAAGCACTGACAAAAATGTATGTGTATACATTTATGCAAAAATGTTTAAAATTTTTTTCTTTTATCTTTGTTTTTTTAAATAAAGCTTAAAAATAAAAAATATAGAAAGTCTTCATCGAAGCAATCCAAAATTGTAAGAAAAAGAGTGAAATTGTCATAATAAGAATTAATTGGGCCAGTGGGCTTTATTAGGGCAGGGAGCAGCTCTGCCCTAAGTATGAAAGTAGTAGATTTCAAATGTGTGAACCTTTACAATAGAATCATTACAAAAAGCCCCCGAAAACAAAAAAACAAAACAAAACAAAACAAAAAAATAACCCACATCTCTCTTTACACAACCATTCACCCAGAAACACGGGAGGGAAAGAGTGAGAGAGAAGAAGAGAGAGGGAGAGAGGTAGACACACACACACACACACACACACAAACACACACACACACACACACAGAGAGATAGAGATAGATAGATAGATAAATAGATAGATAGATAGAGAGAGAGAGAGAGAGAGACAGACAGACAGACAGACAGACAGACAGACAGAGACAGAGAGGAGACAGAGAGAGAAATAGAGACAGAGAGAAAGACAGAGAGAGACAAAGAGACAGACAGAGAGACAGAGACAGACAGAGGGGGAAGCAGGATGAAACAGTGAAAGTCTGTACATTTTTTTCATGACCCAACTCAAATGTGAATGCTACAGGCTACAAGGTACTCAAACCTCATCACTCCTGTGTCACTTTCTGGCCAAAACTGTTCTGGACTCTGTACATGACTCATACTCATTTACATCTGCATATTCTTTTACAAATTTGTAACTGACTTGAAGATCAGATTTTATATATCATCAAATATCAAATGACTGATGCTGACTGTTATTTAAAAAATGCTCAACAAGTGTTTATTAAATGAATGAAAAAAATAATATAAGAAATGTGGGGAAGGCTTTTCATGCTTTTTATTTGTTTTATTTTCATAGAGATTGTCATGTTTGGTGCATGGGAAGGTATTTCTAAACTACAAGAGCAATGCTAACACAATAGGCAATGATTTTTCATATTAGTATGAGTCAAACATAATTTTAGGCTCTCAAAATTACAACAGAATTTGTGCAAACCCATGAAAATCTATTGTTATTAAACTAAAGGACTCAGGTGAAGATTTGTAGAATTAACTTATTTCCATTTACCTTTTCAATCATACAATAATCAGCCAACAAATCTTGAATATCTTTTGTTTTTACAATAATACAGGGCTGGGAACTAGAAGATGGGAAGATGAAAACATAGAAAAATAGGCCAAAATCTGAGGGTTCAACGTGGTTGCTAGAAGGTGACTAGGGCAGCTTTGGTTTCACCGATTCCTGTCTAGCTGCTTACAGTCCATGTGAGAGCCCAGCGCTTTCTGATACCTGCTTTTGACATGATGCAATTTGAAATGATCATAGATCGTAATCAAACCCCAAGTAGGGTTTGGAAAATGGCTGGAGGAAACATAACAGGAAGAGTGAAAACAAGGTCATCAATCATACATTGTTGACACTACAGTTGAGAGAAATGACTAAAATGTTCTCATGATTTATTCTCCTCTTTGAAAAGTTATTTCTTACTGTGTAAACATAAGCCTCTTGGAGAGAAGTAACTACCCCATTTGTCACTGCAGCTCTAGGCATATTCTCCCTAGGAAATCTGAGTCTCCTGGGGTGGGTATCTTCAAGTGGAAGAATGTAGAAATTGGAGCAAAGATAAATTGTCGTTCACTAGATGTTCTGGATGAGTACGCCTAGAAAGACAGCACTACAGGAAATCAGGTTTCTAATTCTGGCTTTTTCTTCTAGGGTTATGTTTCTAGATGCTGCTTGTGGCCTCATGCCTGAGAGTAGGAGCCTTGGGAGTAACATGTAGCCTTTCTTTGATTTCTTTCTCATGTCCCCTTGTCAAAATTTTCCAATCCAAACTGGCTTATTGATCCTGTTAGCCAGCTGGGGAAATTGTTAGGGAAGAGAAAATCACATAGGATACAGCAATAAGAATCCCAGCCCTAGCATCTTGAGAGCAACTGCTTCTAAGAGTTACACATAGTCAAACCCGTGGGAAGTGATTCCTTCCATTTTGTAACCTTGACCACAAAAGGGAATATGCTGTAGTTGTCTGAATGAGAATGGTTCCTACAGGCTCATAGGGTTGAATATTTTCTTCCCAGGTTGTACAAATATTTGGAAAAGATTAGGAGGTGTGACTGTTTTTAGTGGGTCACTGGGTTTTTAGGTTTCAAAAGATTTGCTCAATTCTGAGTTAGTTCCCTGCTTCCTACTTGTGAATAAAGATATAAACTCAAAAGGACCAGGTCTGCTTGCCTGCTGCTGTCATATTCCTGGCCTGTCATATTATGACCTCTAAGCCTCTGCAATCTTCAAATAAACTATCTTCTGTAAATTACCTTGGTCAAGATGTCTTATGATAACAGCAGAAAGATAACTTAGAAAATGGGGAAAGAGGAATTATGTTGTACAGTGTTCCTTCCTACATCCTCTTGTCCCTAATAAACAGTCAGGAAGCAGGTAAGGAACTGAACAAAAACATAAAAATTGAAGCTATTATGCTGTCTAGACCACTGACAAGATGCTGCAGACTAGCCTGATCTCTGCAGTGCCCATCAAGTTATGGTACATGTGTTGGTAGTTACTGTTCTGAAAAATATAGGGTACTTTTTTTCTGAAACATATTCACCACCATAAGCACTCATGAAGGAAAGGTTCAAACTGTAGGATCTTAGATACTTTGTTCTGCAGATTCTTTGCATGTGGTAGGAAGATGTTGCTGATAGTGATTTTACTCTAGGGCTTTACATTTTCCGGGTCTCCTTGGTACACCCATTACTTTTCAGATCTAAAATCTAATGTAATTGTTGCTCAAATAATGTATAATAAATACATAAAAATTATTTAATCATATAATGAAAAGAAATACTATTCAGGTTGAAGATTCTTTACTGATAGCTTTGCCTTACATGTAGATCAGAAGTTTCCTGACACTGTTTCTCTCTGTTCCACCCCAAAGGAGCAAGCTTTATGGTTTCAACTTTCTCTTGTCTTGGTAATGAGAGCTATGAGTTTCCTCTGAAATTCATGAGTCACAGAATATTGGAGTCTTTCTATGCTTGGAGAGCATGAGCACAATTTACTGAAAGCCTTTAATTCTACTAGTTGTTAAATAGTCACAGCTATGCAAACATCAAACAATATTAGCAACGACAAAACATAGCTTATTATGACTTAAATATATTTTAAGTAACAAATTAATTGGGCCAACCTAACCACTGACTTATCTCAGTCTATCTCACATACACTCAGAAAACATACTGGATTTCATTTGGGTCCACAAGTTTATAATCACAAATTCTGTTTTATAATCAGTTTGTGAATATTTTTTGTGATATGTTGTGTACTGTACCACAAAAATGGGTATGCTTTTATAGAACTGCATAGTTTAAAAACCATAATTCAAGGGCCATCTGAGTATATGGATATTTCTAAAGATATGGGGGTGGAATTACTTCAAATTGGATATTTGTAATCAATATATTTAATTAATTCCAATGCTTAGGACTTAAAACAATTTTCACAAAAAGGTGATTTTGCTTTGTAGAATCAATAACTTAAATAATTTCTTTATTCTTGTCAAGTAGGTCTTACTCTCAAGTAGCAAAAAGCTTAGTAAGTGAAATGGAATTTACACATGAGGTGTTGTATGGGCGATCTATAGGAATAAAAGGAGAGCCAGCTAGCACTATGCAAATACTGGGCCATGGACAAGTGTGAAGTGAGCAGAGACAGTTAATGAACGTTTTAAAGAAGTAAATAATGCTTACATTCTTTTTATGGAAATTTGACTGTTGACTGAGAGATGATTGGAGTGTAACCAGGGAGAAAGCCGATGTAATAGATGTAATATTTATCTCAGTTATCATTGGGTAAGAGACAGGGAGATGGACAGGAATTGGGAGGAAGAAGTCGTCTGAACTTGGACAATAGCTATTGAGGAGAGATGGCAGTCAGGCCTTAGTGTCTGGCTTTCTTGTTTGTAGTTGAAAATGGACAACTAGACTTTTGAAGTCGTGTGTGATCTTGATGATAGCTACATTAATGGCATTTCAGTTCAGTGATGACTCTTTCAGAGAGTTCAGTGAAGGGAAGAATCAGGGTAGACGTGGGAATATTCAGATAACACTTAAGGAACACAGAAAATGAAAGGGAAAAATAGTGGAGATGGATCTCAGAGGTGGTTAACAGGTACATATATGTTCAGTTGCTACTTTTCCATGGGCTAAATTGTAATTACAAAACAAGAGGGTCTGGAAAGATGAATGAGTGGCTAAAAGCACATCCTACTCTTGAAGACCTAAGTTTCTTTCCCAGAACCCACATTTGCTCTGTCCCTAATTGCCTTTTCTTTTGTTCCAAGAAATTCTGTGCCCTCTTAGATTTTGCAAGCACCTATTTCACAGGCATATACAACCCCGTCCTCATATATACATCTAACTAAAAAGAAATCCATTTTTTAAAGCATCTAAAAGTCTTATCTTCACTTTGTCTCAAGTTAAATTTACTTCAAAGCTACTGCAAATTCACATTGTTGAGATAGGTTCACCAGCTCTTTCCTTCTCTCTCGAGCAGGGGGAAGGCCAATTTGTGGGCCTTTCGGTGGTTTCATACTAGGTGGAGGATCTATAATTCCTGGAGGTGGGGTTGCTGTGCTGACAGGTGGAGGTGGATTGCCCTGTCCTGGCAGGTACTGGGTTGGGGCTCCTGCAATGATAGCAGGAGCAGCAACAGCAGCAGCTGCAACTTTGCCTCTTCCCTGTGGGGCCATGACCTGCTAGGATGGGCCTTCTACTCCTGGAACAGGGCCTGCTAATCCAGGAGGAGCTTGGGGAATAGGCACACCTGCTGGCACTCCTCTGCCAGTCGCTCTTCCAACCCCAGGGCCACCTGCAGCGCCAACAAGTGGCACATGAGTAATGTTAGTATCTTTAGGAGGCGGGATCATCCACAGTCATGGAAAGCAAGTTCTCCCCATAGCTTGACCGGACCCAAAACCTGTTTTGCTTCACGTTCTGGCTGTTTTGCATTCTTTGGCTTGATCTTCCTGAACTCATCACAATCACAGAGGATCAAACTCACATGCTTGTCAAAAGCCTTAAAGGTGCCAATGAAGATCCTTCCATCTTGCAGGATGCATCTCATCCTATAGGCAATATGCTGCAGCAGCTTGCTATTCTTACCCACCATCATGATTGCTGTTCCCTAATAGCCGTTGTCAACGCAAAAATTTCAAAATCCTTAAAACTTGGGGAAGGACTATAAATAAAGGTTTGATGCAGGCTATTAGCACACAGTGTAAGCTTGACCAAAGTTTCACAGACAGTGGATGGGTCCTGTTTTCCTTGACTTCCTCCACCTGGAAGTTCCAATACTGTTTTAACCACCTCTTGGTGTCTCAATTCTGTGTGAATATTCACCACACAAACTTGCTGTTGCTGAGAACATTGTGGATACAAGTGCTACTCTCCGTTGCTCCGTGAGGCTGTCCTTCTATGTTTGACCTTTACCTTGACCTCTGGCATGTACTGTTCAGTAGTTCTTCTCAAGTGTAAGCGATCCTGTCCACTATAAAAGGCCATGGAACATAGGACTAGGCCTCTGGAAAGGAACCTGAACAAGCAAGTCTCCCTTTTCTCCCCACTCTTCACTGCAGCACTGCCGGAAAGTGGCTTGGGTCTGTGGTGGGAAAGATAGGCAGCTATAAGCACCAGGTTAAAAAAATGGTTGTCATCTCCTTGTTGCAAATACGATACAATTTCTCTGCTAATCCACTTGTTTTGTCAATGCAGGAAAAGGTCACCTCTTCTGCATCTGGTTCCTGCAGGCAGTGCTATTGAGTTTCTTTAGTGTTAATCGTATGTAAATAGATTTAAGGCTGATAATTTAGGATGGATAGCCCATCATAGATCTAATTCCTGTAGAAAACTGATTCTCCCTCTCTTAAAAGCTGCTAATTGCCTGTAAGTCTTCACCTAAGGTTGTGTCCTTCTGAAATTGCCCAATCAACCTAGTGTGTCAACTGTTATTATAATTGTTCAGATATTGCTTAGGCAAGCATTCTGTTGAGATTTTATGGGTGCAGATTCCCTGTCATGCCTAGAAGACACTATCTTGCAGCAGTTATCTTGGTCTTCTAGCTCTTAGAATCTTCCTGCTCACCTCATTGTTATTTTTCCCCCTAGGGTTGTATCACCGATCAGGGCACCACACTGTCACCTATTTTCTGCATTTTGATAGTTGTGTCTCTCTGTAATAGTCTCTCTCTGTTGCAATAAGAAGTTTCTCTTGTGAGGGGTTAAGGCGTCACCCATCTTTGGATTATAAGAATAAATAATTAGAATGCAATGAGAAATCACATTGATTTTGGTAGAAGATAGAACTATATTCTTCTCCAGGGTATATGACTTCTCTACACTTGAATGGATAGGTTTACAATTTTAGACATTACTTTCTTTTCATTGAGTAGGTCTTATGTTGGGATTTGATCTGTTCTCACATGGGAATTCACAGGTCTGTTGCAGGTGCCTGCCAACAGATGGTTTTTGGCTGATCAATAAAGAGCCAATGGCCAATGGCAGGGAAGGTAGACAGAAGTGAGAGTTTCAGAATTACCCGAGAGAAAATGCAGAACAGGGAGAGGATGAATAGTCAAGGTAGAAGGAAGAAAGAGGATAGAATCATGAGAATCATTGAAGGTGAGAAATAACCATCAGGGGATACTACCCTGATGAAGTCTTGGGTAGCAGACAAAAATATAGATTTTAGAAAGTAATAACTCAACAGTATTGGAGGGGAGAGTGTGTTAGCTATGGGAAAGTTTGGAAGTGGCCCAACCATTGAGATAGCTAAGGCATATTAAAGTATTGCATGTGTGTGTGTTTCACTAGTGAATCCAGAGCTCTTGTGTGGATTCCACTTGGAGCTTAGAGCATACTTTACATGGTTACTGCATTTTTTCGTCACCAGAATGATAAAGGTGTTTCTATTGCACCATTAAAGATAACTTCTTAGGCCAGTAATTGTGATTCATAATTTGCATGTGGGTGGGACTATTGACTGCTTTTTTCATTTGTCAGCTTGCATCGCACATACTGATCTTCTGAGAGTTAGTTCTCAAGGTGGCGACTTCCTGGCCTGTCCAGCTCAATGTCTGTTACTCCTATATTCCAAATTTGTGGTGTCTTTAGCAATAAAGTCTTATATTCAAGTTCCAGAAGGCAAACAAGGACAAAGACAATAATCTGTGTTGTTTTAGGAGTCTATAGACTATAATGGCTAATAAGTATAAGGGAAGTTTCTCATGCTTGGCACTAGGTTCTAGATAATTTATAGCTCTTGGTAGGGGAGAATTATCACCTTTACAATTCATTACAATCCACCTTCGGTGGATTTGTGTCACAGAAGGTGAAAGGTATATGTATATATGCTAAAATGAGATTATAAAATACTTTCCTATAGCATTTTCTAATTTTCTTATTGTTACTCATTGATACTGCCTTCTTTTCTCTGTCTATGATACTCTCCTTTATTATGGCATATTGTTCCTCCGCAATCTGTCTACCATAGAAATTGTGTCCTACTATGCTCCTCTCTAGGGTGTGTTTTCTCCTTTGTTGATAGACCATTTTTACTTTTTTGGCTTCTGTGAGTACTTCAGGTTACACATTCAAATCTAAAGATTTGGAGCTGAGACTCAGAAATAAGTGAGGTCATGTTGTGTTTGTATTTCTGCATCTGGGTCTGGGTTACCTAGATAAAAATATTTTCCAGTTCCATGCATTTACCTGCAAATCTCATGACTTCATTTTCTTTATGGCTGAAGAGTATTGCATTGTGTACATGTATAATATTGTTATTATTTATTTATTGAAAAACATTTAGGTTGTTACAGTTTCTAGCTTTTATGAATAGAGTAACAATGAATATAACTGAGCAAGTGTCTCTAAAATCAGGGATTTAATACTTTGGGGAAATGCCAAGGAGTATTATGGTTAAGCTATATGATAAACTTTCTTTTATTTTGTTGAGAACACTCCACGTTAATTTTCCTACCAACTGCACCACTTTATAATCCCACCAACAGTGGAATCATGTTAATTGTTTCTTTGATCTTAGCCATTATGACTCAGTAATATGAACTCTCAAAGTAGTTTTAATTTGCATTTTCTTAATTACAAAAGATGATGAACACTTTTTGCGATATCTCTTAACCATTTTTATTTCCTTGATTGAGAACTCTCTTTTCAGATCTATCTTTGGTCCATCTGTGGTTAACTTTTGTGTAGAATAATAGGTATGAATTTAGTTTTATTATTCTATATGTGCATATCCAGTTTCTAATTTTGTACCAGTTTTTGAAGATGCTGTTGTTTCTTCACTGTATAATTTGGCAACTGTGACAAATATCAGATGGCTGTAATTAGATACAATTAGCTTTATGTCATTACTTTTGTTCCATTATTTTCTACATGTCAGTTTTGATTATTAGAGCATTGTAATATAGCTTAAAATCCAGTATGGTATTTGTTTTAACGTTGATTATTACTTCTTTTCAGAGATACTGGCCAATAGTGGTTTTAGTTTGTTTATTTGTCTGTTTGCTATATGTGTATAGGGTCTGTGGGGCTGAGGGGGGGTGAGATTATCTAAATTTTGTATTATAATACTTGATCCATGGAAAAAGTTTGGAAGAGTTCCTTTTTACATGTTTTAATACTTTAGGAAGTTTAAGATATTTCTGTCTTCACCTGTGCTCTGGAACTCAGGAACTCCTTCAGCCCTCCATACCCAAGTCCTGCCCAGAAGAGCTGCTCTCCCAAGAGTGCTCATACTCCTAGGCCCACAGGTAAGACCCCACTTTTGCTTCAATAACTGTCCATAGAAAGACCTGCCAGGAGCACACAGGGCACAAGAACTGCTGAGCAGCCTGGGACAGGAGCCTTTCAGTTGCCATCAGTGTGCAGAGCTAAGGCTGGCTCTCACAGCTCTCCAATCCTAAATCCTACCCAGAAAAGGCTGGTCTCTCAGGAGTGCTCTTACTCCTAAGATTGTAGGTTCATAGGCCAACAGGAGAAGCAAGCTCCATTCAGAGGCTGCAAAACCAAATAAAACTAGAGATAACCAGATGGGAAGAGGCAAATACAAGAACCTAAGCAACAGAAACCAAGTCTACTTGGCATCATCAGAGAATCCAGTTCTCTCACCAGAGCAAGATACCCCAACACACCAGAAAAGCAAGATTTGAATTTGAAATTACATATTGTGATGGTGATAAAGAACTTTAAAAGCACATAAATATTTCACTTAAAGAAATACAAGAAAGAAAGAAAGAAAGAAAGAAAGAAAGAAAGAAAGAAAAAGAAAGAAAGAAAGGAAGGAAAAGAAAATAAAAAAGAGACCGCCAGCTCCTAGGGCTGAAAAACTGGGACCAGGAACGGAACTTTGGAACTTCTGTTTCCACCCAGAGGCGACTTCAGGGTACAGAACAGAGCCCGGACCATCTGCCGCGCAGACCACCAGCTCCTAAGGTTGAGAGACTGGTGAGTGGGAGATCTGAGTGGCCAGGGAGCAGAGAGATCTCTGCAGAGTGCACACGCAGGGTGCACTCTCCGACCTGCCTGATCCGGGGACCAGGAACAGAACTTTGGAACCTCTGTTCTCACCAGGCGACTCTGAGGCATAGAACAGGGCTGGGCCCATCTGCCACCTTGACCAGTGGAGATCCAGGGACACAGACCAGATACAGGGAAAGTGAGAACATATCACTGACAACAAAATGGCAAGAGGAAAGTGAAAGAGTATATCCCAAGGAAACCAAGACAACCTGGCAACACCAGAACCCAGCTCTCCCATAACACCAAACATCGGAATTCCAAACACTCCAGAAAAAGAAGACGCAGACCTGAAATCATACCTCAAGATGCTGATAGAGATACTTAAACAAGAATGGGAGGAAAAGCAAAAAGATTCAGAAGCTTTTAAAGAGGAAACAAAAAAACACTCAAAGAACTCAAAGAACTAGAGGAAAACAGAACCAAAGAAATAATGGAATGGAAGAGGGAAATTAAAATGGAAATTGACACAATAAAGAAAACACTAAAAGAGATAACCCTAGAGTCAGAACACCAAAAAAAGAAATCAGGAGTCACAGAAGCAAGCATTTCCAATAGATTACAAGAGATGGAAGAGAGAATCTCGAAGGGCAGAAGACAACATTGCAAACATAGACAAAACAGCCGAGAAGATGCAAAAAATTAAAAGCTCCTAATCCAAAATGTTCAGGAAATCCAAGACACAATGAGAAGACCGAACCTAATGATAATAGGAATAGAAGAGGGAGAAGAGTATCAACTAAGAGGCACAGTAAATATCTTCAGCAAAATCATAGAAGAAAACTTCCCTACCCTCAAGAATGAAGTGACCAGGAGCATAAAAGAAGCCTTCAAAATCCAAATAGGTTGGACCAGAAAAGAAATACCTCCCAACACATAATAGTCAAAACAACAAGTGCCCAAAGCAAAGAAAGAATACTAAAAGCAGTAAGGGAAAAAGGTCAGGTAACATATCAGGCCAATCAGAATCACACCCGATTTCTCAACAGAGACTATGAAAGCTAGAAGAGCCTGGACAGACATCATGCACACCCTTAGAGAGCACAAGTCCCAGCCCAAGCTGCTATACCCAGCAAAACTATCAATCACCATAGATGGAGAGATGAAGCTATTTCAAGACAAACCTAAATTTACACACTATCTGAACACAAACCCAGCACTACAACGAATTATAGGTGGAAAACCCAATACAATGAGAGAAAATGCAGCCTCGTAAAAATAAGAAAACTCCTAAACAAGAAAACTAAAAGAAGAAAAAGACACAGACACAACTCAACCCACAAAAGCAATAATGACAGGAAACAGAAACAACTATTCCTTGATATCTATTAACATAAATGGACTCAACTCCCCAATAAAGAGACATAGGCTATCAGACTGGATACATAAACAAAATCCAGCCTTTTGCTGTATACAGGAAACTCATCTCAGAGACAAAGACAGACACTATCTCAGAGTAAAAGGGTGGGAAAAAAACTTCCAAGGAAACAGCCACAAGAAACAAGCTGGAGTGGATATTCTAATATTGAATAAAGTAAATTTCCAACCAAAAGTTATCAAAAAAGATAAAGAAGGACACTTTTTACTCATTACCGGGAAATCTGTCAGGAGAAACTCTCAATCCTTAACATATATGCTCCAAATAAAAAAGCACCCACATTCATAAAAGAAACCCTACTAAAGCTCAAAAAATACATTTTACCCCACACAATAATAGTCGGAGACTTTAATACCCCACTCTCACCATGGACAGAACATAGAAACAGAAACTGGACAAGGACACTGCAAAACTAGCAGAGACTTTGAACCAACTAGAATTATTAGATATATACAGAACATATAATCCTAAAGTAAAAGAATATACTTTCTTCTCAGCACCCAATGGCACCTTCTCAAAAATTGACCACATAATTGGACACAGAATGAGCCTCAATCAATACAAGAAGATTGAAATAGTCCCATGCATCCTCTCAGATCACCATGGTCTACGGCTGGTCTTTAACAACAACAAAGACAACAAAAAGCCCACATACACATGGAAACAAAACAAGGCTCTGTTAAATGATAGCAGGGTCAAGAAGAAATAAAGAAAGAAATTAAGTACTTTTTAGAATTCAACGAAAATGAAAACACAACATACCCAAAACTATGGGATGCAATGAAAGCAATACTGAGAGGAAAACTCATAGCCCTAAGTGCTTCCAAAAAGAAACTGGAGAGAGCTCACATCAGCAACCTGACAGCACAGCTAAAAGCCCTAGAAAAAAGGAAGCAGATATACCCAAGATGAGTAGACAGCAAGAAATAATCAAAATTAGGGCAGAAATAGACCAAATAGAAACAAAAAGAACCACTGAAAAAATCAACAAAACAAAGAGTTGGTTCTTTGAGAAAATCAACAAGATTGATAAACCCCTAGCCAGACTAACTAAAGGGCAGAGAGAGAGTATCCAAATTAACAAAATCAGAAAGGAAACTGGTGACATAACAACTGAAACTAAGGAAATTCAAGAAATCATCAGATCCTACTACAAAAACTTATACTCCACAAAATTGGAAAATCTGGAGGAAATGGACGAATTCCTAGACAGATACAAGGTCCCAAAGTTTAACCAGGACCAAGTAAACCATCTAAATAACCCTATAACACCTAAAGAAATAGAAGAAGTCATCAAAAGCCTCCCAACCAAAAAAAGCCCAGGTCCAGACGGGTTCAGTGAAGAATTTTATCAGACATTTATTGGGGATATAACACCAATATTCGCCAAACTATTCCAAAAGATAGAATCAGATGGAATATTACCCAACTCATTTTTTGAGGCTACAATAACCCTCGTACCTAAGCCACACAAAAACCCTACAAGGAAAGAGAACTTCAGACCAATCTCACTTATGAACATTGATGCAAAAATACTCAACAAAATTCTTGCAAACCGAATCCAAGAACACATCAAAACCATCATTCATCATGACCAAGTAGGCTTCATCCCTCGGATGCAGGGATGGTTTAACATAAGGAAATCCATCAATGTAATCTACCATATAAACAAACTTAAAGACCAAAATCACATGGTCATATCACTAGACGCTGAGAAAGCATTTGACAAAATCCAACACCCCTTCATGTTAAAAGTCCTGGAAAGAACAGGAATCCAAGGCCCATATTTAAACATAATAAAAGCAATATACAGCAAACCAACAGCCAACATCAAACTTAATGGCGAGAAACTTGAAGCAATCCCACTAAAATCAGAGACTCAACAAGGCTGCCCACTCTCCCCCTACCTATTCAACATAGTACTGGAAGTCCAGGCTGGAGCAATTAGACAGCAAAAGGAGATCAAGGGGATACAAATCGGAAAGGAAGAGATAAAAACATCACTCTTTGCCGATGACATGATAGTGTACTTGAGTGACCCCAAAAATTCCACCAGGGAACTCCTACAGCTGATAAACAAGTTCAGCAAAGTGGCCGGATACAAAATTAACTCAAACAAATCAGTGGCCTTCCTATACTCAATGGACAAACATATGGAAAAAGAAATTAGGGAAAAGGTACCCTTCACAATCGTTACAAAAACTATGAAATACCTTGGTGTGACTCTAACTAAGGAAGTGAAGGACCTGTATGACAAGAACTTCAAACCTCTAAAGAAAGAAATTGAGGAGGATCTCAGAAAATGGAAAGATCTCCCATGCTCATGGATTGGAAAGATCAACATCTTAAAAATGGCCATCCTACCAAAAGCAATCTACAGATTCAATGCAATCCCCATCAAAATTCCAACCCAGTTCTTCATGGAATTGGAAAGATCAATGTGCAATTTCATATGGAATAACAAAAGACCTAGAATAGCGAAATCCATCCTCAACAACAAAAAAACATCTGCGGGAATCACTATCCTTGACCTCAAGCTATATTACAAGGCAATTGTGCTGAAAACTGCATGGTACTGGTACAGAAATAGGCATGTGGATCAATGGAATAGAATATAAGATCCAGAAATGAGCCCTCATGTATATGGTCACCTGATTTTTGACAAAGGAGCAGTAAACATTCAATGGAAAAAGAACAGCCTATTCAACAAATGGTGCTGATCCAACTGGCACTCAACATGCAAAAGTATGCAAATAGACCTGTTCTTATCTCCTTGTACAAAGCTCAAGATTAAGTGGATTAAAGATCTCCACATTAAACCAGATACACTGAAACTATTAGATGAGAAAGTAGGGAAAACCTTAGAACACATAGGCACAGGAGAAAATTTCCTGAACAAAACACCAATGGCTCAAGCTCTAAGGTCAAAGATTAACAAATGGGACTTAATGAGATTGCAAAGTTTCTGTAAGGCTAAGGACATCGTCAAGAAAACAAAACGGCAACCAACAGAGTGGGAAAAGATCTTTACCAACACCACATCAGATAGAGGCTTAATACCCAAGGTGTACAAGGAACTCAAAAAGCTAGACACCAGAGAATCAAATAACCCTATTAAAAAATGGGGTACAGAGCTAAACAAATCATTTTCAGTTGAGGAACACCGAATGGCTGAGAAACATCTGAGGAAGTGCTCGACATCCTTAGCCATCAGGGAAATGCAAATCAAGACAACCCTAAGATTCCAACTCATACCAGTCAGATTGGCCAAGATCCAAAACTCAGATGACAGCAGATGCTGGCGAGGCTGCGGAGAAATAGGAACACTTCTCCACTGTTGGTCGGGTTGCAAGCTAATACAACCACTCTGAAAATCTGTCTGGCGATACCTCAGAAAATTGGATATAGTACTACCTGAAGACCCAGCTATTCCACTTCTGGGCATATACCCCAGAGACACTTTAATACCCAACAAAGATATATGCACCACAATGTTCATAGCGGCTCTATTTATAATAGCCAGAAGCTGGAAGGAACCCAGATGTCCTTCAGAAGACGAATGGATACAAAAATTGTGGTACATATACACAATGGAATACTACTCAGCCACCAGAAGCAATGACTTAACCAAATTCTTAAGAAAATGGCTGCATCTAGAGAAGATCATTCTGAGTGAGATAACCCAGTCACAAAAGAACAGACATAATATGCAGTCACTGATAATGGGATTCTAACCCCAGAGGCTCGCACTGCCCCAGAAACAACTCACACACTGTATGAAGTCTAAGAAATAAAGAAAACAAAACAAAACAAAACAAAAAAACTCTATGCAACAAGAAAACTTTGACTATTTCCATGTTACATTTTGTTTACATGTACTTTATACTCATTGTAACTATTAAGTTTTCAATGCATACTATCAAACCTTTAAAAAAATCAAGTACTGACTAAAAAATATATTCATACAGTTTTATGTAAAAATTATTTTAAAATCTGAAAAAAAGTACTGACAAAATTGTATTGTATAATTTTATGCAAACAATGTTTAAAATCTGTACATTTATCTTTGTTTTGTAAAATAAAGTTGTTATAAAAAAATCAGGTATCCATTAAAAAAAAAGAAAAGAAAAAAGAAAAAAACACAGATAAATAAATGGAAGCCCTGTAAGAGGACACACAAAAATACCTTAAAGTATTACAGGAATATACAACCAAACTTGTGAAGGAATTAAACAAAATCATCCATGACCTAAAAATGGAAATAGAAACAATAAAGAAATAAAAAAGACTGGCAAATCTGGAAATAAAAATATAGAAAAGAGATCAGGAGTTGTAGATGGAAGAATATCCAACAGAATACAGGAGATAGAAGAATCTCAGGGACAGGATATACCATAAAAACATTGGCACAAAAGTCAAAGAAAATGCAAAATGCAAGAAGCTCCTAACCAAAGACATTCAGAAAATTCAGGTCACAAGGAGACCAAACCTAAGCATAATATGTATAAAAGAGTACAAAGATTTCCAACTTAACGGGGCAGTAAATAGCTCCCAAAAAATTGTAGAAGTTCTTTAACCTAAAAAGAGATGCCCATGAGCTCCAAATAAATTGGACTAGAAAATAAATTCCTCCTGTTACATAATAGTCAAAACACCCAATGCATAAAACAAGGAAAGAATATTAAAATCAGTAAGGGAAAAGAGCCAAGAAACATAAAGACTGACCTACCAAAATTACACTAGACTTTTAAAAAGAGAATATAAAAGCTCATAGCCAGATGTTAGAGAAACATTAAGAAAACACAAATGCCAGCACAGGAGAGTATACCTAGCAAAACTGTCAATTAACATATATGGAGAAAGCAAGATACTCCATGACAAAAACAAATTTACACTGTATCTTTTTAAAAAAATTAGCTTTGTGCAATGTCAATATCATAGCGAATAAAGTTTATCTGAGGTGGGATTATTGCTAATTCAAAACTTTTCTTAAAAATCCAGGCCTACAAATGATAATAGATGGAAAACTCCAATACAAGAAGCGAAACTATACCATAGAAAAGCAAGAAAATAAGCTTCTTTGAACAATCTTAAAACAGTAAATAGCCACTTAAACATAATTCTAACTCTAACAACAAAAATAATAGGGAGCAAAAATTTCTATTCCTTAATATCTCTTAATATGAATGGACTCAGTGCTCCAATAAAAAAAAAACAAATAAATTAACAGACTAGATATATAAAGAAGACCCAACATTTTGCAGCAAAAGGAAATGCACCTCAGTTGAAAAGGTAGACATTACCTCAGAGTAAAAGACTGAAAAAAATTTTCCAAGCAAATGGTCCAAAGAAACATGCTGCAGGAGCCATTCTGATATCAACTTAAATTGACTTGCAACCAAAAGCTATAAAAATACAAGGAAGGACACTTCTTACTCCCCAAAGAAAAATATCTACCAAGATAAACTTGAAATTCTGAACATCTATGCTACAAATGGAAGGGAGCCCACATTTACAAAAAAAAAAAAAAAAAAAAAAAAAAAAAAGAGGAACAGTAGAGATCCAGGGACACAAGCCTGATAAGACAGTGCTCCGAGTAGTCAGAGAACAGAGAGGTCTGTGCCTAGTGCGCAGAAAGTGCACCTGCACCTGTTGGTTCAGGGAAGCAGGTACCCTGCTTTGGGCTCTCTGTTTCTAGTCCACAGCCCATGCATGCAGAACAGGCACTAAGGCCATCTGCCACCAGGAACAGCGGAGATCCAGGGACACAGGCCTGGTGAGCCAGTGCTCCAAGGGGCCAGAGAGCAGAGAGGTCTGTGCTCAGCACTTGGAACATGCGTCCCCACCCCCGATTGGTTCAGGGGAGCAGGAATCCTGCCTTAGGGTGTCTGTTTCCACATGACGGCCCGTGCATGCAGAAGAGGTGCTCAGGCCATCTATCAACAGGAACAACAGAGAGGCAGGGACATAGGCCAGGTACAAGAGAGACAAGAACCAATCGCTGAAAACAAGACCATGTATAATCTCAGACAACAAGATGGCAAGAGGAAAGCAAAAGATCGTAACCCGGAGAAACCAAGAAAACCTGGCAACACCAGAACCCAGCTCTACCATCACAGAAAACAGCAGAATGCCAAACACACCAGAAAAAGAAGACTCAGACCCAAAATCTTACCTCAAGATGATGATAGAGATTCTTAAACAAGAACATAAGAAAAAGAATAAAGAATTAGAAGCTTTTAAAGAGGAATCAAGAAAAATATTCAAAAAACTCAAAGAAACAGAGGAAAACAGAAACAAAGAGATGAAGGAATGGAAGAAGGAATTTAAAATGAAATGGAAACAATAAAGAAAACATGAAAAGAGACAACCCTAGAGATAGAAAACCTAAAAAAAAATCAGGAGTCACAGATGCAAGAATCTCCACCAGAGATCTACAAGAGATGGAAGAGAGAATTTCGGG
This sequence comes from Micromys minutus, assembly GCF_963924665.1. NCBI lineage: Eukaryota > Metazoa > Chordata > Mammalia > Rodentia > Muridae > Micromys > Micromys minutus. The sequence continues at coordinate 50,436,426 of NC_137974.1, forward strand.
GGCTGAGGACAACATTGAAAACATAGACTAAACAGTCAGAGAAGATGCAAAAACCAAAAAGCTCCTAACCCAGAATGTCCAGGAGATCCAGGACACAATGAGAAGACCAAACCTAAGGATAATAGGAAGAGTTGAGAGCGAAGAATATCAACTAAGAGGCACAGTAAATATCTTAACAAAATTGTAAAAAACTTCCCTACCCTTAAGAATGAGATGACCATGAGCATAAAAGAAGCCTACAGAACTCCAAATAGAGTGGGCCAGAAAAGAAATTCCTCCAGACACATAATAGTGCCCAAAGTGCCCAAAGCAAAGAAAGAATACTAAAAGCAGTAAGGGAAAAAGGTTGTGTAACATATAAAGGCAGACCAATCAGAATCACACTCGATTTCTCAATAGAGACTCTGAAAGTTATTAGATCCTGGACAGACATGATGCAAATCCTAAAAGAACACAAGTGTCAGCCCAAGATGTTATACCCAGCATAACTCTTAATCGCCATAGATGGAGAGACCAAAATATTCTAAGACAAAACTAAATTTACACAATATCTGACCACAAACTCAGCACTACAACAAATTATAGGTAGAAAACCCAATACAAGGAGGGAAACTACATCCTAGTAAAAACAAGAAAATACTGAAGCAAGAAAACCAAAAGAAGAAAGACACACAGGCAAAATTCTACCTCCAAAAGAAAAAATAGCAGGAAACAGCAACCACTATTCCTTGATATCTATTAACATCAATGGACTCAATTCCCCAATAAAAAGATCTAGGCTATCAGACTGGATACATAAACAAAACCCAGCATTTTGCTGCATATAGGAATCTCATCTCAGAGTCAAAGACAGACTCTATTTCAGAGTAAAAGGTTGGTAAAAAAACCTTCCAGGCAAATAGCTCCAAGAAGCAAGCTGGAGTGGCCATTCTAATGTGAAATAAAGTAGATTGTCAACCAAAAGTTATCCAACATGATAAGGAAGGACACTTTTTACTCATTACAGGGGAAATTTGTCAGGAGGAACTGTCAAATATGTTAACATAAATGTTCCAAATACAAGAGCACACCTATTCATAAAAGAAACCCTACTAAAGCTCAAAAGATACATTGTACCCCACACAATAATAGTGAGAGACCTCAACACACCACTCTCACAAATGGACAGATAGTCGAAACAGAAACTGAACAAGGACACATTAAAACTAGCAGAGGTTATGAACCAATTGGAATTAATACATATCTATAGAACATATCATCCCAAAACAAAATAATATATCTTCTTCTCAGCACATCATGCCACCTTCTCCAAAATTAACCATATAATTGGTCACAAAACAAACCTCAATAGATATAAGAAGATAAAAATACTCCCATGCATCCTTTCAGATCACCATGGTCTAAATCTGGTCTTTAATAAAGACAAAGACAACAAAAAGCACATATATACATGGAAACTAAACAATGCTCTATTAAATGATAACAGGGTCAAAGAAAAATAAAGAAAGAAATTAAGGCTATTCTAGAATTTAATGAAAATGAAAATACAACATAGCCACAACTATGGGATGCAATGAAAGCAGTACTGAGAGGCAAACTCTAACCTCTGTGTGCTTCCAAAAAGAAACAGGAGAGAGCATGCACAAGCAACCTGACAGAACATTTGAAAGCTCTAGAACAAAAAAAGCAGATATACCCAAGAGTAGTAGACAGCAAGAAATAATCAAACTTAAAGCAGAAATAAACCAAATAGAAACAAAACAAACCATTCAAAGAATCAACACAACCAAGAACTGGTTCTTTGAAAAAATTAACAAGATTGATAAATCCTTAGCCAGACTAACTAGAGGGCAAAGAAAGAGTATCCAAATTAACAAAATGAGAAATGAAAGTGGAGACATAGTAACTGAAACTGAGGAAAATTAAGAAATCATAAGATTCTACTCCAAAAGCCTATACTCACCAAAGCTGGAAAATCTGGAGGAAATGAATGAATTCCTAGACAAATACCACATACTAAAGTTAAACCAGGACCAGGTAAATCATCTAAATAATCCCATAACACATAAAGAAATAGAAGCAGTCATCAAAAGCCTACCAACCAAAAAAAAGACAAGGTCCTGATAAGTTCAGTTTAGAATTTTATCAGACATCTATTGACAACCTAATTTCAATACTCTGCAAACTATTCCACAAAATTGAATCATATGAAGAACTACTTAACTAATTTTTTGAGGTTACAGTAAACCTCGTTCCTAAACTATACAAGGATCCTGCAAGGAAAGGAACTCCAGAACAATCTCACTTATGAACATTGATGAAAAAATACGCAACAAAATCCTTGCAAACTGAATCCAAGAACACATCAAAATGATCACTCACCATGATCAAGTAGGCTTCATCCCTGGGATGGAGGGATGGTTTTATATATAGAAATCTATCAATGTAATCCATTATATAAACAAACTGAAAGAAAAAAATAAACACATGGTCGTCTCACTACATGCTGAGAAAGCAATTTACAACATTCAAAACCTCTTCATGTTAAAAGTCTTGGAAAGAACACGAATCCAAGGCCCATACCTAAACAAAATAAAAGCAATATAGAGCAAACCAACAGCCAACATCAAACTTAAAGGTGGGAAACTTGAAGCAATCCCACTAAAATCAGGGACTCGTCAAGGCTGCCTACTCTCCCCCTACCTACTCAACATAGTACTGTAAGTTTTGGATGGAGCAATTAGACAGTAAAAGCAAATCAAAGGGATACAAATTGAAAAGGAAGAAGTAAAAACATCACTATTTGCAGATGACATGATAGTATACTTAAGTGACATCACATATTCTACCAGAGAACTTTTACAGCTGAAAAACAAGTTCAGCAAAATGGCTGGATAAAAAAAACTAACTCTAACAAATCAGTAGCTTTCCTCTACTCAAAGGAAAAACATGTGAATAAAGAAATTAGGGAAAAGATACCCTTCACTATAGTCATGAACAATGTGGAATCCCTTGGTGTGACTCTAACTAAGCAAATGAAGGACATGTTTGACAAGAACTTCAAACCTCTAAAGGAGGAAATCAAGGAAGATCTCAGAAAATGGAAAAATTTCCCATGCTCATGGATTGGAAGGATCAACATAATAAAAATGGCCATCTTACCAAAGCAATCTACAGATTCTATGCAATCCCCATCAAAATTCCTACCCAATTTTTCATAGAGTTGGAAAGGGCAATGTGCAATTTTATCTGGAATAAAAAAAAAAGACCTAGAATAGTGAAATCCATCCTCAAAACAAAAAAACATCCGCAGAAATCACTATCCCTGAACTCAAACTATATTACAAGGCAATTGTGCTGAAAACTGCATGGTACTGGTACAGAGATAGGCACGTGGATCAATAGAATAGAACAGAAGATCCAGAAATGAGCCCTCACACATATCATCATATGATTTTAAAAAAGGAGCTGTAAACATTCAATGGAAAAAGGACAGCCTATTCAACAAATGTTGTTGGTACAAATAGCACTCAGCGTGCAGAAGAATGAAAACAGACCCTTTCTTATCTCCTTGTACAAAGCTCAAGTGCAAGTGGATCAAAAATCTCCACATTAAACCCGCTATACTGAAACTATTAGAAGAAAAAGTAGGGAAAACTTTAGAACACATAGGCACAGGAGAAAATTTCCTGAACAGAACACCAATGGCTCCTGCTCTAAGGTCAAATGTTGACAAATGGGACTTAATAAGATTGAAAAGTTTCTGTTAGGCTAAGGACACTGTCAAGAAAACAAAACAGTATCCAGTAGAGTGGGAATGATCTTTACCAACCCCACATCTGATAAAGGCCTAATATCTAAGTTATACAAAGAACTCAAGAAGCTAGACACCAGAGAATCAAACAACCCTATTAAAAAATGGTGTACAGAGCTAAACAAAAAGTTCTCAGTTGAGGAATATCGAATGGCTGAGAAGCATCTAAGAATGTGCTTGACATCATTAGCTATCAGGGAAATGAAAATCAAAACAACCCTGAGATTCCACCTCACACAGGTCAGAATTGCTAAGATCATAAATACACATGACAGTAGATGCTGGCTAGGATGCAGAGAAAGAGGAACACTTCTCCACTGTTGGTGGGTTGTAAAGTGGTACAACCACTCTGGAAATCAGTCTGGCGATTCTTCAGAAAATTGGACATAGTACTACCTGAATACCAAGTTATTTCACTTCTGGGCATAGACCTCAGAGAAGCTCTAACATACAGCAAAGACACATGCACCACAATGTTCATAGCAGCCCTATTTATAATGGCCAGAAGCTGGAAAGAATCCAGATTTTCTTCAGTAGATAAATGGATACAAAAATTGTGGTACATTTACACAATGGAGTACTACTCAGCTATCAGAAACAATGACTTTATGAAATTCTTAAGAAAATGGATGCATCTTGAGAATCTTATCCTGAGTTAGATAACCCAGTCACAAAAGAACAACATAATATGCAGTCACTGATAATTGGATACTAACCCCAGAAGCTCTGAACACCCCAGAAACAACTTACAGACTATATAAAGTTCAAGAAAAGAAAAAAAAAAAAAAGATAAGAAAAAAACATTATTCTTAATCTTTACACACCAAGACAGCTTTGAATAATTCCAGGTTACATCTTGTTTTACCTGTACCTTATGCTCATTGTATCTAGTAAGATCATAATGCACACTATCAAACCTTTATATAAAACCAAGCACTGACAAAAATGGATTTGTATACTTTTATGCAAAAATGCTTAAAATCTGTACATTTACCTTTGTTTTTTAAAATAAAGTTGTTCCATAAAAAAAAATGAACAAAGAAGCCCGTGAACTTTTGACATTAAAAAAAAAACAAAAGAAAAACAAAAATAAAAACAACAACAACAACAACAACAACAAAAAAACCTTTCTAAATTTCAAAGCACCCATTAAACAACCCATAATTATAGTGTGAGAGTTCAATACCCTGCTATCATCAATGGATAGATCAAGAAAACATAAACTAAACAGGCACACAGTGAAACTAACAGAAGCTTTGTACCAAATGGATTTAACATATATCTATAGAACTTTTTATCCTAAAACAGAATATACCTTATTTTCAGCATCTCATTGTACCTTCTCCAAAATTGACCATATAATTGGTCACAAAACAGGCCTCAAGTTGTAGAACAAAACTGATACAATTCTATGCTTTCTGTCAGATCCCGATAGGCTAAGGCTTTTCTTCAATAACAACAAAGACAACAACAAAAACAGAAAGCCCACATACACATAGAAACTGAAGAATACTCTACTTACTGATAACATGGTCAAGGACTAAATAAGGAAAAAAATTAAACACATTCTTCAATTTAATGATAATAACTGCACAACATGCCCAACCTTATGGGGCACAATGAGTGCAGTGCTAAGAGGAAAACTCACCTCTAAGTGTTTTTAAAAAGAAACTGCAGAGTGCATTCACTAGCATCTTGACAACAAAACTGAATTCTCTAGAACAAAAAGTAACAAATACACCCAAAAGGAGTAGATGTCAGGAAATAACCTTATAGCTAAAATAAACCAAGCAGAAACAAAACCAATTATACAAAGAATCAAGAAAACCAGGAGCTTTTCCTTGAGAAAATCAACAAGATAGATATACCCTTAGCCAGATAAATCAGATGGCACAGAGACAGTACCCAAGTTAACAAAATCAGAAATGAAAAGGGAGATATAACAACAGATAATGAGTAAATACAAAAACATCATCAGATCCTACTACAAAAGCCTATAATCAACAACAGTGGAAAATCTGTATGAAATGGACAATTTTCTAGACAGATACCAGGTACCAAAATAAAACTGTGATCAGATGGACCATCCAAACTTTCCCATAGTCCCTAAAGGAATTGAAGCACTCTTTAAGTTTCCCAACCAAAGAAGTCCAGGCTTTAGTAAATAATTCTATCAGAGCTACAAAGAAAAATTTATACCAATACTCTTCAAACTATTCTGCAAAATAAAAACAGAATAAACAATACTCAATTTATTCTTTGAAGCCACAAGTACCCATGAACCTAAACTACACAAATACCCAACAAAAAAAGAAAACTTTAGACCAAATTTTCTTATGAATATCGATACAAAAACACTCAATAATATTCTTGCAAACTGTGTCCAAAAAGACAACAAAATGATCATTCCCCATGATAAAGTAAGAGTCACTGCAGAGATGAAGAGATGGTTCAATGTAATTAAATCTATCAACATAATCCACTATATAAACCAACTCAAAAAAAAAAAAAAAACTATATAATCATCTCATTAGATTCTGAGAAAGCATTTGGGAAAAATCAACACCTTTCATGATAAAAGTCTTAGAAAGATGAATTCAAGGCCCATACCTAAACATAGTAAAATCAATATACACCAAACCAGTACCCAACATCACTCTAAATGGAGTAAAACTTGAAGCAGTCCGACTGACACGAGGAGTTATACAAGATTGCCTACTTTTCTCCTACCTATTCAATATAGTACTAGAAGTCCTAGCCAGGGCAATTAGACAACAAAAGAAGGTCTAACTGACAAAAATTGAAAAGGAAGAAGTCAAAATATCACTATTTGCAGATGATATTATAGTATGCTTAAGCGACCCCAAAAGTTACAACAGAGAACTTCTAAACTTGATAAATAACGTCGTCAAAGTAGCTGTATATAAAATTACCGCAAACAACTCAGTAGCCTTTCTCTACCTCAGTGATAAGCAGGCTGAGAAAGAATTTAGAAAAATAACTCCCTTTACAATACTGACAAATAATATAAAATACTTTGGTGTGACTCTAACCAAGCAAATAAAAGATCTGTACAACAAGATCTTCAATTCTGTGAAGAAAGAAACTTAAGATATCAAAAGATGAAAGATTTCTCACGTTCATTGATTGTCAGAATTTATATAGTAAAAATGGTCATCTTGCAAAGGCAATCTACAGAATCAATGCAATACCCATCAAAATTCCTCCTGTGAATATTTTTATTCCCCCATGTAAGAAGGATGAAAGCATCTGTACTTTGTTCCTCTTTCTTTTTGAGCTTCATGTGGCCTGTGAATTGTATTCTGGGTAATCAGAGTTTTAGGGCTAATATCCACATATCAGAGCAAATATCACACTTACCATGTGTGATTTTAAATTTTATTTATTTATTTATTTATTTATTTATTTATTTATTTATTCATTTATTCATTTTGTGATTAGGTTACCTCACTAAGGATGATATCTTCTAGATCCATCCTAAGAGTTTTGTGAAGTCATTGAGTTTAATAGGTGAGTAGTACTCCATTGTATAAATGTACCACATTTTTTATATCCATTTCTCTGTTGAAGGAATCTAGGTTCTTTCCAGATTTCAGCTATTATAAATAAGGGTGCTATGAACATAGTGCATCATGTGTCCTTGCTATATGTTCGAACATCTTTTGGGTATATGACCAGGAGTTGTTCAACAAATGGTGCTGGTTCAACTGGGGGTCAACATATAGAAGAATGCAAATTGATCTATTCTGATCTTCTTGTACAAAACTCAAATCCAAGTGAATCAAATACCACCACATAAAACCAGATACACTGAAACTAATTGAAGATAAAGTGAAGAAGAGCCTTGAACACATGGAAACAGGGGAAATTTTCCTGAACAGAACACCAATGGCTTATGCTCTAAGATCATCAGTAGACAAACGGGACCTGGACCTCATAAGATTGCAAAGCTTCTGTAAGGTAAAGGACACTGTTATTAGGACAAAACTGCCACCAGCAGATTGTAAAAGATTTTTACCAATTCTTCAATCAATAGAGGACTAATATCTAATAAATGCAAAGAATTCAAGATGTTAGACTCCCGAGAATCAAATAACCCTATTAAAAATTGGGGTAGAGAGCTAAAAAAAATTCTCAACTGAGGATTATCAAATGGCTGAGAATCACATAAAGAAATGTTCAACATCTTTAATCATCAGGCAAATGAAAGTCAAAATAACCCTGAAATTCTACCTAACACCAGTTGGAATGGCTAAGATTAAATACTCAGATGACAGTAGCTGCTGTCAAGGAAGTGGAGAAGGAGGAACACTCCTTCACTCTTCATAGAATTGTAAGGTGGTACCACCCCTCTGGCAATCAGCGTGGAGGTTCATCAGAAATTTGGACATAATGTTACCAGAGTCACTAGCTATACCATTCCTGGGCATATACCCAAAAGATTCTCAAACATATAACAAGGCCACATGCTCTACTATGTCCATAACAATCTTGTTTATAATATCCATAAGCTGGAAAGAACCCAGAGGTTCTTCAAAAGAAGAGTACAGAAAATGTGGTACATTTACACAATGGAGTACTACTCAGCTATGAAAAACAATGACCTTATGAAATTGTTAAGAAAATGGATGGAATTAGAAAATACCCTGTGTATGCAACCCAGACACAAAAGAATACATATGGTGTGCACTCACTGATATGTGGATATTAGCCCAAATTTTCAGAACACCCAAGATATAATTCACAGACTATATGAACCTTAAGAAGAAAGAAAACCAAAATTTGTATACTTCAGTCCTTTTCTAGAAGCGAGATCGAAATACTCAAAGGGAGAAAATACTGGAACAAAGAGTAAAGCAGAGACGGAAGAAAAGGCCATCCAGAGACTAGAGCCTGACTCACCTGAGGATTCATACCATTTGCAGCCACCACCCCAACCACTGTTGCTGATACCAAGAAGTTCTTGTGGGCAGGAGCTTTTATGGATGTCTCCTTTGAGGCTCTACCTAACCGTTACTAATACAGATTAAGATGCTTATAGCTAACCATCAGACTGAACATGGGGACCACAATGGAGAAGTGCATTAAAGAAGATGAAGGGGTTTGAAACCTCATAGAAAGAATAGTACTATTAACCAACCTTACTTCACCTCCATCCCTGAGCTCCTAGGTACTAATCCACCAACCACAGAGTACCCATGGCTCCAGCTGCATGTGTAGCAGATGTCTAAGCTTTCAAAGAATCTATCTGTTAGGTCCATTAGATGAGTGATTTTATTTAATCCTTTTATTTATATAATGTTTTCCCAGATGACGTGTTAAAGGAGAATGTTGAATATTGAAACCACATACTATTTCTGATATCAAGGACTGAAAATAGAAATGTACACCTTTACACTGAATTAGCCAAAGAGTAGTATGTAATGGGAATATAAAGTAGCGAACTTCAGCTAGCTCATCTCTTGGCTGAGAAGTCTCTTGGAATTATTCTCTATGCAGGCTAGTTCCTACTGAACTCATTTGGCCTAAACTCTTTCTATGCTGCTGATGAGGTACAATTTTCCTTCTTTACAAGATCATTTTCTTGCTTTTAGTGAAGAGGCAGAAAGTCAGAATTATCTTCAGCTTGTTTAGTTTTAAACATCTTTCATTTCTACAACTATTGGGATAGAGTCATATGTGTACTGCATTTTTAACTCTTTTTTTAAAAAACCATATGCAGGGCCAAAATGTGGAAGGCATTTCCATATATAAGCCTCTAGTCAGTTGATTTTCTGACTAGCCACCATTGAATTAGTCTCTTTAAAAGATAGTCTAAAGGCAGTAACCTCTATCTTGCTAAACTAATTCAAGGCTTTGATCAACTTTGTAGTCATAAAAAGTGACTTTAAACAGTTGCTGTAGGTTGGCAGCACAAAACCCTGGAGATTACAAGACTCACATATGACCCCAGGTCATGCACTGCCTTATGAAATTTTAAGCAGCTAAGCTGTGCATTAATTGTTAGTCCATGGCGATGTGAGATAATAAATATATGTTGTGTTATATTGCCAAATATTTGGTAATCTGTTGTGTACCACAGAAAATTGATAGGTCGTGCGCTTGACACAGGTCTCTAAATAGCTGCTCAAAATCTAAGACTACTGCTAAGGACCAAACACTGTGTGGGCAGAGGTGGGAAGCAGCAAAAATAGTACCAGGAAGCCAGTGAGAGGCAGTGCCAATTGACCTAGACCAATAAGAAATGACCGTTATAAAACTTGCCTATTTATAAATAAAAAATATTCATGCAGTTTGCTATGGATTGTATATGCTCTGCCCAGGGAATGGCACTATTAAGAGGTGTGGCCCTGTTGGAACAGGTTTGGCCTTGTTGGAGTAGGTGTTTCACTGTGGGCTTTGCTTTAACACCCTCATTCTAGCCACCTGTAAGTGAATATTTAGCTAGCAGCCTTCAGATAAAAATTTATAACTCTCAGCCCTGCCTGCCTAGATGTTGCCATTTTCCTGCCTTGATGATAATAGACTTAACCTCTGAAACTGTAAGCCAGCCCTAATAAATTGTTGTCTTTTATAAAACTTACCTTTGACCATGGTTGTCTCTTCATAGCAATGGAAACCCTAAATAAGACGCAGTTTTAGTAGAAAACAGAAATACAAACATACTGATTATTTATGGCCATTAATGTCATGAAGTGATTAGGTAATTGTTGTGGATAATTGTTGCTGCATCAGTTTGGATTTTGATGTTAATTTCACTTCCCCAAGAAGGGCTGCCTAGTCCCACACTCAGGTGACTTCATCAGAACCTTCTTCCCATTTTAATTTGTAAAAAAAGACAAGAGCTGGTGATTGGGCAGGGGAAAGGAAATTGGAGAGAGAGGGTCAGAGTAGAAGAAGGAGGAGAGGGAAGAGAGGAAGATAAAGGATGAGCTGGATGCAGATGGACTTAATTGGCATCAGGTAGCGATGAAGATTTTAAGGATTTTATAGGTCTTTTATCTCATATGGAAGGGAAGTTTGTATCTTTGTCTATTGGTTGTAATCTTATTGTATAGAGGGTTTGTGGACTGAGAATTGAATATATAAACCTGTATGAAAATCTTTCGGGCATTAGTCATGTTTGTGCCAGACAGTGGAGCATCGAAGACGCCTGGGCAGTAATTCCACCCGGGATGGAGGCAGAAGCACCAGGGCGGGCAGAGTAAACCACCTGGGAAGGGAACGTTCCAGAGAATACGGCTTGAGGACCGAGTGACAGAGTCCATGCGCACGGCTCCATACTAGAAGCGGCTGCACCCGCGGAGTGAGGCCGTGGGGCCCGATAAAGATGAGCAATCTGTTTATAATATTTACTGTAACAGATAATATATATATATAATAAATATCATAAAATAATAAATAGAGTGATTAATATAGAGCAAATTTATGTTGATTTTCTTGAGAGCAGAGGTGACAGGACATGAAAATAGATGAGATATTCCAAGTCTTTGGTTGGCCATCTATTCACTCTTTTTTTATGTTCCCTACAATCTGCTTTTGCTATGATTTTATGTTGGTGAAGAGTAACTGAGTGTCCCGTGATATTGCTATGCTAACCACTCCCCCAAACCCCTACAGATCTGTCAGCTCCAATTAATATGACATTAGCAGCTGTGATTATTGCTTCTAATGAAAGCTTTGCCAATATTTACCATGCTACCCAGGACATACAACAATTCTTAAGAAGAAACTGTACATTTTTAAAGACCAAGAGAGGCTAAAACATGTTTATCATATTTTTTCTCAACTTGGGAAAAGTTTCAGGACTGAGGGAAAATAGTCAAATTAAGTAATTTGGGAGGAGTCAAGAAATTTACTAACTTTGCCAATTGCCAACAACCATAATTTTTAACTTAAAATTAATTTAATCTAGAAAAGTTTGAATTTATAGCATAGAAGAAAATAATATAATTAATTGTATTGTATTTTAAATTTCACCCTCACTTAACATTTTTATAGGAGGCTCTAGGTATAGAGTCTTTGAAAAGGTCATTAGCACTTTGTTCTTGTAGTGTTCAGGCAATCAATGTAGTAAGTATCTTGAGGAGAGATCTGTTGTGAACTTAGTGGATACTGTCCTATGATGTCTTACTATTTAACTCTTATTAGGTTATGATTTAACTCTGAGACTCCAGGACTCTGCCACCAAGAAGATCATCATCTGATGGGACCCTTTGATATTGGACCAGAAATAAGGGCTAAACAATCTCTTTTTCTATACTCACAATGTCTGTGGTTGTGTCTTATTAACATTGGAAAATAAGTTAACTAATGGACCAGTTTTGTGTTCAATGTGGTTTCAATTATCTTCCCATCATTTTCTGTGCCCTATCCTGGGTTAGAGAATGTAGTTTTCTATCCAGTCTGCAAAGCTCAGCTATGGCTCAGCTTTTTTTCTGTTCAAATAGAATGGAAGTCAAAATACCCACTAAGAAGTTTCAAGTCTAAAAATGAATATTTAAAGAATTGAAGAGAAAAAAATCAATCTGAATTCTAGAAAAAAGCTTCTTGCTTCAACTTCTCTTTCATTCTGTATATTTTATTATTATTTTTTTTTTTTTTTTGAGTCGGGGTCTTGCTATGAACTCCAGGTAGCTTACAACTCAATGCTGTTGCTTTAGCTTCCCAAATACTGGAATGCTGGGATCCTAAGCATGTCCCATCATGCTCCAGTCTCTTTGTACTCTGAGCATCACAGCTGGTTGTTCTAAAAAGTGTGGAAATATTTTTATATAGAATTAAATAGATCTAGCAGAGACAGTGTAACTGAATAAGAGGAATAAGAGCTTTTTTCTACAAGTACCTGTGTGCTCATTTCTGTTGGGGGTCATTCGAAATGAGCTGCTCATTCCATGTTATAGGACTTGTTCAGGGTGTACAGACAAGAAGAACCTCTTTCACCTCTATCTTCAGGGTGACCCTTAAGATAGCTCTATATTTCAAACTTTGTCACTTTGAGTCAGTCTCTCTCTCTCTCTCTCTCTCTCTCTCTCTCTCTCTCTCTCTCTCTCTCTCTGTGTGTCTGTCTCCCTGTCTCTCTGTCTCTCTCTCATGTGTATGGGGCTTAAGTCAAGCAGTCATGTACTTTATTTTGAGATGTTTCTACATCCTTGGTATCTATCACACTCTGCCTGTACTTTGCATTAGCACCTCCAGTCCTTCTTAAGTTAAGGACTGGCTGCTGGTTTTAAAATCAGCAGTCCAGCGATTTTTATAAATCTGTTAATCTTCTGCAAGCTTACACATCTCTCTTAAAGTGCTAACCTCTAAACGGAGAAAGATGCTGCGGAAGAAACTGAACACATATGACTCGTGGGATTTCACTGTCTATGAGGATAATCCTGTTTTGAAGAACAAAATGATGAAAATGTCATAAGATAGAAGAGGAGGTGATATCTGCCAGGATGTAAGATTGTTTATCTCAGTTATCCTGGAGAACATTTGAAAAATGAAGTATTCAGAGCACTTTCCCAAGTTCTTTTTCTGTGAAGGCAGAATCAGAGGACTGGGAGGTTCTCTGATCCCCACTGCCACCCCAAACCCTCAGAAATACTTAGCAAAATTGTGGTCCTCTTTTTCATGTAGTTAGGGCCAGTGTGTTAGTTACTTTTCTAATTACTGTGACAAACTACCTGTAAAAACAAACCAAAGGAAAAAAGTGTTTACTAATGCACACAGTTTGAAAGTAAAATCCACTTGGAGGCAAGGGCTGTATCACTTATGCTGGCAGGAGAGTAAGACGGCTTGTCATCTGCATGTCAAATATATCTCCATAACTGGTTGGCTACCTGCTTTTCCTTTTTTATTCAGTCTAGGTCCAGTGTCCAAGGGATTGGTTCACCTACATTCCCTGTGACTTTCCTATACTCAGTCAATCATGTCTGAAAACTCAAAGACCTTCCAGAGGTGTGTTGCTGAGGAAATTGTAAATTTCAAGTAGAACATGAAATCAGAGCAAGTTGTAAATAGTTTAGGATTTGGGACTCTGGTCTATTTACCCTTTTTGACATAGAAAACAGCCCTGGCAATGTGCTGGTAAAAAACTGACCCTGTTTTATTCTGATAGAAATTCACCTATGAAATTTCTTTTTTTATCATTTAAAAAAAATTAAATATTTTTTTGTCTTCTTAAAGGCCATGAAAACAGGTAGATAGCTTGAACATTGTATTGGGCTGCCATTTGCTGATCCCTGACATGGCATCTTTCTTCAGTGAGCTCAAGTGTAAATGAAGAGTGAACAGCTGACAGATATTCTCTACCTCTTTGGTTATTTTTCTCTAATACATCATTTTACCACTTTACACATAAAGGGAATGAACTCAGAGCATCACATACCATTGGTACACATGTTGCCACTGAGATATGCCCTAGATAATGTATTACTCCTCTTCGGGATAGAAATGAACTATTGTCATTTTTTGCTTTGAGGGGATAATGTCCAAGCAAATGCTGGAGGAGAATACAGCACCCAGGATATTTCTGCACCTCAGGAACTTGGTCTGTCACTCATCCTATGAAATTCAAGATTTTGCCATATGAATGTTGACGATGCTTTAAGTAATCCAGATCAAGACTCATTGTTTAATACACACATTTACTTTTTCAGATCTGTAAATTTATTTACATGAACTATCATAACATTTAAAACAGTAAATTGTATTAAATCATGAGATGAGTTATAATACTCTTTCTTCGGGTCCCACTTCTACAAAAAAAAAAAAAAAAAAAAAAAAAAAAAAAAAAAAAAAAAAAAAAAAAAAAACCTGCCAATTTAGATATTTGAGAAAAATACTCTTTGTTGAATATATCAGGGTATCTTTCTTGTTGGTATTTCCTTAAAAAATGTAGTATGAAAATTGCACTGCCTTGTATTTGGTGTTATAGTTTATCTAAGAGGTTTTAAAAACTAGGTTTAGCTATTTTTATAGGAGACATTTCAGTATCCCTGGATCTTAGCATCAGTGGGGGTTCTGGAAAATATCACCTGTAGATATATAGGGCTAATGTGCTTTAGTGACAAACTGATTTGGGTCCCCTGGAACTTAAAATGTTTAGAAGAGGTTTGCTCTATGTAACTTAGGAAGGTAGTCTTTGTGAACAATCCATGCTCTCTTATGCTGCCCATCACCCTTTTTTGTGGATGAAGGTTTCAGAATCACATTGACACCTCTCTGGCTCACTATTGATTTTCTGAGGGTTTTTAATGCTTCAAAACATGACTGGGAATAACAGTACATGGCATACTGTAAATTTTGTTCTTGGGAAATGAGTCAGTGTTGACTTAGTGGAGCCAGCTGAGTCTATTCATCAGATTGGTAAACACAGACACTAAGACATTTGTTTTTGGGTACAGTACTGCTGATCAATCTAACTGTAATAAAGACATTCCTTATGGCTGATGATGGTCTCAGAAATATAAACTTAGGTTTTCAAGTTCCACTGAGACATAAAAGGTAGATGTGCTATTTCCCTGAGAATAATGGCATTTAGTCATAGAATCCAAGGCAACTTGTGCATTAAACAAGGATACACATCAAATTCTGAGCTGTGTAAAAGAACTAGCTTACAGGGATCTATTCCAACTACCAGTTGGAAGTACAGGAAAGGATTAGTCACACTAAGAGGTCTTTCAGAGTATATCTGGGTCACATCTCCTTTGTTTTTCATGTGGATCTATTCACATTCAGTGGATGTGTCTTATGGCAAGAAGAGAAGTTTCCAGATTTTGGCCTTCAGGCAAACATTATAAAAGGTTATCACTTTATCAACAGAGTGCAGTGGGTATATCTCAGTGAAAGCAGATCTTAGCATACATTGTAAATGTCTCAGAGAAATGATCCTTCTTTTACTTATGAAGTATGATTTCCAGACTGAGGAAATATGTAACATCTGGGAACAAAGCTGCCAACAAAAAAATCCCAGAGAATCTTTTTTTTCTTAGGAGTATAGACATGGTGTAGAAACTACGTCTTAGAGAGGAAAGCCAGGGAGGACCCATAGCTCTTAGCTTCACACATCCAGGAACCCAATTGAGCTCTGTTTCTCTTACTGTTCCTTTGCTGTTCATTCCCTACTGAAAGAGAAAGTCAAGTACCTTCAACAATAGCAAGGTTGGACAAGAAGCTGTTTGTTGAAACTGGACTTCTAGCATTTTTCTTATGAAGTTCAAGAATTAAGCTTAATTATATTTTCTTACTGCCTTATATCATGAGTGACTTAAAATTGCTGAATGACTATGCTTTATTTAGAATCTTGCTGTTCCTTTTGCCTTAGCATTGTGCAGTCATAGCTACTACTGTAAGCGTTTACTGTAAACACAATGCACTCCAACAGCAACTCCCTCCTGCTCCTTCCTGAACAACGTACAGCTCCTAGAATTCAGATGGCTCATCTTAACTTGTCTGGGTGGTGATGCTTGTATAGGTGGTGAACCCTATTCTGGGTGTTTCTGTAAGGCTCCTTCATGGATGAGTCAATTGACTCAGAAACTGACAACACACCTACCAAAAAAGAGAAAAAAAACAGACTTCCAAAATGCTCTTCAGAATGTGGGTAGGCTTCATCTAACCAGCTAAATCCTGGAGTAAACCAAAGAACTTATCACCTCCAGCAAAAGATGAATTCTGTCAGCAGAAAAGATTGAACTAGATCATGAGCTTTGTTGTATCTCCAACCCGATAGCCCAACAGTGCTTTTACTTTATGGTCTCTATAATTTATTAGTAATTTTAAAAAATGGTTTCTTTTTCCTACTGGTTCTGTTTCTCTGGAGTACTCCCTCTCATTGAGCTGTACAAACAGTGTTTCATCCTGAGCTACGGGGACCTGCTCTGCTTCAGGACTCTGTCTAACTGGGCAGGTTAGGTCACTCTGACAAGTCAGCATTGTTGAGATTCTGTAAACCCCACCCCTCAGTTACCTGGCAGTAGCCAGATGTGCTCCACCCCAGTGATCTGACACTATAAAAGGGACTGCTTGCCCCTCCTCCTCTCTTGCTCTTGCGCTCTTGATCTCTCTCTCTCTCTTGCTCTCCCCCTTTACTCCTCTATTCTTTTTCTCCTCTTCCCCTTCCCTTCCTTCTTCTCTCTTTGCATGCTCATGGCCGGCCTCTACTCCTCTACTCCTCTATTCTTCCCTTCTCTCACTCTCTCTCCGCCTCTACTATCCTCTAAACTCCTCCATGACCTGAATAAACTCTATTCTGTACTATACCATCATGTGGCTGGTCCCTCAGTGGGAAGGGATTCCCAACATGGGCCCCCAGAGGCATTTCCCTTGGCCCCAGGAATTGCTGCACCTCCATGGGCCATATCTCTTCCACTCTCTTCATCCTTTTCCTAACATTGGTGCTGAAACCCAGGATGTCATCTTTTAACAACAATGGTGCCCTACAACATTTAGCAACAAGCATGACATGTATATGTAGATTTACATATCTATTTAACACTTGGCAGAAAAGTGTGTTATATGGTATAATATAAACTATAACATAATAAGATGTGCCAGTCACTGCCTGGGTTGCTGCACTTTGCTTTTCTACCAGACACACAGAGTGTGGCTCTTCTACATTGAATCTTGGAACATTTAGTTCAGATAATGTTTGATGTATGATGAATTTATGTCCTAGTGAACATACTATCATTTGAAACTGTAGTACTAACATAAAACCGAAATAGCAGTGCCATTCTTTGCAGTCAACATAGGCTGTTTTTCCTGTGACCCCCAGGTGGATGGTTAGCTGCTATTTCTGCCCTACCCAAAACGTATCACCAAAGTGGTGATAGGGTTTGGTCACATGTTATTAATGCAGGAATGTGTCCAAGTTCAAACTCTAAATTACAGTTTCTACTGAAGAGGTACTGCTTCTGCACCTAAAGAAACAAGGCCCACTGGGCAGAATTCTTAAAAACGTGGTGAGCTCCGGTCTCATGTACTTCTTTCACACAGCCGTATCGGCACGGCACAGTGCAGGAAGCTGGTGGAAGTTTGTAGAGCAATGGGGGTAAATTATCAGCAGCAGCACAGGATGAGACAGATGGCGCTGAGGGGGAGGAGCAGAAAGTCATTCCTCATTTCAGCTCTTCTTCTCCAGGATCTTTTCCTCACTCCCTGGAAAGTGAGAGCCACTGCTTTCCTCCACATTCTTCCCCAGCACCTGCTCCCCGGGACTCAGCACCTCCCACAACCTACTGCATAGCCCAGCACTCCATCTAAGTTTCCAAAATTTGAAATGCTACAGAAATCTTATGAAACTTTGTGAGTTGTGCAGATAGAAGAGTTTTTTCTTCTCTCTTGTGGAACTTAGTAGAGTTGAAATAAAGATAAGGAGAAGCTTGGATGAACCAATTACCTCGCCCTTCTGCCTTTAGGAGTCACTTACTGTGGACGTTATTGGACCCAGAAATGCATTATGAGTCCCACACTGGCTCTCTGTGGGTTATGATGCTGGTGGATGAAGCTACTGTTCAGAAATGGCTGCTTTATTTAAACCACGGACTCTCCACTTGGCCCTGCACACATGATTTTTGACATCAGTATACTAAAACTCCACCCTTAGTTCATGCTGATACTGGCCTTGAGGACAACCTCTTAAGACAAGAGCTCCATGTATTTTGTAAATAAATTCTTTTCCCTCAAAGTTATTTCAGTGCTCAGTGTTCTTTATGATGGACAGAAGCATCCTAGTCCAGTATGTAACAGACACTGAATGTTTTATACAACACCTTTCTTCATCTTATTTGGAAGAATATATGAAACATACATGAGTTTTGTCTTTAACTTTGGTGTCACTTTTTGCATTGTTAAAAAGGACCTAAAACAGAAACAGCTTTAGATACAAACATTTTGGAGAAAGGAAGGCCACCTTAGACTACAGAGTGCAGAGTGCTGTGCATGGCATTTTAGAGTACACCTTTTCAATCATATTCATTTTGATTTCATATAATCAATCATGGCGATTAGCATCAAGTGTGCTCTTGAGAAATATGTGTTGCATGAAAGACTGAACACCTAGCACTAAATAGCTGCCACTAAGGTAGCAAATGCTAGGAGTAAAATATAGTTGGGGAAGATGAGGTTAAACTTATTCCTGGCTATTTTTTTACTGCTTTTATTATTATTATTATTTGGTTATAATATTTTCCCAAATATTCAGAACTGTCAAAGTAGCTCAGCGAGCAGTTTAAATTACCAGCAATTGTGAATCAAGAAATTTAAAAAAATTTCCTACTGTGAATTTATTAAGGTTTCATATACACATACACTGCTTATTATACAACCCTTCAAAAAACAAAGGTTCTATTGTAACATTTTCCTAGATATATACCATTGTAATATACCCATAATCTCACCCTAGACCTCCCCATCTCTCCTCTCTTCTTTATCTTCTTCCTTTCTTCCTGTTCTTTATCTCTTAGATTAGCCCTTCTTCCACTTTTAGGTTTTAAAACACACATATTGATGCATAGATGCAGATATAATATGTTTAATATATTAATAAACATATATGTAACTGTACATATGCATATATGTTAACATAGATTTTGCACAGAAGATAAAGTACATGTTACTTTATATTAAATCCATAAAACATTCTGGAAGCCATGGAGATGAAGGAGAGAGAAATAAAGATTGTTTTTATGAAAGGTGGAGATAGACTAGAAAAGCAAAAATAGAATCTGAGGTGGTAGAGTCTTTCATCCAAGCTGTGTCAGGGAAATTGAGTGCCCAGTTCCTGGGCAGAAAGATCCTTGTTTCAGAGCAATGTTCTTTTCGTTGGTGGCTGTTTTTGAGACGGCCTTTTCTGAGGCAGTAATAGCTGCCATATATTGTGCGACATCCTTACTGCTCTGTGAACACTAGACTAAAATCTCAACAGTCAGGTCTATAATAGTTTGACTCAACACAAAACAGCCCTTTTCTACAGATAACAATTGAAAAAAGGGCAAGATGAAAGAACCGTGAAATGCTTTGGCAACTGAGAAGGGTAGTACTTCAGGGGGGAAAACAAGGCTTTCTTTCTTTTCTTTCTTTCCTTCTTTCATTTTTTTCTCCTTTCTTTCCTTTCTTCCTTCCTTCCTTTCTTCTTTCTTTCTTTCTTTCTTTTAAATTTGGGTTCTAGACAACCCACCACAAGACTGACAGAGCACACACACACAAACACAGAGGGTGGTGATGATAGATAGATGGATAGATAGATAGATAGATAGATAGATAGATAGATAGATAGACAGATAGATAGATAGATTCATAGAGAGATCTTTTTGCTTTAAGAACTGAGCATAGCTTTTAGCAACCCTCTCTCCCAGCATAAGTTCCAAGAAGCTCTAGTTTATATCATCTTTCCAAGCTGTAGTTTTATAAATACGGGCTTTATAGTTCTAATTTTGAATACTGAACAAACAACAACCCTTCCTTCTTTTCCCTTCCTTTCTCCCAGCTTCTCTATCTTTTATTTCTCTTTGGTCTTCCTTTTTCTCCTTCATTCATTTTCCTTCTTTTCTCTCATTTCTTTCTCTTCTCCTTTTCTCCATACTGTTATTTTTCTTCCATGTTCTCTTTGGTTACTATGCACCTATCATCAGAAGAGATTTAGAGATAAGCAGTTATGGTCCTCAAGTGTCTTAACACAGTCAGATATTACAATAGTGAGGGTCCATGGGTGGACTTAGTATGGACATGGACCGTTTGCGGAGGTTATTTTCTGTTGCTTCTACATGAGAAACACTCATGCTGCTACTGTACCGGAAGCTGACTAGCTTTGCTCTGTTTTGTACTGAGCATTCACTTAGCAGAATGGTATATTATGGGAGGAAAGTTACAGAAATGGCATATCTGCTAGGAGGGGTGATAAAAAATACAATTATAAATTTGGGGTCAAATACAGAGGATGTTTGTTTTTTGTTATTTTATTATTGTTGTACCCAATATCTGTCCATCTAAAAAAACCCAGAGACAACATGCTTCGTATACCACAAAGCCTTGAAGTCTATCATGTATGGGGCTCAACAAGATTTGTAAGAAAATCATTCTGTGTGCTCTTTCAGTTACTGCTATACGGGAAAACAAGACAAACAAAGTGGAGTTCAAAGAGACAAAGCCTGTGTGAGTATACATTTTGAGTGTCTTCTCTGGGCAACTACTGGGCAGGAAATCAGGTGCTTTTATATCACTAGAACAGATACAAAGGACAAGGTGCACAGCATATGTAGAGATTGAAAACTCTTGCAGACATGAACTTAATGTAGCCCTTAAACTGAAAAAACAAAGGATCCTCTAACTTTGCACTGACAGTAAATCAGCACATTCACCACTCTTGCTAGAATGGGTAAAAACAGCAGTGTTAGTAACTGAATCAGTGGCTTTATTTTGAGTAGTTTCTCTGGGGAAAGGGTCGGCATAACTAGGGGACTTTCAGTTATTACAGCCTTGGCTGATCTTCCATGCTGTAGCAATTGTTTTAGATTTCCAGGCTTTCAAAACTGCCTCTTTGGGGGAAAACTGCTAATTAAAGTCAAAGTTCTCCATGACCAGACAGCCTCTGAGGTTGGTACAATATGGGAAACTACCCCCAATAGTAGAACTTCTCTATCTCTGACCTTGTCTGAGGAACTCTAATCTCTTTCCCCCTACCTGAAGAATGTCAAATAGCCTTAGTTAGATGACAGGATTAATTACCTTTCTCATGATAAAAACCTGTTCAGCTTTTAGCTGAGATTTCTATAATTCTTCTCCATGATAATAAGGCATGTAGATGTTCTTAGCCTTAGTCTTCCCAAATTTTATAAGGTTTTTCATTATCCAAACAAAGATGATCTGCTTTTTGATAGCTGGTGTAATGTGTACATTCTCACTCTTAACCACATTAATGGTTTGAGTGAGGTCTTGGTGTATTGGGAGCATTTGCAGTGCTCTATGACTAGCACAAGTTATCCATTCAGAGTCTACTCATTACCCCAACACAAGCAACCACTAAAGAATATTTCCCTGGACTTCTATCCTCTCAGCCCCTACATACATTATGATGTCTGTCGCTATGAATTTGATTTCTCTAGGCATCTCACAGAAGTAAAATCATTTGCTATTTGCCCAGTTATTTTACATAGCATAATGTTTTAAAAGCTACTCATGTAGGACCAATGTTTCATTTTATTTTGAGGCACCTAGGAATTCACTCATTCATTTATGACATGAAGGCTTTTTCTTTTTTCTCTTTTTCCTTTTGTTATTAGATATTCTATATTTATATTTGAGTTCTTATTCCTTCACCCCACCCCACTCCCATTTATCCTCCCCCTCCAGTTACTTTCACTAAGGTGCACTCCCTTCTGATGCCCCTCTTCACCCCATTGCCTTGTGATTCCTCTACATTTAGAAAAGGTGCCCTCTCTGGAACAAAGGCCTCATCTCACATTGATGCCAGACACTGCTATTTTCAGCTACATACTCAACTTGATCAATAGATCCCTCAAAATACTAACAAAGGTTGGTGTTTTACTCCATGGGAATTTTGGAGGGTTTGGTTGGCTGATAATGTTATATTCCCATGAGGCTGAAACCCCTTTCAGCTTCTTAGGTCCTTTCTTTAGCAACCTCATTGGGATCCTAAAGTTCAGACTGGTGGTTAGCTGCAAGCATTCTCAGGTGTACCTATATGACACTAGCATAGTCCCTGAGGGGGCATCTCTGTCTGGTTCCTGCCAGTAAGTACTTTTTGGGATCAGCTATAGTACTTGGATTTGGTGACTGCATATGTGATGGATTCTCAGGTAAGGCAGCTTCTGAATGATCTTTTCTTCAACCCCTGTTTCTCTATTTGACCTTGATTTTCCTCCCATGAGAGTTTTGTTCTCTTTTCTATGAAGGACTGAGGCATCCCCATTTTGACCTTCCTTTTTTTGAGCTTCATAATGTCTGTGAATTGTTTCTTGGGTATTGGATATTCAGAGCTCTCTGGGGCTAGTATTCGATTATCAGTGAGCACCATGTGTGTTCTTTTGTGACTGTGTTACCTCACTTAGGATAATAGTCTCTAGTTCCATCCATTTGCATACAAATTTCATGAAGTCATTGTTTCTAATAGCTGAGGAGTACTCCATTGTGTAAATGTACCACACTTTCTGTATCCATTCATCTGTCCATGGACATCTGGGTTTTTTCCAGCTTCTGGCTATTATGAATAAGGCTGCTACAAACATGGTGGAGCATGTGTCCTTGTTATATGCTGGAGTATCTTTGGGGTATATGACCAGGAGTGAAATAGCTGGATTTTCAAGTAGTACTATGTTCAGTTTTCTGAAGAACAGCCAGGTGGATTTCTAGATTGGTTGTACCAGCTTACAACCCCACCAAGAGTGGTGGAGTGTTTTTAGTTCTCCACATGCTCACCAGCATCTGCTGTCACCTGAGTTTTTTTCTCAGCTATTCTAACTGGTGGGAGATGGAATTTTAGGGTTGTTTTGATTTGCATTTCCTTGATGACTCAAGATATTTAGCATTTCTTTAGTTGTTTCTCAGCCATTCCATGTTCCTCAGCTGAGATTTCTTTGTTTAGCTCTGTCTCTCATTTTTAATAGGCTTATTAAATTCTCTATAGTTTAGCTTTCTGAGTTCTTTGTATATGTTTTATACTAGCCCTCTATCAGATGTAGAATTCATTAAGAACCTTTCCCAACCTGTGGGCTGTCATTTTGTCTTCTTAAAAGTGCCCTTAGCCTTACAGAAGCTTTGCAATTTCATGAGGTCCCATTTGTTGATTCTTGATCTTAGAGCATAAGCCATTGGTGTTCTGTTCAGAAAAATTTCCCCTGAGCCTATGTATTCTAAGCTCTTCCCCAATTTCTATTCTATTAGTTTCAGTATATCTGGTTTTATATGGAGATCTTTGATTCACTCAGACTTGAGCTTTATATAAGGAGATAGGGAGGGATCAATTTGCTTTCTTCTGCATGCCAGTTGAACCAAGACCATTTGTTGAAAAAGCTGTCCTTTTTCAATTGAATGTTTTTAGCTCCTTTTTCAAAAATCAAGTGACCATAGGTGTGTGGGTTCATTTCTGGATCTTCTATTCTGTTTCATTGATCTACCTGCCAATATCATGTGTTTTTTACCACAATTTCTTTGTAATATAGTTTGAGATTAGGGATGGTGATTCTCCCAGAAGTGTTTTTTATTCTTGAGAATAAAATTTGCTATTCTAGGTTTTTTGTTTTCCAAATGAATTTACAAATTGCTTTTTCCAACTCTATGAAGAATTAAGTTGGAATTTTGAGGGGGATTGCATTGAATCTGTAGATTACTTTTGGGAAGATAGCCATTTTTACAATGTTGATTCTACTAATCCATGAGCATGGAAGATCTCTCCATCTTCTGAGATAGTCTTCAATTTCCTTCTTCAGAGTATTGAAGATCTTGTCATACAGATCCTTCACTTGCTTGGTTAGGGTCACCACAAGGTATTTTCTAGTCTTCATGACTCTTATGAAGGGAGTCCATTCCCCAATTTCTTTTTAGCCTGTTTATCTATTGTATAGAGGAAGGCAGTTGGTATGTTTGAGTTAACTTTATAGCTAGCCACTTTGCTGAAGATGTTTATTAGTTGTAAAAGTTCTCTGGTAGAATTTTTGAGGTCACTTAAGTATACTATCTAATCATCTGCAAATAGTGATATTTTGACTTCTTCCTTTCCAATGTGAATCCTTTTGATTTCTTTTTGTTGTCTAATATTTCTGTCCTTGACTTCCAGTACTATATTGAATAGGTAGGGGGACTATGGGCAGCCTTGTCTAGTCCCTGATTTTAGTGGGATTGTTTTAAGTTTCTTTTCATTTAGTTTGATGTTGGCTACTGGTTTGCTGTATATTGCTTTTACTATGTTTAGGTATGGGCCTTGGATTTCTGATTTTTCCAAGACCTTTATCATAAAGAGATCTTATTTTATCAAAGGTTTTCTCAGCATCTAGTGAGAGGATCATGTGGATTTTTTTCTTTGAGTTTGTTTATATTGTGGATTAAGTTGATAGATTTCTGTATGTTGACCCATCCTTGCATCCCTGATATCAAGCCTATTTGGTCATGTTGAATGATTATTTTAATGTGTTTTTGGATTTGGTTTGCAAGAATTTTATTAAGTATTTTTGCATGGATGTTCATGAGAAAAATTGGTCTGAAGTCCTCTTTCCTTGTAGTGTCTTTGTGTGGTTTAGGTATGAGCATAATTGTGGCTTCGAAGAAAGAGTTGGGTAGTATTCCTTCTGATTCTATTTTGTGTACTAGTTTGGAGAGTGTAGGTATTAGATCTTTTATAAAAGTCTGATAGAATTTTCCACTAAACCTATCTGGTCCTGGGCTTTTTTTCGTTGGGAGGCTTTTGATGACTGCTTCTATTTCTTTAGGTGTTATGGGACAGTTTAGGTGGTTTATCTGATCCTCATTTAACTTTGGTATCTGGTATTTGTCTAGAAATTTTACCATTTCCAACACATTTTCCAGTTTTGTTGAGTATAGGCTTTTGTAGTAGGATCTGATGATTTCTTGAATTTCCTCTGTTTAATTTCTGTCTCCATGACCTGTTGATTGATGAGAGTGTGATATTGAAGTCTCCAACTATTATTGTGTGTGGTGTTTTAATATATGCTTTCAACTTCTATAGGATTTCTTTTATAAATGTGGTGTCTTTGTATTTGGAGCATAGATGTTCAAGATTGAGAGTTCATCTTGATAGATTTTTTTTTCTTTGATGAGTAAAAAGTGTCCTTACTTGTCTTTTTTGATAACTTTTGGTTGAAAATTTATTTTTTTTATATTAGAATAAGCTACTTCAGCTTGTTTCCTGGGCCCATTTGCTTGAAAGGTTTTGTTTCCAACCTTTTACTCTGAGGTAATGTCTGTCTTTGTCTCTGAAATGAGTTTCCTGTATGCAGGAAAATGCGGGCTCATATTTATGTATCCAGTTTGATAATATATTTCTTCTTATTGAGTCCATTGATGTTAAGAAAAATTATGGAATTGTGATTTTTGTTTCCTGTTATTTTTGTTGTTAGAGGTAGAATTATGTTTGTGTGCTTTTCTTTTCCTTGCATGATTTTTTTTTTTTTTTTTTTTTTTTTTTTTTTTTTTTTTGCTTTTCTTGGGTATAGTTTTCTTCACTGTGTTGGATTTTTCCATGTATTATTTTCTTGTAGGGCTGGATTTGTAGACAAATATTGTATAAATTTGGTTTTGTCCTGGAATATCTTGGTTTCTCCATCTATGGTGATTGAGAGTTTTGCTGGATATAGTAACCTGGGCTGGTATTTGTGTTTTCTTAAGATCTGTATGATATCTGTCCAGGATCTTCTATTTTTCATAGTTCCTGTTGAGATGTTGGGTGTAATTCTGATTGGTCTGCCTTTATATGTTACTTGTCCTTTTTCTTTTATAGCTTTTAGGATTCTCTGTTTCAAACATTCAGTGTTTTGACTATTATGTGTTGGGAGGTGTTTCTTTTCTGGTCCAATTTATTTGGACCTGTGTAGGCTTCCTCTATGTTCATGGTCATCTTGTTCTTAAGGGCAGGAAAATTTTATTCTATGATTTTGTTGAAGATATTTACTGTGCCTTTTAGTTGATATTTTTTGCTCTCTTTTATACCTATTATCCTTAGGTTTGGTCTTCTCGTTGTGTCCTGGACCTCCTGGACATTTTGTGTTAGGAGCTTTTTGATTTTTGTATCTTCTCTGACTGTTTTGCCTATGTTTCTGTGCTGTCATTATCCCCTAAGATCCTCTCTTCCATCTCTTGTAGTCTGTTGGTGATGCTTGCATCTGTGACTCCTGATTTCTTTTTTTCTTTTTGGTTTTTCATCTCCAGGGTTGTCTCTTTTTGTGTTTTCTTTATTGTTTCTACTTCTGTTTTCAATTCATTTATCTGTTTGGTTGTGTTTTGCTGTAGTTCTTTGAGTGATTTTTTCCCCCCTTGCTCTCCTGTTATTGTTTAAGGGATTTATTTATACAATTCTCCAAGATCTCCATCATCATCATCATGAAGTATGATTTCAAGTCTAACTCTTGTTTTTCTGGAGTGTTTGGCAACCCACTACTTGCTGTGGTGGGAGAGCTGGGTTCTGATGTTGCCAGGTTGTCTTGGTTTCCATTGCTTAGGTTCTTTTGCTTTCCTCTATTCATCTTGTTATCTGTGATTATAGGTGATATTGTTGCTTCTGACTGGAGCCTGTCTCTCCTGTGGATCTGAGGGCCTGAGGGCTCAGGAAGGAAATTGCTTCTGGGTCTTTGGCTCTTTGTAGGTAATCAGTGAGTTCTGATTGCAGTGACTCAGTTCTGTCTCCGTGGGTTAAGATGGGAGAGCTCTTCGGAGGCTATTCTTGGAAGCTCAGCCTTGCCCAGGTGGGTCCTGAGTTTTGATGGCAGTCACCCAGCTCTCTCAGTGGGCCATAGAGGACCCAATCCCACAGTTCACCTCCCTATCTGGTCATGATATCACCAAGTGTTCCCTCCCTGGATAGCTGGTGAGGGTATGTGGCAGGCTGAGGGCTTACTGTGGACTCAGTTGGGAGAGTGCTTGCAAGGCTTCTCTGCAGTCTCTGCTGTGTGCAGAAGTGTACCGAGTCTTCTGTATCAGGTTTTAAAATATACAAAATCCTTCAGCTTAGGAGGAAAAGAGTTCCTGAACCTCCTCTGAGCACCCAAGGACCTGTGCAAGTGGGGGGGGGGGGTCGTCTCGATGCAACTGGGCCGGGTCTGGCCTTGGATTGAAAGTGTGCACCCCTGTTCAGTTCTGCTGCTTGAACCGTGAGAGTTCTCTACTGCTTTTCTCCGGGTAGAACGTGGGCAGAAGTTGACTCACCCTTCTGCTTAGGATGGAAAGCTCTTCTGACACCTGCAGTTCTTCCAAACATCCAGGGACCCGTGCGTTGCCCATCATGATACAACTGGATGAAGGCTTTTTATATCTGGTTTCTGTACTTAATACTATTCTGGACAATACCGTTCTTAATTTAGGTTGCATTCTTGAGTTCAACTACTTTGGCTGTTTATGTACAGAGAAATGGAACTTTTTGGTCATTTGACAATTCCATGTTTCAACCTGTTTCTTGAAAGGCTGAACCATTTTAAACTTCCACTAACAACACATGACTTCTAGTTTCATCATCATCTTACCAACACTTGCCATTTTATGTTTGTGTTAGTGACGATCCTAATTGGTATGAAGCACATGACAATTTTATATGTATTTACCTTACATACACATCCATGTATGTGTTTGTATATGTGCATATGTATATATGCATTCACGTGTGTGTGTGTGTGTGTGTGTGTGTGTGTGTGTGTGTGTGTGTGTGTTTAGGGGAGAAAGGAGAAAGAGGAAAAGAAACATTCATGTTACTTGCCCAAGTCTAGTTCTGATTCGAAGTGCCTATTGCACTATTGAAATCAAGCCTTGGCAGTCTGGGCCGCTGGGTGCAAAGACTGCCTGCCGCAGCGTCTCACCCCCCCCCCCCCCAGACCAGATACCCATTGTGTCCTAACCCATCCCGCCTTCCACTTCTCAAGAAATGGCGCAGGAAACCGGGAACAGCTCTCCACTGGAGGAGGGGTGGGGGGGGCTGCGGGGAGCCTGCGGAGGTGATGCTAGTGAGGAGGACGCTGTGCACAGTTCTCAGACCCGACCGAATTCCTCGCTCACCAGAACGCATGTTGCACTGACCCACCGGTAATGGTGATAATTGGGAGCCAGGAGAACCCCAGCAACTCTTCAGTCCCCTCTATGCCCTGGCCAGAGGGCCACAGTAGGCCCCAGGTCATGGACACAGACCACAGCAATCCCCCAGATTCTGGGTCCTCTGGGGCCCCGGATCCTGCCTGGGGGCCAGAGCGTAGGGGAGAGGAATCTTCTGGGCATTTTCTGGTCGCTGCCACAGGTACAGCGGCTGGGGGAGGAGGGGGCCTGATCTTGGCCAGTCCCAAGCTGGGAGCAACCCCATTACCTCCAGAGTCTACCCCTGCACCTCCCCTCCTCCACCCGCTTCCCTCCCCCTCCCCTTCCCCCTCCAGGTGTAGGTAGTGGCCACTTGAACATTCCTCTGATCCTGGAAGAGCTACTAGTGCTGCAGCAGCGCCAAATTCATCAGATGCAGATGACTGAACAAAGCTGCCACCAGGTGCTGCTACTTGGCTCCTTAGGGCAGACAGTGGGCGCCCCTGCCAGTCCCTCAGAACTACCTGGGACAGTGACTGCCTCTTCCACCAAACCCCTACTGCCTCTTTTCAGTCCCATCAAGCCAGCGCAGACTGGCAAGACACTGACATCCTCCTCCTCATCTTCTTCCTCCTCAGGCAGAACCACCTAAGCAGGCTTTCTTCCACCTTTACCATCCACTGGGATTACAACATCCCTTCTCAGTAGGAGGGGTTGGGTGAAGCCACAAACCCATCCCTGCCCCCTCTCCTGCCCTACCAGGCAGCACGGATCAGCTGATTGCCTCACCTCATCTGGCATTCCTAGGCACCACAGGACTCCTGGCCACTCAGCTTCGTCTTGGGGCAGCAAGGGGCCTCCAGGGTGCTGCCTCCACAAGGCTCCTGAAGCCAAAGAATGGAAGCGGTGAGCTGGGCTATGGGGAGGTGATCAGTTCCTTGGAGAAGCCCGGTGGAAGGCACAAATGCCGCTTTTGTGCAAAAGTATTCGGCAGTGACAGTGCCCTGCAGATCCATCTTTGTTCCCACACGGGTGAGAGGCCCTACAAGTGCAATGTCTGTGGTAACCCGTTCACTACTCAGGGCAACCTCAAAGTACATTTCCACCGGCATCGTCAGAAGTACCCACATGTGCAAATGAATCCACATCCAGTACCTGAGCACCTAGACTACGTCATCACCAGCAGTGGGCTGCCTTATGGAATGTCTGCGCCTCCAGAGAAAGCAGAAGAGGAGGCAACCACACCAGGCGGAAGTGTTGAACGCAAGCCTCTGGTGTCCTCCACCACAGCACTCAGTGTCACAGAGAGCCTGACACTGCTGTCCACTGGTACAAGCACAGCAGTGGCTCCTGGGCTCCCTGTTTTTAACAAGTTTGTGCTCATGAAAGCAGTGGAGCCCAAGAGTAAAGCTGACGAGAATACTCCCCCAGGGAGTGAGGGCCCCGCCATCGCTGGGGTAGCAGACAGTGGCTCCGCAACCCGAATGCAGCTAAGCAAGCTGGTGACATCACTACCAAGCTGGGCACTGCTTACGAATCACTTGAAGTCAACTGGAGGTTTCCCCTTCCCTTACGTGCTAGAACCCTTGGGGGCTTGCCTTCAGAGACCTCAAAGCTGCAGCAGCTAGTAGAAAAGATTGACCGCCAAGGAGCTGTGGCGGTGGCATCTACTGCCTCGGGAGCTCCCACAACTTCTGCCCCGGCACCTTCATCCTCCGCTTCTGGACCTAACCAGTGTGTCATCTGTCTCCGGGTGCTGAGCTGCCCTCGGGCTCTACGCCTGCATTATGGCCAACATGGAGGTGAGCGGCCCTTCAAGTGTAAAGTGTGTGGCAGAGCTTTCTCCACCAGGGGCAATCTGTGCGCACATTTCGTAGGTCACAAGACCAGTCCAGCTGTCCGGGCCCAGAACTCCTGCCCCATTTGCCAGAAGAAGTTTACTAACGCTGTTACTCTGCAGCAGCATGTTCGGATGCACCTGGGGGGCCAGATCCCCAACGGGTGTTCCACACTTCCTGAAGGTGGGGGAGCTGCCCAGGAAAACAGCTCTGAGCAGTCTACAGGCTCCGGACCAGGAGGTTTCCCCCAGCCACAGTCCCAGCAGCCATCTCCAGAAGAGATGTCTGAGGAAGAGGAAGAAGAGGAGGAAGAAGAGGAAGACGTGACGGATGAAGATTCCCTAGCAGGAAGAGGCTCAGACAGTGGGGGAGAGAAGGCCATATCGGTTCGAGGTGACACAGAAGAGGCATCTGGGGTAGAGGAGGAAGTAGCAGCGTCGGAAGCAGCACCCACTAACGCGAAGGAGATGGACAGTACCGAGAAAGCCACTCAGCACGCCCTGCCGCCACCTCCACCACCTCCCGACAACCGGGATCATCAACAACCCATGGAGCAAGGAAGCAGTGACGTTTCCAGAGGCGTGGAGGAAGAGGCCAAACTGGAGGGAACCTCAAACCCGATGGCAGCACTCACTCAAGAAGGGGAGGGCACCAGCACCCCTTCAGTGGAAGAGCTGAACTTACCAGAAGCCATGAAAAAGGAGCCAGGAGAGAGCAGCATCAGAAAGGCCTGTGAAGTGTGTGGCCAGAGCTTTCCTTCCCAAACAGCTCTGGAGAAGCATCAGAAGACCCACCCCAAGGATGGGCCGCTCTTCACTTGTGTCTTCTGCAGGCAGGGCTTCTTTGACCGTGCTACCCTCAAGAAGCACATGCTGTTGGCTCACCACCAGGTACCACCTTTTGCACCCCATGGCCCTCAGAATATTGCTACTCTTCCCTTGGTCCCTGGCTGTTCCTCCATTCCATCTCCAGGGCTCTCCCCATTCCCTCGAAAGGATGACCCCGCCATCCCATGAGCCTGTTTTCTGTAACTGGTCCCCTATAACCCAAGAACAGAAACTGAGAGCTCTGTAGAAGGACCTCCAAGATTTACTCACCTTTCTCTTGTCTTTTCTCAAGTTCAGACATGATGTTTCTAGTGGCTTCTCTCTAGTCCCTGAGTTTGACAATTGCATTTGAAAGAGAACGTTCCCTGAGAAATAGTTATCACCTTTTTGTTCCGTGTAACTAAGGAAAACAAATTCTCTATAGCTTTCACGCTCTCAAGGGGGAGCTCTCTCTTTCCCTTTCCCTCTGGCACGTATACTAGAACCCCATCTTTGGAATGGCAGCCTTGTTCAAAGGGGCTGATAACTGTCCATGGAAGGTCCAGAGCTACTCCTTGGTGATCTTGACCAAGTTACCCTCAAGACTTTCTTGGGCCAGGACCTTCTTGAAGCTTGTGAGGGGTGGTAGGTTTCTTTTCTTTCTGCAACCACGGCACAGTTTTCCACCAAGCCCTGGAGTTCTAGATCTACCTGAATTGCCACTTGAGCACTAGAACCATCATTGCTGTCAAAGCCCAGGAACTGTGCTTGACAAGGTGACTCCAATGACATGATCCAGAGAGGCAGAGGAGAACATAGCCTCCCTTCTACTTCAGCCTCTTGTAGCTGAGGCTGTGCCCAACAAGCACATCAGAGGAAAGAAGTAACTATAACATTCTCCTTTCCCCTGCTCCAAGAGGGTTCTGGCAATGAAGATATTGTAATAGTTGGTGGCTCAACCCTAGGAGGTAGGGATGAAAAAAAGGACTGGGATTCTTTTTCAATCTGTCCTTGACTCGACAAATTAAGGCAAAGATAGTGGCTTGTCAAGAGACTAGGACTCCTTTAACTTCTCATTTCTTACCAAGAGTTCTTTCATGTGATATTTTAGGAAGTATGAAGTTCCTGACTCTAAAGAGCCTCATTGGTAAGGGTGGTTATTTGACTAACAGTGGAGAGTTGAGGATTGTTGCTAAAACAGGCATCACTGGGAATCTACTTGTTGAAGAGTAGGGCTTGATGCAAGGGGACTTGATTTTCAGCTCTTTCGAGTATGAACATTTTCTTTGAGCTAGTAGTGACGTGGTGTGCAAAGGTACCAGGGGCCATGGGGTGCTTCCTGTCACTAGAATGTTTTTAGTTTGAGATGTTTCCTATTTTATTCCCTTGCCCCTTATATTTCCTTTGTTGTCTTCTCAAAAACCCCTTTCCTCCCCAGTCTTGCCTGACCATGGCAAGCTTATGTCTTATTTTTCACAGATGTTGAGAGACAGAGCTTCACGTGCTGCCTCCCTGTCTCTCTTGTTTTGTAGTGAGATATAGTATTTACTCTTAACATAGGATCCTGTGGAACAGGAGTTCTGAGAAGACCGAGTTTTGCTGTTAGCTAATGTCAATGATGATTCTCTAAGGTAGTGGGCTCCAGAGCTCCCTAACACAGTGAAGTGTGTAGGAGCAGACGAGAGATACTAGAATCTTTTTGTTCATCATTAAAGGTGTTTGGCCAAAAAAAAAAAAAAAAAAAAAAAAAACAAAAAAACAAAAAAAAAAAAAATTAAGCCTTGTTTTACAAGTCAAATGTTATCCCCTTTCCTAGCTTCCTGAATCCTACTATTCCTTCTCCCTTCCCCCTGCCTCTATAAGAGTGCTTCCCTACCAATCATCCACTCTTCCTGCCTCCTTGCCTTGGCATTTCACTACACTGGGGCATCCAGGCTTCATAGCACCAAGGGTCTTTCCTCCCACTGATGACCAATAACGCCATTCTCTGCTTCATATGAAGCCAGAGCCGCAGTCGCTCCATGTGTCCTCTTTGTTTGGTGGTTTAGTCCCTGGGAGCTAGGGGGATCTGGTTGGTTGATATTATTGTTCTTCCTATAGGGTTGCAAACCCTTTCAGCTCTTTCAATAATTTCTGTTACTCCTCCATTTATGACACTATTCTCAGCCCAGTGGTTGGATGTGAGCATCAGGTTCTGTATTTGTCAGACTCAGGTGGTACTATGTCCAATTTTCTTAGGGACTTCCAGACAGATTTCAGAGTAGTTTTACCAGCTTGCAAACCCACTAACAATGGAGAAGTGTTCTGCTTTTTCCACATCCTTGCCACCATCTACTGTCACCTGAATTCTTTATCATAGCCATTCTGCCTGGTGTGAGGTGGAATCTCAGGGTTGTTTTGATTTGCATTACCCTAATGACTAAGAATGTTCATGATTTCTTTTAAGTGATTCTCATCCATGTGATATTTCTCAGTTGAGATTCTTTGTTTAGCTCTGTACCCCATGTTTTAAAAAGGGTTATTTGATCCTCTGAGTCTAACATCTTGAGTTCTTTGTATATATTAGATATTAACCCTCAATCAGATGTAGCAATGATAAAGATATTTCCCAAAACTGTTGTTTGACCTTTTGTCCTATTGACAGTATTCTTTGCCTTACAGAAGCTTTGCAATTTCATGAGGTCTCATTTGTCAATTCTTAATCTTAGTGTATAAGCCATTGGTGTTTTGTTCAGAAAATTTTCTTCTGTGCATATATATTCAAAGTTCTTCCCAAGTCTCTCTTCTATTAGATTCAGTGTATCTGGTTTAATGTGGAGGTCCTTCATCCACCCAGACTTGAATTTTGCACAAGAAAAGGAAAATGGTTCAATTTTCATTAATCTACATACTGACTGCCAGTTGAACCAGCACCATTTGTTGAAATTGCAGTTTTCCACTGGATAGTTTTTGCTCCTTTGTCAAAGATCAAGTGACCATAGGTGTGTAGGTTCTTCAATTCCATTCCACTGATCTACCTGCCTGCCTATATACCAATATCATACAGTTTCTATCATCATTGCTCTGCAATTCAGCTTGAGGTTAGAAATCATGATTCCCCCAGAAGTTCTTTTATTTTTAGAATACTTTTCACTATCCTGTTTGTTAGTTTGTTGTTATTTCTAATGAATTTGAAAATTGGTCTTTTTAACTTTGAAAATTTGAGTTGAAATTTTGGTGGGTACTACACTGAATCTGTAAGTTGTGTTTGGCAAGATGGCCCTTTTTAACTATACTAATCCTACCAATTCATGAACATGGGAAATCTTTCCATCTTCTGAGATCTCCAATTTCTTTCTTCAGAGACTTTACGTTATTGTCATATAGACCTTTCACTTGCATGGTTAGAGTAACACCAAAGTATTTTATATGATCTATGACTATAGTGAAGGCTGTAGTTTCTCCAATTTCTCAGTTTAGCAACCTTCAACAAAGGCCTCAAAGTGCTTCATTTCACTCAAGCAAAGTCAATACAATTAGCGAGATAATCACATAGAGAAGATACTGGCACATGTTTATGATATAGAGACCTTTTTTTATAAACCCACTCAGTGTTTTTTGAATGAAATTTGTTAGATATTCTACAATGATAAACATAAAATATTAGCCCACACTGACTTTTCTAATCTAAGTAGTGTACATTTATTTTCCCCAGTCAGCATTACTTTTTCTCCTCCAAAAGTAGGCCATAAATTTCTCATTCTTCAAAGTAACTCAAATTGAATTACATGGTTCCTATTAAATTATTATTCAGTCCCCTTTTCACCTATCAGAGCTCCCAGAGATTATTAGTTGCCTAAGTTGATGATGCAGGTACATTGATAGAAAACTCATCCCAGATAGGACCAAGAGAAATCTAAAAAATTGTGGATAGAGTCAAGCAATGAAGTGCCAGTTTAAGACAACAAACCCCATTGTATCTCAGTAAAGCTTGTTCACACACACACAAAAAAATATCAAACGTAAAATAGTAACTGACTAGCAAGAATACCATCACTTATAGGTCTGATTTCACCAGCTGAATATGAGGTGGGCATGAAGCAGAGGCCATCATAGCTCATATACAGAATTTCTGGTGTGAGAAAATGACTCCACCTGCAAAGCTGTGGCTGGTGAATGAACTTTCTCCTCTGGATTATTGTGGCCTTCCTCATCAAACCACACTGCCAGAACATAGTTCCAAGGTCAAGATATCAACATGACTTAGCTGTACACAGTCCTTTCCTTGTCTTCTTCCATGGAGCAAAGACATCTAAGGAGCTCTCTGCTGGTTTTTTTTTTTTTTTTTTTTTTTTTTCACATGATACTACTTTGTTTGTTTGGTTTGGTTTTGGTTTTTTATTTGTTTTGTTTTGTTTTGCCAGTGCTCTGACTGCAATCTAGGACCTCAGACATGCTAGGTAAGTGATCTTCCACTGAACTATATCTTTACTCTTTTTTAAAATTTCACTTTCAGAGAAGCTCTCACTCCTACACTGGCCTTTATCATGTACTCTTTCTGTCGCATCCTCCAGAGTAGCTGGGATTACAGGCATATACCATTCTCAAGGGCTCAAATACTTTGCTCTAATTACATCTTACATCATGCTGTCCTGTTGTTTCACAAGGAATATAATTACTTTAATGTTATATTGGGGGGGTCACCAATCTTTAGTTCACAGCATGCATCACAAGAATAACTTAAACGGAGACTCTGATTTGGATCCATTTTTCCTGTTATAAACTTTTGAGGAATTCTTTGAAAAACTTCAGAGATTTGGTAGCTTGCATATATTTGTTCTCCTGAAGGGTACCCTCTACCTTCTTTGCCACAGTGCACTTTAAATGCTCCTTTAGAAATGCACCTTTCTGCAGAGGCAGCATAACAAAAAAGACTATAGGGCTGAGAAACCCCCTGGGTGACCTCTGAAGTAACTTGGACTCTCAGCTGCTTTTGTGAAACAGAATAGGATGACTATGTGGAGGAAATATTAGTTGCTGGTGGGTCAAATTACATAATGAATAAAGAAAGGGGCTTAAATATCCTCCTATGATATTTACATGTACTTATTATCCTTGATTATAAGTATGAATTTGTTGTTAATGAATAATTTACGTATTTAAGTTTTTATTTGTGGACATATTGTATATTGACTATATTTTTTATCACACTCCTCTCCCCTCCTTGTCTGCTTTGTCCTGCTAGACAATTTCACATCTACTTTCATTACACACACAAAAACACACACACAGTTTTATGAAACTATATAATTAAAAATACTTTCAGTTTTACTCTATTTTTAAAGGATTTATTATATATATATATATATATATATATATATATATATATATATATATATATATATATGTACACTGTTTCTGTTTACAGACACACCAGAAGAGGGTATCAGATCCTATCATGAGTGTTTGTGAGCTACCATGTGGTTGCTGGGAATTGAACTCAGGACCTTTGAAAAGTAGTCAGTGCTCTTAACTGCTGAGACATCTCTCCAGCCCATTTTGTTCTTATATAGATAAAAGTTAATATTCAAATTTTAAGACTCAAAGTGAGCTTTAGCTACCAGGTGACTCCCCCATATGAGACTCAAGAATAGAGTTCAATGCAAAAGCAAAGGGTATATTGTTCTAGCATGCTGGGGTCATACTGCACCCAGAGGGCGGGTGACAGCCTCTCTTACTGTCATAAGATTTTTATACAATTTTTGATGGCAGTGTATAGCAATAGCAACTAGGCACATAATTATTGGTGGTCCTGGTAACCTTTACATTAATTAGTTGGGCAGCGAGATGGGGGGCTCAAGGACCCTCCATATCTCCAGGTGGTTGGATAAGTGGTTGGAGAGGGAAGGAGACTCAGGGAACTTCTCTAATGCCAGGTGGAGAGTTCCAAATCTGGGCTCTCTCACATACACATTTTTTTTTTTTTTTTAGTTTTTAAAATGTTTTTCATCATAATAGAATTGTATTATATATTCTCTTTCTTACCTCGATTCCCTCCTTCCCTTGAACTTCTCTTATATTCCTCCACTCTCCAGTTAGTAGTTACAACTTTTCTTTGATTATATTTGTCACACACAGTCAAACACACACACACACACACACACATAGGCACACATACACACATATCCACACACTCAAAATACCTGGTGAGTTAATTTTTGTTGTTGTCTAATTTTAAAGCTGACTGGTGTACACTGGATAAATGATAGGGAGTTCTGGAAGAGGCTAATTCTTTTAGCAGACATAGTTACTTGCAGTTCTTTGTCTTGAGATGGGAATTTGTGAAACTTTTCCCTTTTGATATTAAAGTTTCCATTGGTCATTTCAACTTTATTAATACTTGCCTTGTTTATAGGAAAGGATGTTTCACAGCAGATCTTCTGATATTCTGGTTCTTACAAATAATTCTACCCTCGCTTTCCTGACGTGCTCTGATCCATTGATGCATAAGCTGTGGTATAGACGTATCTATTAATTTGGGGTTAGTTACTCATACTCTGTTGCTCTCTGCATTTTGTCCAGTTGTGGTTTTCTGTAATGGTCTTCATTTAGTGTAATGAGCGGCTTGTTTGATGAGGGATCACTTACCTATGAGTATTGGGGTAAGATTTAGAATATAGCAAGAAATTATGTTGGTCTGGCAAAAC
This sequence comes from Micromys minutus, assembly GCF_963924665.1. Lineage (NCBI taxonomy): Eukaryota > Metazoa > Chordata > Mammalia > Rodentia > Muridae > Micromys > Micromys minutus. The sequence goes on from NC_137974.1 coordinate 50,474,326, forward strand.
ACAGTAATAGATTCCATGACCTTACTAGCTCCAAGAAACTGGGTAGGTCTATAGCACCTTGCATGAATTTCTTCCTGTTGCATGAGTCTTAAATCCAATGAAATAGCTGTTAGCTGCCACTGATATGTAAGCGCCACTTCTTGCATTTTAAAGCATATCTTGCCATGCTGGAAATATGTGTTGCAGCTGAGTAGAACTGCTTAATTGTTTCCCTACTTTCAAAGATTGCACAGTACTTTCCAGGACTATGGAAGCTAGGCCACAAGAAAGAGGCTTTCAGATCATATCGAGCACTAATGATCTGAATTAAGAGTTGTACACGTGTGTTATCTTCAGCAATTGGGCCTCACTCTCAAGCCCTAAGAGAGACTCAATGATACATTAATAATCTATATTATTTTAGGAGTCATTTGAATTATGAGATCTTTGAAGAGTTTTCCTGAATCTGGTCTTAGGGCTTTTGTTATTATATGGTTCTTGGTGGATGCACTGTCAGCTCTGTTGGCTCAACTTTCTTTAAGATTTCCTACTGTTTCCGTGTCTCTTCAGCACCAGTCAAACCATCCCCAGTTTCCTGAACTTGCCTCCTTACAAAATCTCTCCTTACATTTAAATTTGGTTGCTTTACCTTGTGGCCCACGGAGTTATGCCAGCGTCATATGTGTGAGCAGCTTTGGAACGATCTGTGGTAGTCTAGAGATGCACCAGTGGCCACTTACCTGAAGGAAATTACTTCCTTTTGCCCAGCATCCATCATTAGTTTGTGATGTGGAATAAGACCTGGAGAAACTCTCCCTGGTAGTTGATTGTTTTGGGGTCTAGTCTTGTGAAGGTCAAGTGCAGGCAGCCACATTTGCAGTGAGAAGAGTATGTATTAATTGTTTTTACCTTCCCAAAAGTAGTAATGAAGGGTGTTCTAAGATTTATCAAGGTCCTACTGTACACTGTTATTTAAACTATGAGTCAGTGGGTTTAATTATGGGAGAGAGTTCATCAAATAAAAGAATCTGGTTTTTGGATGATGAAAAAGAGACCAACAAGTCCAAATTCTTAAAGATCCAGCTGCTTGTTTATTCAAAGTCTATTTTCAGGTACATGTGCATTAGGTCACGTACATTAGTCTCATGAATTTATAAAAATACATATTTCCATGTACAGTGAAGTGTTTATAAAATGGGCACTTTTATTTTCCAAATTAGACTGCTGGTTTGAGAAATTGTCATACTACTTGCTTTTTAAGTTTTAAATATATAAACCCAAAACTTTGGGAAAGGGAATTGATCTGAAATGGCTGAGATACACACACCCAGATTCATTTTAATATACTGTTACCCTGAAGGATTTTGAGTTTGATTATCTTTCAGTTTCTAGAAGCTTTACTGCTTCTCTATGAGCCCATTTCTAACATTTTTTCCCATTCTTCAATTACATAGATATTTTTATATTCTGAAAGGCATCTGCAGTGAGCTGTTGAAGCTGTTGAATCCTAGATCTGGATTTGTTGATAAGTGAGGTCTTCCTAGAGATTAATCAGAGCACTATAAACTGTTTATAGCTCATGGCAGTTAATCAGGTATGTTATAGCACTGGGAAGAAGAGCCATTCTCATTCTTTTTATATATCTTTGAATTTCCTCTTCTGCTCTTAAGCAGAGCTTAGTAAGCAGCTTCTCACCATCCCAGTGGATCTGAACTTTATATCAGGAGTTTGCTGTGCTAATGCCTAATATGGCCATAATATTTTGATTAACAGAACATTAGCCATCATTGATTATGGAGGTATAGTATCAGGAGATTTCATTAAGACAGGTTTTGGCATGAGACAGAAGTAATCAATTGCAGGACTGAAGCAAGCAGTTCAGTCTGTCCTGGTGGAAATAGCAGTGATTCTCATAGGTTTTAACAGCCTTGTAAACAGAGTTCTGTAATCCTGTCCCAGGCTCAAGTCAGCATATGAGAATAAAATGTCAGATGGTACAGCTGGTAAACCCATACATTTTATGGAACCACAAGAGAGAATTTATTTCTTACCTTGAAAAATATTATTGATGATTTAGACTCTTATTCATGTGGTTATTCATGGATCCCAGGGATATGTGTCAGCAGGGAGACAAAGATAGACAATGACAGAAACAGAGAGAAAAAGAAAGAGAATAAGAACATTATCACTAGGGTAAACATAAATTTGAACTTAATTTTATCAACTTTTTCTTGATCATTGTCAGATAAACAAGCAAGCACACAACAATGGCAACTGGAAAGTAGAATTTGATTGTATATCCAAGAACAGTGGGAAATAATTTTGGCACACAAACCAATTTCTCTTGTCACCATGGGTAGTATGAGAAAACTACAGGCAGCATTTGCCCTGGGACGATCACATGGGAGAGTCAAGAAAAACAGAAAGACATTAAAAAATAATTGTGTTCTAAAATGTATTGTACTGACAATAGATAAGAGGGGAAATGGGAGCAGAGAGGTCTGTGTGTTAAATTAAGTAGGAGAAAGTTTTCTGGCAGTGAGATGGGCCATCTGTTCTTTTAAAGAATTACAAGCAAAGAGTAGGAGACAGAACATTTCCATGTTCCAGAATCTTTAGTTATTTTCAAAATGTTCAAAGTTGAGCCTAAATTTCACACCCAAGAAGAAGAGACAGACACACTCTTCTTAACTATTTTGTCATTGGACTTAGGTGTCTATAATTCTTTCTGAAGTGGAGTCATATCTCCTCTGAAGCTCATACCTCCTCTGAAGTCTACAGGCTATGTTGTGGTACTGAATGAGAAAATCTCCTGAAATGCACCTTCCTGTACCACCTGTTCAGAAAGTCCTATCCAATGCTTTCAATGGTTCTCTATGGAGATCTGGAATATGTGATTTTTTCTTCTTTATCTTATCCTTCGCAAGAGTCCACGAAGGTTGAGATCTCATCCCTTGATCAAGTATCAACATTTGAAAAAGTGTCTGTCATGAAAAAACACTCAATGGGAATTTCTTTGGTGAGCAAAAAAAGAAAATAAATAATGTATTTTTGAGAAATATTTGATAAATGTTTTGTCAGAATTCTGAAAGTATGCAACATACTAACAGACAAATCTCCAGATCTGGGAATTGTTAGAGTCTTATAAATGCTTTAATAGACACAAACCATGACAATTTAAATAATGGCCCCGTATGTTCTGTTGATGTAAATTTTTCTCACTTTTGGGCAGCGACTTGGGATTATGAAATCTGTGCCCTCTCCCTTGAAATGACTCAATTTTGTTTCCATTACAGAACTCTAGTTTCTTCACACTTTATCAGTGAGAAAAAATATGTCTAGTTCTGCAGTGACTTGATGTGTCAGAGTAGGGTGATACCCAGGGAGACTTCTTTTTTTCAGTGGAGAGAGGGATTAGGAGAAGGAGCTGAGTGTGTTCAGGAAGGGTGCTGAAAGTGGGTGGGAGCTGATACTTGGGTGTAAAATGAATAAATTAATGAAAATAAATTACTTGATGGAGGATACCAAGGAAACAAAGCTTTCTAAACACAGCATTACCAACACACATGTGAACTCACAGAGACAGGGAGGATGGATAAGGCTTAAATGGCTCTGCATTAGATTGGGCCACAGAACTGAACAGGGAAATAGACAAATGGCTACATCTCTAACCCAGAAGCTGTCCATAACCGATAACTCCTTGCAAAGAAAAATTTACTCCAATAGAGTCTCACTCTTACTGACCGCTGAATTATTAACTAAAAAAATTGAACTTAATGGCATCTTTGGAGGTTCCTTGTCTCATAATATTGTGTCAGGCTTTGTTTTTTCCTTGTCAATCCCTCCCCCAGACTCTTTACTTATATATTATGGCTTCTGGTTTTGTTTTCTTTATGTGATTCATGGGTGTGCAAGCAAGTGTTTCTGTACATCTATAACTATTTTTTTTTTTTGTGCGTACCTTTTCTTTGGCTCTTTTCCATCTGTTTGTAGGTTTTCATTTTAATTTGTGTTTATCATATTATTTTTATTTTATTATGATCTCTTAGATGTCTGATGTTTTAAAGTAAGAGTCAGAAATGGGGTAGATCCAGATGGAAGGAAGGTGGAGAGGAACTGGAAGCAATGCAGGGAAGAAAAACAATAGCCAGATTATATTATGTATAAAAAAACTATTCTAAATTGAAAGGAATATTTATTTTATTTAGGGCTTAGAAAAAAACGGTTCAGTGGTTAAAACACTACCTTCTCTTGCAGAAGGACAGAGATTGGATTCTAACCTTTCTTGGGTGACTCAGAACTGCAAGTAATCAAAGTTCAAAGAGATTTAACAGATTCTTTTGGCCTCTACATGTGCTTCTGTGTGTATCCACAGATGTCCATGGAAGTCAGAAGAGAGTGTTTGTGATTCTAGGCCTGGAATTTTAGGTGATAATAACCTGCCCAAGGTTTGTTCTGGGAATTGAAATCCAATCTTCTTCAAAAGCAGCGAGAATTTCTAATTGCTAGATTTGCACATACCTCAACTGCATTCTAAATACTGAGAACCACAGATAAGTTTGGCCCTACCCTTCTTTAAGGAAGCTTCATTCTGTAGCAGACAGAGACTGTTACAGAAACGTACAACTGGTCACAATATAGAGAAAAACTCACTGAGGGCTTCATACTCACAATTGCTTCATCTCTAACACAATTTCTACACTTAAGTCTCAGGGGGTATATGGAGGAGGGGATGGAAAGATTGGAAATCCGGAGGACCAGGATATGTGCTGTGAGATTGTGTCTTCTGAACAAAAAAGCTTTATTTATAATATCACAAAAGGTAGTATTCCAATCAAGAACAAGCACTGACAAAAATGAGTTCACATGCCCATGTGTGCAGGGGAAATCTCACAAGGTCCCACACCCAAATGAAAACCTATATGTAATTAATGAGTACTGAGAGGAAGAGAGACTTAGTCACCTCCAGGGATACATCCCTAACTGGTTATACAATCCCAAAGTTCAGCCATGAAAACAACTACATACAAACAGTACTAACCAGACTCAGGTTGTGCTTATGTATTTATCCACACATATATGCAAATAATAATTAATGAATCATAAAGTAGGCCATGAAATTTGAAGTGCTAGAAGTAGGAGAAAAGGGTTAAATGATGTAATTGTATTTAATTAAATAAAGGAAACAGAGAGAAAGAGAAATAGACACAGAGAGGCACAGACAGAAAAAGTGAAAGAGAAAAAAGAGAAGAGAGAATAAAAAATAGAAATGGGGGGCATGTGTGCAGCTGTGCTATGTAGGCTGCCTAGCTCTGAAGATAGCTATTTCTAGGTGCTGAAAAAATTGACTCCTAAAATAGAAATGGATATAGGACATGTAGGAAGAACTCAACAGGGAGAAAGAAGGGCAGTCATTATTTGTCAAAAAGAACACAGAGCACCATGAAGTGGGTTCACTCTAACAGGGTCTTCCAGAGATAAAGTTCTTTGTCCGTGTGTGTGTGTGTGTGTGTGTGTGTGTGTGTGTGTGTGTGGTGTGGTGTTTGTGTGGTGTGTGTGTGTGTGTGTGTGTGTGTGTGTGTGTGTGTGGTGTGGTGTTTGTGTGGTGTGTGTGTGTGTGTGTGTGTGTGTGTGTGTGTGTGTGTGGTGTGTATATTTGATGTGTGTGTGTGTGTGTGTCTCTGTGTGTGTATGTATGTAGACCCACCACATTCCTCTTGTAAGCAGCTCTTGTATCCAACTCTACTGTTAATTATCTTTGCAAATTCTCTTCTCACTTTGGTTCAACATTCATGATTCACCATTTACATTTTAACACTGTGCTATCAACAGGTTAATCATACAAACCACACCTGATTTACTGTTTTGATGATCTTCATACAAATATATACAGAATTCCATATACTTAAAATATCTAGCAATTTTTTTACCATGTTTTAAACTGCCCTATCAATAGCAAACATGCTCTAGTCATTTTCCATTCCCATGTAGATAGTCCATTCCATTCCTATGTAAATTTAAGCTGTGCAGGATGTCAGAAAAGTTGGACTTGTGCTGAAGTGGGAGAACCTACTTGATTCGTAGATCTACACATTGATGGAGTAGTAATACCCTACTCAGGCAGCTCAGTACCAGACTGTTCCCTGGTGTTCTTCAATGTGTCATGTCTCACAGTTTAGGTCTTCATTTATATCAAAGCATCTGATAAAGGGTTGATCATGTTTCTAAGGGTGCAACTGTGCATTCCATGTAATAAAACACAATTTATTTTTTAATAACCTTATAAAGTTTAATTTTGAATATCAGAAAATTCAAGATCTATATGAAGTGATGTGAGCTATGAAAGCAAGCAGCTGTCATCCCATGTAAAGCAAAATGACAAAGCCATTTTAAAATCCTCATTGTATTATACTATTCTTGGCAATCAAAGACTCAGAGTACATTTCTTTTCAAACAAAAGAAAACAAACACTAATACATGTTACTTAAGATGTTCTTCAGCTGATCTCAGTCAAAGAATCAGGTAGCTTTCTAATAGAATTTTCTGCAAGGCATGGCTTCCATACCATTTACAGGTTGATCAGCAATTCACTAATTTTGTAACTAAATCCTGTGTCTTTAATTTTGTTTATTTTCATCTTAAGTTTGGTCAGCTTTTTTCCAAGGACTTACTTAGGACATTTAATGTTATTAGATTGAGAAATTCTCTGTGACTTCCCACATGTATCATTCATCTGGTTCCCAAGAAAACACCAGGAACTTACTCTAAATATCTTAGCTCCAGGTACGTAGATCAGAAGTGTTTCCTGTAGGTGAATAGATCAGAAAAGTATGTTTTGAACAACCCACCTTCAAATAGTAACAACTTCTTCTGTGAAATACATTGGATTTTTTGAAAAAGACTGGGAAGAGTAAGAAAAGTAGGATACACTCAGTGTGTCACTGTATGGCTTTTCCTAACTCTTGTGGCAAGTCTAACACTGTGATACTCAAAGATACTGACCAAGGTTGAACCAGGTCTTTCAAACTAGACTGGCAAATGTAAGGGTTTCAGAGTCTGGTTGTCTATCCTGGTGTCTGTATGAACACATGAACATGTTTAGGCATAACAGTACTATTATAGTACAAAAAAAGAACTATTTTAAATTGAGGATAACAGGGTGTCTAATTAATAACTGCATATGTACAAGCAGCAGTTATTATGTAGAATATTTGACCAAAAACCCCCATTCTCATGGTCTAGCATCTGTCTAAGGAATGTATGAATGGCTTAACAATAGGCACCTATTTATGTAAATCACTATACTATTCATTAAGAGACAATGTTGATAAGTTCAACTGATATCAGAAAAGTAATTAATAAAGTACCACCAGAACTATTTGCTATAAAATGTGAACTGAGATTACAAAAAGGATTTTTTTTTCTTGTCAAACAGCACTCCCTTAAAAATGACAGCACACATGCATAGAGAGCTAAAATCCATTTCCATTAAAGGCTGGAATAAGAAGAAATGCTACACACTGACACCCCTTTAATGAATGCTCAGTAAAACATAAATAAACAAAGGAAGAAAGAAAGAAAGAAAGAAAGGGAAAATAATGAAATAAAAGAAAAAGCTAGCCTAATCTTTAGACCATCAACTTAGAAAATACTAAGAATAGTGTCTACATCCAAATTTAGCCCAAACTAAGGCCCAGTAACCTTGTACACTGGAGTGATTACCAATATGAATATGACAAAGTAAACATCTCACTTCACACAGCAGCTTGGAAATTTATATAATATATTCAATACTGCATTGAAAAGGTGAAATAAAAATTTTTAATATGGTATTTCAGAATCTAATACTCGATATTTGTCTGTTGAGCAAATGCAAATTAGTCCTATACTATATGCTAAACTCTTTTCTACAGTAATAAGAAAATATTCACTTCATGCAAAGCACAGATAGTAGAAAAGATACATGATATGTAAAAACAAAACCATAGTGTAGTAGCATTAATGACAGAAACTCTGACAGGGGACAAAGACTATCAGGATTTAGTTCCTGTTTAAATAGAGTGCTCCTAAAAACACTCACCCTGAGGCTGGACATAGCACTCAGTGGTATAGCATTTAGCCAGCACAAAGTATAAGGTTCAATCCCAGCTCCAGGAAAACACCTTTTGCAGGACAAGCTGCCATGTAGGAGCTATAGTAGCTGCTCAGAAGAAGGCTGTGCAGCTAGTGAGTCCTGCCCAATGAATAATGAGCTGGCCAGCCAGGAACATTGGTAAGAGTCTGGAAGAAGTGGCATGGGGCAGTGGAGGATGCTGAAAACATCTTGTTTGCTTTAGGGAGAGGGAAGCAGAATCACTTCACTTGAGAAAGCATTGTACTGAGGCTGGTGACAAATGACACATAGAGGGACTTAGTGGTGGATCAGAAAACCTGAGCAAAAGCAAACTCAGTCATAAATGAGCATATTCTGGAGCCACTGGAGAGATAGCCAAGACAGGGAAACATTTAAAATAGTTTGCTAAATGGTGAAGAAAGAAGGCAAGTAATGAAACTGTCGAAATACAGTCCCAGCCAGAGAAGGTGGTGTTGTCACTTACTGAGGACGAAGCCATGCCAGGGGTGAGAGGTAGGAGTAAATGTGGTATGTGGTAAAGAAGGCAATTTTTTTTTCTAAAGTAATTCTTACATAAAGTGCAATATCAACCTACATTTTAATAAATCCCCTATGTATCACTAAATCTGTAAGGTAAACAAAATTGAGTCCTTATTTTACTTTATATACATATGCAAGTGTAAAAACTCTTGGTGAGATAAAGAGAAAATAACACTATTACAAATGAGCAGAAGAAATTCCTTCCAGTGTCAATAAAAGGGTTTGTTTAATATATACAATACATGAATTAAGTCAACAGGTGACATGGATAGCATGATGGTATCAGCATTTGCACAGTTTTGTCCCTGACTTAAATAAATGACAGAAAAATACACAGAAAAGCTGGCTCCAGGTAGGCTGTACATGCTCTTACAGAGCAACACCAACTACCACAAGCACCAGAATCTTCATGTGTTCATGAGGTATAGCACAGGTTTAAGAAGTTAGGTAGTCTTAGCAGGTCTTTGTAGGTAAGTAGTCTCGGCTGTAAATGTCCAGGAGGAAAGAATTTTTCCTCCATTTGCTGGTTTGACACATACTGACCAACCATTCATATTTACTCTAATGTAGCCCAAAGGAAGGCTTTGACAACTCCTAACCTAATTCATATTCATTTATGACACATTGTTATATTAAATTATAACTTAATGAAGTAAGGTGTATACTGTCTGAGATTTAAGATATATAGGGATTATTTGAAAGTCTACTTAACTCTTTCTTGATTTATACTGCTTAGCTCTTTAATGTTTTAATGTTTATTAGTGAAAGGTAATATTTGTTTGGACAATACTTCATCTACTCTATGTAAATTCTTCATATTTTATAAGTTGCATGCTATAACAGTTATTCACACCTGCATCAAAAAAACGGGTTGGGACATCACAAATATCCATGAGACAGAACTCACTTGAATGATGCAAGTTGAAACAAGTGAAAACTACATGGGTCACTGCTTAGATAAACCAAGTTTATTGTCAGCAACACTTTGACTAAAAATTTGCTGAGCATAAGCAGCCAATGTCAACATACATACATACATACATACATACATACATACATACATACACACATACATACACACACACACACACACACACACACACACACACACATTATATATATATATATATATATATATACAGAGGAGCGATGGAAGCAGATGTGTATGCTTATGCTTCTTTCAGCACATCTCTAGCTTGATATGGTTATTATGATTATTTCTAAGGGTTTCTATGAGTCTAATTTATCTTATCTGGATGGGAAGTTTATATCTTTGTCCATTGGTTGTGAGCTTATTGTATGAGGGTTTGTGGATTGAGAATTTAACATATAAACCTGTTTGATAAAATAAATATTGTGAAGTTATGTTTCTACCAGGTGGTGGAGGAAAGTGAGTGAAAACAACACACCAGGGCGATCGTATACACCCAGGACAAAAGCAACAGGGATGATGGAGTGAGCCATGCCTGAGTTCTCAGAGGCAGCATGGAGCACCAAGTTAGAGATTCCCCCAGTGCCATATGCTCCCTCCCCCCACACACACCAGGTGCTGGCACTAACAAGGAATAAAAAGTTTCCACTTTTTAAGATTTACTGCAACAAAAGTGTGCTAGCTGTGGGGAAGATTAGAACTGCCCTGCCTTTGAGCTAGTCAAGGCATATTTAAAATTAACTGGTGTGATTTTCAAGTCAATATCTCATTCATCTTTTAAAAAATTAAATTACATCGATCATCTATCTAACAATTGTTCATCTCTCTATCTATGCATGCACTCATTTTGGGGTTCATACATGTATACTTCTCTGGTACCTAGAGTTTAGAGGCTAGCCTGTGAAAGCTTGTACTCTTCTTTTGCCAATGTGAAGCCTTACAGTTTGAACTCAGGTTTTCAGGCTTGACAGTAAAAACCAATACTTGCTGAGTCATTTCTCTAGTCATCAAAGAACAATGAAAACAAAAACATTATAACACAACATGCCAAAGACATATTAATTTGGTATATAATGAAGGATGATTGAAAACATTAAAATTCTTACTCTTTATAATTATGCCATATTGTTTCTGTTAGAGCAGAAATCTTGTATGTACAACAAATGCTATATTTTATAACATACAGTGAGCAAGAGTCTGACCAAAGGATATTTTTGTTTGCTTGTTATTTGTTTGTTTGGATGTTTATGTACTTATATTTCAAATGTTATCCCCTTTCCCCCCTCTCCCATATCCCCTCTTCTATGATTCTATGAAGCTGCTCTTACTCCCACCTCATTGTCGTCCTGGAATTCCCATACACTGGGGAAACTAGCCTTCACAGTACAAAAGGTTTCTCTTTCTATTAATGCCAGACAATATGCCATTATTGCTACATCTTCAGTTGGAGCCCTGAGTCCCTCCATATGTACTCATTGGTTGGTAGTATAGTTCCTGGGAGCTACGGGGTGTCTGGTTGTTTAATTTATGTTTTTCTTCCTATGGGGTCGCAAACCCCTTCAGCTCCTTAAGTCCTTTCTCTAATTCCTCCATTAGGGTCTTCGTGCTCAGTCTGATGGTGAGCTGCAAGCATCCTCATCTGTATGAGTAAGGTTCTGGCAGAGCCTCTCAGGAGACATCCATATCAGGCTACTGTCAGCAAGCATTATTGGCATTAGCAACAGTGACTGGATTTGTTGACTCAATATAGGAAGGATCCCCATGTGAGGCAGTTCCTGGATGACTTCCTAAATGACGGCATTTCTGGCACTCTGTGCCATGATGTTATGTGCAGTGCACAAGGACAGGGCCCTCTGCTCAGAACCCTGGCTGCAGTGAAGCCATGTGACACAACAGAGGTAGGTACTGCCAAGACACCTGGGGCTCATTACTTCTTTTATTTTAAATTACCTTTTGGTTGATGGATATTTAGAAATATTTTATTACTGCCAATGTTTTCTGAGATCTTCATTAAGTTATGCTCTTCACATATGGGACCAACAACCTGCAGGTCGAGATCTGTAGCTTAATCCACTTTTTCAATCTTGTCATCGTTTACTTAACTTAAAAAAAACAACAACTTAAATCTACTTAACTATTTTTGAGTGTGTAGAGAAGAGTCAAGGAAATGGACAAAAGAGATTGAATGTTGAGAAAAAGTGAAACAGATTTGGCAGATTTCTCCAGAACAGTATGTCTCCCTGTCCTCAGGAGCCTTTGAGGACAAAATGATGCCTGTGAGGAGAGACAGGGCTTCTGTGGACATGAGCTGTTTGGGACAAGTGGTGCAGGGTATGGTGCATCATCATCTTTGAACCATCAGAGGAACACAATTAGAGGAAAGTTCACTCTCCTCAGTGAGTGTGATGTGAGAAACTCATCATTTAAGGACACAATTTTTTTCTTATTCCTGTGCCTCTTATTTTGCTAAATTTATCCTATTTTCATTTTTGTTTCTTTTACTAGCTTCCATTTGTGTGACATGAAAGTGTCTTGACAGTCTCCTTGTTTTTATAAAAATGACCTTGGATTTGCCAAAGTTGTAAGTTGTTTTTTTTTGCTAATTCTCACCAAATCCAAGAAATGACAGTAGAAAAAAGATGAAGAGCCTAAGAATAATTACCTCCAGGTATTCAGGCTAAATGAAATACTTCAATTTCAGACATAGTCCAGCAGAGACCTGTTTCATTTTAAAATGTCCTTAAAGAATAAATACTGAGATATATGCATAGCTGCAGCAAAGCAAATCACTGTGGGATCCAAACTCCACTATGCCTCTGACCTTCAGTGACATCGTACTCACTGGTACTTCCAGGGAGGGACAGAGTGCTACTTGTGTGCATTTAGTAAGCTTTGCTCACTCAGCAATATGCTACAGAATAAGGTAAAGAATTTCTGTTTTAAAGCAGACAGTGATTATGAAACAACAAACAAGGACAACAAACAAAATGCATGGCATAGAAATCTTGGTATGGGCAATTTGTTCATTTTCATTTTTTCTTCCTGTCATAAGGAATCCAGCTTAATAGCATATCTTTCCCAGGCATGACAGTAAAATATGTCTATCTGAAACACTAAAAAGTTAGATGGAGGTCCAACTAAGAGCATTTACAGCAGGTGTAAAGAATAATTAATATGACTTTGCTTTATTATTTACATATGGTCCAGAAAATACAAACTCTATGTTCAATTTTATTCTTACCTTGCTTTTATTATTAGAACTGTAGAGGAAAGATGATCCCAATAATTAAGCACCAAAGATGTGGAACTGTACAACTGTCTTCTTGACTCTAGTTTGAACTTCAAATGTAGGTTACCATTTTATGTTTCCAGATAATGCTCACTCTCCATCCTAGAGTTTTGTTCCTCAGAACACAGCACATTTCTTTTTAGGAGAGCAATCTTACAGCCTAGTAACACTTTTGTCTGAACTCTGGGCTTTCTTGTGTTTTGGCTCATGCCTGCTTAGTAATATTGGATGAATACATTGAGTGGTACCTCTGCTTTCCCATTCCCTTCTTTGGTTTCCTTGACCAATTCCCCGAATTTCTTGTCCTCTGAGTCCTGCCACTCACATTTACCATTAGTATGTTTCGTAGTTGCCCTAGCATTGTGGAGGCAGTGACGTTTCTCTTTATCTTCTAACCTCTTCTCGGTGGTATTCAATAACTCTCTCACATTCTTCTGACCACTGCTCCAACTACTGAACTCTCAATTTTATTTGCTTATACCAGGCTGGGGATCAAATAATAGAAGAGGCAATGATTTATGCTTGGTTTTGAGCTCTAAGAACAGGGAGAAAGTGTGGGGCTGCCCCATAACAGGGAGATACTAAGCAGAGACTATATTTGAAGTTAGCCGTTGACCCCTAACTCATTTTTGGACGTTTGTTGTTGAACTGCTTTCATAGTCACCATAACAAGAAATAAGACATGTTCCTGATGAAAACCTCGACTTGCTTACAAGGATTATTTTGATAGACAATATCATTCCACAACCATTGTGCTCCTTGTTGCTGCTTTGTTCTTGCTCAGAGAACCCTATAATTCCCTTCTGTCAAGCCAAGCCCAGGCTTCCAGTGTGATACCAGTCTACCTGTGTCCCCCAGAATCACCTTAGAGTCTGTCCCTTTACAACGTTGTAACACTGAAATGCCATGGATGTGTTTTCTTTGTTTCTTTCCATTCTTTGTTACCAGCTGCCTTTTGCTTGCTTGTTTGTTTTGTGGTGTGTTATTTTGTGTGTTGATGTTATTTAACATTAAGTGCCTTCCGGTCTCATGAAAGATCAGCAGCTCTGTCAGGACGATAGATTGAATTTCAGTTTTCTGCATAAGTAGTTATGGATCACTGTAGTATTAAAATTTGCATTGCTGAGTATCTATTAGGTTCCAGTTTCCTTTCTAGAGGTGACATGCCATTTAGTCCTCATAACAGCGCTAAAAGATAGACACTTTTAACATGCCTGCCTCACAGATGAAGAAATTAAGACAGAGTTGAAGCACCATTGAAGGCAATGCAGGGACAGTTGCACTTGATGCTAGATGCCTGGCTCTGGTCGCTAGACCCCAGCATGGAAGGAATGAGTATGTACAATATGGAGGCACGAAGTATGTGGGTTTTAGGGAAATCTACATAATTCAGAGTCTTCTCGTGATTTCGGATCACTACAACCCACCAAATGCACCTCTAACTGAATCTCTAACATGTTCCCAAACAGAGTAGATTTCTCTACCAAAACTGTCACTTAATCTGTTTTTTCTGGCCAAATAGGGAATAAAAGGCTGTTTATTACATCTTTCCTGTATTCAGCTTTGAGCGTATTATAAAAAATAACTACTTTTAAAAAAATTGCATCTGTGCAAGAATATGTGTGGGTATATACACCTGTGTGTATGGTTTCCAGAACCCATGTCAAATATCCTTCCTCAAGAGTCATCCTCCTTGTTCTTTTGAGACAGGGTCTCTCTCTGGGACTTAGAATTAGGTTACTTACTTGTCAGTGAGTTAGGAGGACCTTTACTCCCACTTCTGTAGTGTTAAAATTTAAATACACAGCTCCATGTCAGTCTATTTATATTGTGCCGGGGATTGAACTCAGTTCTGCATCTGAGTGTGGCAAGTACTTTACCAATTTAATATCTCATAGGCTCAACTGTGTCAGGTTTTACTTTTAAATTTGGTGAGCTTCCTATGGAGTCCTAACTTGCAAAACTGCATTTTTACATGAAGACTAGATGTTTTATTTTTGTTTGTGGATTTTGAACATTTTACAGTTACCTTATTTTACATTTATTCTAATTTTGCGGTTCACTTATCTCTCTTTTTCTTTTAATAGTCATTATATCAGTTTATTAGAAATATTGAAAAAGTACATCAATAAATTGTATACTTAGTAAAATTTCTAAAATACATTTATGATGTTAATAGTGTTTGATTAAAGAATTCTCAGTCTAACTAAGCTGTGGTTTTATAGCACTTTAAAAAACTTCTCCTATTTTACAATAATTACATAGTATTTTCGATACTTTGATATGATATTTAGGGATTTTTTATTTATTACTAACAAGAATTTCTTATCATGATTTTAATTTATTTGTTCTGCTGAGCTGACTGCTAATATTAATGAATCATTGCTTTTACTTGCCCCAGATTTCTAATCCCAAGTTAGTGTGTGACGCTGTTATTTGTCTAATGTTTGGGATTCTCTTTTTAGTTCATTCTTTTTGCTAGTCATTCATAAGTGCTATGATTTAATGTGTGTGAATCCTTCAAGTCAAAGAAGTATATCTGAAGGTCAAACTATTTTGGGTGGCTTATTCCCCTGGGGCAGAGGAGTTGGAGAGCTACCCCTTGATCACTGGAATTAAAGACACATATTTTATTTCATATGGTCCATATCAGCATCCACTAGGACCTTCAGACACATTATGTGCATTTTGTGGGTTCCTTTTAGGGTCCTTATCTTTTGGGGCACACTAACTTAGCTTAAGTGTATCTCAAACCATCTGAAATGCTTTAAATAATGTTTGGAAATTTCTAGCTCTGATCCACAGCTACCTGCTCTGGGGTTGGCTCTGGGAGGGAATTCCTTTTCCAGAACCTATCTGGCTATCACTTATTACTTCTGAAATATGAGTGCTATTATGCAGCCTCTAATTCCCCATGTTTGCAGTCAGTGTTTGGGCATTCAAATAGTACAAAATCTGATACAGTTCCAGTACAAGCCGTACTTTGTAATCTGAATTTGGAGTTTTTCCTAAGCCAGTGATTTGTAGACTATCCCTGTGACATGCTGCTGGACAGCAGAGTGAGCACATCTCCCAGTTATTCCAGATATCAACGGAGACGCAGCTGAGACACCAGCCTCTATTGCTGCCAGAGTTCTCTTGGATACAATACTCAATTAATTATACAAGAAATCTAACATCCTCCTAGAAAAATAGGCTTTGCCTGAAAAGATTTAAAAAAAAATAAGAGTTCTGAGAATATCTAAGGGTCAGAGAGTGTGTTAGAAAATTAGGACCATTTAATGTGTTAACGTCAGGTCCATCTTTGCAGCCAGCTCTTGGACCAATCGGTGATGACAAGACGCATCATCTCTAGAAGACAGTGCCACTCCTGTGTCTGTCACCATGACAACCGACGCATGTCACATGTGTCTGGCTAGATGAAAGACTGTCCCTCCAGCCCACACCCTCTTTCTTCTTTCCTCCCACCATCTCTCAGAGACTGGCTTTGCCAATAAAACCTCCCACATGAGACCTGCCACATGGTGTAAATTGTCTGGGTCTGAGCTGCCTATTCTAACACTGGTGCTCAGACTTAGAGCACCTCTGCTGCATAGGCCGAGATGGGTTCTGGGCTCCACATGGAATGACTGCCACTGCGTGGGTTAAGCTCCATGGGCCCGAACCTCATCATAACCATTCTGCCTGCCACACAGGCCACCTCACTGACTGCATCCAAACACCCTCAGATAGGTAAGTTTCTTTACTGCAACAGGTTCCCTTGTCCCAAGAGAGGACTGGGCACTCTCTCGAGGTCTAAGAGATGGATTTATCCAAGGTCTTTATGACTGGCCTTCTAGGTGACTCATTTTAAAACTTCTACCTTTGTGTGAACTTTCTCCCTCTCATTGTTTAGGAAACAGTTTTTTTCTCTATATTACTTCCTCATGCTGTGCTGCTGGTAAATCATTCTCCCCAGCCCTGGGCCCACAGCTCTCAGCCACTAGGTCCTGCGTAAAGACTCAGTAAATCTAGACTGGCTACTCATTCCAATATTTTATTAATCTATTTTTCTTGACATGGCATGGTAAGATTAATTTAACATTATTAATTTATCCTCAGGACATTGGTAAGAATACCGTAATAACATCTACACACTCAATGGGTATCTCATCTTTGACCTTATCTCCAGCTCTGGACTAGGATGCCTCCTAGAAAATCTCAAACCTCTAAAACTAATACCTGACTTAAATGTCTCCAAACTTATATACATTTACAATCAGGCTAGGCAACAGTACTCATTAGATAATAATTCCAAGTAGCCACACAATGGCACTTTAAAAAATATATTATCTTAATTTTTTTTTACAGTCTAGTCGTTATTCTCCTCTCAGTCCACTCTCTGGCAGTTCCTCGTCTCATTTCTTCTCTCCCAACTCCATGAGGTTGTCCTTACATACCCTACACACACACTCATACCCCACCAGAGCTGCCCATTCCCTGGGACTTTGGGACTTCAAGTCTCTCCAGGCTTCAGTGCATCTTCTCTCACTGAAGCCAGACCAGGCTGTCCTCTGCTTTATATGTGTCAAGGTCTCCGACCAGATAACATATGCTGCCTGGTTGGTGGCTCAGTGTCTGAGAGATCTTGGTGAGAGCAGGGGTGTCCAGGTTTGCTGAGATTGCTGGTCTTCCTTTGAGATTTCCCTTCTCCACTTTTTCCAGGGGTCTCTGACTTGAGACCATTAGTTGGATGTAACTATTTCTGTCTCAGTCAGTTGATTTTTGGCCCTCTCTAAGAGCAGCCAGGCTAGGTCCCGGTCTGTAAGTATATCATAGCATCAGTAATAGTGTCAGGCCTTGGAGCCTGTGTCCGAATTCGGTCCATTCACTGAAACTCCTTTCCCCCAGTTTCTTCTCCATTTTTTTGTGTCTGTAGTTCTTTTAGACTGGAGGAATTCTGGATCAGGGTTTTTAACCCCAGCCATTCAGTTCATGCCCCGTCTTTCTACTAGAGGTGGATTCTGCAAGTTTCTTCTCCCTACTACAAAAAGAACTGATAAATGACATTAATCATTAGACATCTTTTGCTCTTATATTTTTGGTTGTGAGCCTAGCCTTTAATGGCTAGGCCATCTCTCTAGCCCATGACACCTGCTGCTAATGTATCACATGTGTCACAGCTTGGATAAAAGACTCATCCCTTCATCCAACATTCCTTTTCTTCTATTGTTTCCCAGATGCTGCTTCTGCCAATAAACCCTACCATGTAAGACCAGCTACATGGTGTGATTTGTCTGGGATTGTACTGCCTATTCTAATATGATTCATTCAGGACATTTTCAATTTACAGTGAATTTGCTGAGCCATGACTGCACTGTAAATCCAGGAGGATTTATGCTTCAATATGAATAACTATTAAAATTATATGAAGGTTCTATGATATTGTGTCCTGTGATTTTGAGAAGGGGAGGCAGGAAGATCACAAGTTCAAAGTCAGCTTGAGATGCTGTACTAGCTGGTTTTCTGTGTCAACTTTACACTTTCTCAAATAGTGATCAATTAATGCAGGAGGGCCCAACCAATGGTGGGTAGTTACATCCCAGAACTGGTAGTACTATGTTTTATAAGAAAGAAGGCTGAACATGGCATGTGAAGCAAACCAGTAAGCAACACCACCTGTACTGGGTGGTTTTGTGTCAACTTAACACAAGCTGGAGTTATCACAGAAAAAGGAGCCTTGTTGAAGAAATGCCTCCATGAGATCCAGTTATAAGGCATTTTCTCAACTAGTGATCAAGGGGGGGAGGGCCCAGCCCATTGTGGGTGGTGCCATCCCTGGGCTGGTAGACCTGGGTTCTATAAGAAAGCAGGCTGAGCAAGCCAGGAGAAGCAAGCCAGTAAGTGACATCCCTCCATGACCTCTGCATCAGCTCCTGCTTCCTGACCTGCTTGAGTTCCAGTCCTGACTTCCTCTGGTGATGAACAGCCATGTGGAAGTGTAATGCAAATAAACCCTTTCCTCCCCAACTTGCTGGTTGGACATGATGTTTTGTGTATATAGCCCCTGATCAGCTCCTGTCTCCTGAATCTTGTCCTGTTTGTATTTCCATCCTTACTTCCAATGATGAAGAGCAATGTAAGAATGTGAGCAAAACAAACAAACAAACAAAGAACAAAACAAAACAAAACAAAACAGAAAAACCCAGTTTCTTCTTTAGCATAAGTTCTGGCTATGGGATTTGTTTCATTGAAGCAATAGAACTCCCCCTCCCCCCCTCTCCCCATGAGAGATGAATACAAAATGTAAAAAAAAAAAAAAAATGGTTGGTTACTCATTGAAATCTCAACATGAAAATGTGCTGCATGAGGAAGAACTAAGAAATCTTAAATTTTCCTTTTGCCCAGAAACCCAAGGAAGGAGTTTTTTTTTTTTTTTTTTTTTTTTTTTTTTTTTTTTTTTTTTTTTTTTTTCCCTCTTGGGACCTGGAACTCTGCCTGCTCAACTTGCAGAAGGAATCAGATTCTTTCTATTCAAACTTCATCCTCTCTTCCAGCTAGAACTTGACTTTCCAAAGCTTTTCAAAGTTCTCAGAGACAAACATAATATGCAGTCACTGATAGTGGGATGCTAACCCCAGAGGCTTGCACTCCCCCAGAAACAACTCACAGACTGTATGAAGTCCAAGAAATAAAGAAAACAAAAACTATACATATATTCACAAAACAAGAAGACTTTGACTATTTCCATGTTGCGTTTTGTTTTGCATGTACTTTACGCTTATTGCAACTAGTATGTTTTCAATGCATACTGTCAAGCCCTTGAAAAAAATCAAGTACCGACTAAAAAACATATTCACATGGTTTTATGTAAAATTTATTTTAATGTCTGAAAAAACAGTACTGACAAAAATGTATAATTTTAAGCAAAAAATGTTTAAAATCTTTACATCTATCTTTGTTTTGAAAAATAAAATCGTTTAAAATAAAAAAAAAGTGCTCTTTAAAAAACATAAAACCTTCTTAAAAACATTTTTTTCGAAAGTGTTTAAACAAAATGTAATCAATTTCTATCATTTCTTACACGGTAAAACTATGAAGGTTACTTGACCTGAGAGGTTACATTCTTTTAAGTTTATTAATAAAATGTCTCCAATTCAATAAAAACCAATGCACTTGGAAGAGCAGCTGTTTTTCTGAGCTCTTAGTTAAAGAGAAAGGAACAAAGGCAGAGGACTAAGGATATCCGCTCACTAGATCTTTGATGCAAAGATCGTGGGAAGGGAGAGATTGGAGATTTGGTATCCAAAGTAACATAACTTTCAGAGATCTTGATTAGAAATGGGCATTTCTTTTTTGACTTTGAGCAAAGTTTAGCTGCAAGGGGGCAACTGTAATGAAAATTGATTCTTTGCATCTTTTGTTCTCTTTTTTGACTCTCTTTGTTTTCCTTCTGGGGTTGACTTTTAACTAAGAAAAGACTTGCAGATTTCTGGCTTTTGTGAGTTAATATCTACTGGGGGTGTTAATTAGCTTTGCGCACTGGTAAGGATTTTTGCTTTGCTTTGAAGTAAATTGGGGTACAATTCTTTAAACAGTGGGCTGTGAAGCTAGCTGGTCTGGTTTACAGCTTCCCTGGGTACTGCCATCAGCTACAGAAACTGAAGCTTCAGGATCCCCAGTATTGAGTGTGTTTGCCCTCTGCTTTGCACTTAGCTGTCCAGATATCAAGTAGTTATAGGGATTCTATTTTGTACACTGATCTCTTGGACCCTCTCAACCTATATTATAAAAATCAGATGTCTTGCATTTTATTTCTAATTTGAGGATGTTTACAATTAAGCCTGTAAATGTAAGGCTCACTGCAGTTTAGATTTTCTATGTGAGTGGTAAAATTCAGGGGAGGCCAGAAACACTTTGCAATGTCTGAAGGACTTTATTCAAGAGCAGAAGCAGAACAAAGTGGTTAGGACTTTTCACAGTGTGGCTCAATTTACACTGAGACATCAGGAGGTCAGAGAAGCATCTCAAGATACTGCTATAAGTTTGAGGGTAAGTGAATTATTCTTTTACAGGGTGGTTGTGATGCCTGTGGGGGGACTGAAATCATCACACTGCTGGAGCAATTAACCTTTGGCCCAATCAGTGAGTTTAGGACCCTGACCTTAGGTCACAAAGCTTTTAAAAACCTGGAATAAGAAAAGAGTTGATGGTACTTTGTGTTCCCAGATATCCTTGTCAATATTCATATTCTACACATGTGTGCCTTGTCTATTCTAGTGTCTGACCATAGGATGGCCTATATTCACCACCTTATTTCAAAGTAAAGCCCTGTTCCTTCTTTCGACAAACCCCACCTATATCTTGCTGCCTCACAACCTACTTTGTTTTTATTATATTTCTTGATTGTATTGTTTTTATTTGATATTATCATGGAATTACATCCCTTTCCTCTCTCCTTACCTTCTTCTATGTCCCTCTTTCCTTTAAGTTCATCCCTCTTTTTTCATTGTTACTGCTTTCATGAGTAGTTCTTTATATAATAATATAATGTGATTTGTATAATGTGATTTGTATGTGTGTGTTTTTTTCGCAGACGTTATGCCCTGGCTCCTATCATTCTGTAGGCTAGAGTTCTTTCTGTAGAATTGAGATGTCTTTGGGATTTTCCCATTCATTTTTTTTTCTTACAACTTTATTTAAGAAGAAAAAAAAGAGAGATACATGTGAAAATTTTTTAAAGCATTTTGGCATAAAACTATATTAATATATTTTTGTCAGTACTTGATTTATTTTAAAGGTTTGAAATCTTACTAGTTATCATAAGCATAAATTACAAGTAAAACAAAACGTGACATGGAAATAGTCAAAGTTTTCTTGGTGTGTATAGATTGAACATAATGATTTTTAAATAACAAAATTGCCACAAGGCTATCTTCTTAGCTCTTGAGTTATTAATGAGTTAAGATCTAGGTGTACAACACTGAGTGGGTGCTATACACTTGTTTTTTTTTTTTTTTTTTTTTTTTCCCCTACTTTTTGGCCTTTTAGTTTTTTGAGGTTCATATGATCTGTGAGTTGTTTCTTGGGTATTCAGAGCTTTCTTGGGCTAGTATCCAATTATCAGTGACTGCATATTATGTCTGTTCTTTTGTAATTGGGTTACCTTACTCAGGATGATATTCTCTAGATAAATCCATTTTCCTAGGAATTTAATAAAGTCATTGTTTCTAATAGCTGAGTAGTACTCCATTGTGTAAATATACCACAATTTTTTGTATCCATTCATCTACTGAAGGGCATCTGGGTTCTTTCCAGCTAATGGCTATTATAAATAAGGCTGTTATGAACATGGTGAAGTATGTGTCCTTAATGTCTGTTGGAGCATCTTTGGGATATTTGCCCAGAAGTGGAATAACTGGATCTTCAGGTATAACTATGTCCAATTTTCAGACTGATTTCTAGAGTGGTTTTACCAGCTTACAATCTTATCAGCAGTGGAGGAGTGTTCCTCTTTCTCCACATCCTCACCAGCATCTGCAGTCATCTGAATTTTTGATCTTAGCCATTATGACTGGAGTGAGGCAGAATCTCAGGGTTGTTTTGATTTGCATTTCCCTGATGGCTAGGGATTTGGAACATTTACTTAGGTGCTTCTCAGCCATTTGATATTCTTCAATTGAGAATTCTTTTTTTTTTTTTTTAGCTCTGTACCCTATATTTTGATAGGATTGTTTGGTTCTCTGGCATCTAACTTCTTGATTTCTTTGTATATACTGAATATTAGACCTCTATCAGATCTGGGATTTTTAAAGATCTTTTCCCAATCTGTTGGCTACCATTTTGTTTTCTTGACTAGGTCCTTGGCCAAACAGAAATTTTACAATCTCATTAAGGCCCATTTCTCAATCTTGATCTTAGAGCACAAGCCATTGGTCTTCTGTTCAGGAAATTTTCCCCTGTGCCAATGTGTTTTAAGGTTTTTCCCACTTTCTCTTCTAATAGTTTCAGTGTACCCGGTTTTATGTGGAGATCTTTTATGCACTTGCATTTGAACTTTGTACAATGAGATAAGAAGGGATCTATTTTCATTCTTCTGCATGCTGACTGCCAGTTGAGCCAAAATAATTTGGTGAAGAGGCTGTCTTTTTTCCATTGAATGTTTTCAGCTCCTTTGTCAAAATCACATAAACATGTGTGGGAATTCATTTCTGGATCTTCTATTCAGTTCCATTGATCTACCTACCTATCTCTGTACCAGTACCATGCAGTTTTTAACACAATTACTTTGTAATATAACTTGAGGTCAGAGATGGTGAGTCCTGCAGAAGATTTCTTGTTGTTGAGAATAGATTTCACTATTTTCGGTTTTTTTTTTTTTTTTATTCCAGATGAATCTGCAAATTACTCTTTCTAACTCTATGAAGAATTGAGTTGGAATTTTGATGTGGGTTGCATTGAATCTGTAGATTGTTTTTGGTAAGATGGCCATTTTTATAATGTTGATCCTTGCAATCCATGTGCATGGGAGATCTTTCCATCTTCTGAGATCTTCTTCAATTTCCTTCTTCAGAGATTTGGAATTCTTGTCATACAGGTCCTTCACTTGCTTAGTTAGAGTCACATCAAGGTATTTCATATTGTTCTTGTGAAGGGTATCTTTTCCCTAATTTCTTTCTACACGTTTGTCCTTTGAGTAGAGAAAGGCTACTGATTTTTTTGAGTTAATTTTGTATCCAGCCACTTTGCTGAACTTGTTTATCAGCTGTAGGAGTTCTCTGGTGGAATTTGTGAGGTCACTTAAGTACACTATCATGTCATCTGCAAAGAGTGATGTTTTTACTTCTTCCTTTCCAATTTGTATCCCCTTGATCTCCTTTTGTTGTCTAATTGCTCCGGCCAGGACTTCCAGTACTATGTTGATTAGGTAGGAAGAGAGTGGACAGCCTTGTGTAGTCTCTGATTTTAGTGGGATTGCTTCAAGTTTCTCACCATTAAGTTTGATGTTGGCTGTTGGTTTGCTGTATATTGCTTTTATTATGTTTAGGTATGGACCTTGGATTCCTGTTTTTTCCATGACTTTTAACATGAAGAGGTGTTGAATTTTGTCAAATGCTTTCTCAGCAATTAGTGAGATTACCATGTAGTTCTTTTCTTTGAGTTTGTTAATATAGTGGATTACATTGATGGATTTCCTTATCTTAAACCATCCCTGCATCCCAGGAATGGAGCCTACTTGATCATGATGAAAGATCGTTTTGTTCTGTTCTAGCAAGAATTTTATTGAGTATTTTTTCATCAATGTTCATAAAGAAGATTGGTCTGAAGTTCTCTTTGCTTTAAAGGACTTTGTGTGGCTTAGGTATGAGAGTTATTGTAGCTTTAAACAATGAGTTGGGTGGTGTTCCATCTGGCTCTATTTTGTGGAATAGTTTGAAGAGTATTGTTATTCAATAAGTCATCAATAAATGTCTGATAGAATTCTGCACTGAAGACATCTGGTCTTGGGCTTTTTTTGTTTGGAAGGCATTTGATGACTGGTTATATTTCTTTAGGTGTTATGGAATTGTTTAGATAATTTATCTGATCCTGATTTAACTTTGGTATCTGGTATCTGTCTAGAAATTTATCCATTTTTTCCAGATTTTTCCAATTTTGTTGGGTATAGTCTTTTGTAGTAGGATTTGATGATTTCTTCAATTTCCTCAATTTCTGTTGTATGTCTCCCCTTTCATTTCTGAGTTTGTCAATTTAGATACTCCCTCTTTGCCCTCTATTTATTCTGGCTGAGGGTTTATTGATCTTGCTAATGTTATCAAAGAATCAGTTTTTGATTTTGTTGATTGTTTTTATGGTTCTTTTGTGTCTTCTTGGTTGATTTCTGCTCTGAGTTTGATAATTTCCTGTAGTCTACTCCTCTTTGGTGTATCTACTTCTTTTTTTTTTCTAGAACTTTCAGCTATGCTGTCAAGTTGCTAGTGTATACTCTTGTGAGTTTCTTTTTGGAGGCTCTCAGAGGTATGAGTTTTCCTCTTAGTACTGCTTTCATTGCATCCCATAGGTTTGGATATGTTGTGCTTTCATTTTCATTAAATTCTAGAAAATCCTTAATTTCTTTCTTTATTTCTTCTTTCACCATGTTATTGTTGAGTAAAGAATTGTTCATCTTCCATGTGTATGTGAGCTTTTTGTTGTCTTTGTCGTTATTTAAAGACCAGCTGTAGACCATGGTGATCTAATAGGATGCATGGGAGTATTTCAATCTTCTTATATCTTTTGAGGCTTGTTTTGTGACCAACTATATGGTCAGTTTTGGGAAACGTGCCATGAGGTGCTGAGAAGAAGGTTTATTCTTTTGTTTTAGCATGAAATATTCTTTAAATGTCTGTTAATTCCAGTTGTTTCACAACCTCCTCTAGTTTCCCTGCTTCACTGTTCAGTTGATGCTTCCATGATCTGTCCATTGATGAGAGTTGGGCAGTGAAGTCCCCCACTATTATTGTGTGTGTTGCAATGTATATTTTTAGTTATAATAGGGTTTTTTTATGAATATGGCTTTTCTTAAATTTAGAGCATATATATTTATGATTGACAATTCATCCAGATAATTTTTTCATGTAATTAGTAGAACGTGTCCTTCCTTATTTTTTTGAACTCATTTGGTTTAAAGTCTACTTTATTTGATATTAGAATGATTTACTCCTGCTTGTTTCTTGGGGCCATTTGCTTGGAAGTTTATTCCCAGCCTTTTACTCTGAGGTAGTTTCTGTCTTTGTCTCTGAGATGACTTTCCTGTATGTAGCAAAACGCTGGGTTCAGTTTATGTATCCAAACTGACAGTCTATGTCTCTTTATTGGGTAATTCAGTCCATTTATATTAATAGATATTAAGGAATAGTGATTCTTGTTTCCTGGTATTTTTACTTTTTGAGGTAAAATTTTGTCTGTGTGTCTTTCTTCTTCTTCTTCTTCTTCTTCTTCTTCTTCTTCTTCTTCTTCTTCTTCTTCTTCTTCTTCTTCTTCTTCTTCTTCTTCTTCTTTTTCTTCTTTGTCTTCTTCTTTTGCTTATTTATTTTCTTGTTTTTTCTAGGGTGTAGTTTCCCTCTTTGTGTTGTGTTTTTCATCTACTATTCTTTCTTGGGTTTGGTTTGTGTTCAGATATTGTGTAAATTTAGTTTTGTCCTGAAATATCTTGGTCTCTCCATCTATGGTGATTGAGAGTTTTGCTGGGTATAGTAACCTGGCTGACAGTTGTGTTTTCATAGAGTCTGCATGATGTCTGTCCAGGATCTTCTAACTTTCATAGTCTCTGTTGAGTAGTTGGATGTAATTCTGATTGGTCTGTCTTTATATGTTATATGTCTTTTTCCCTTACTGCTTTTAGTATTATTTCTTTGTTTTCAACACTTTGTGTTTTGATGATTATATGTCAGGAAGAATTTCTTTTCTGGTCCAATCTATTTGGAGTTCTGTAGTCTACTTTTATGCTCATGGTCATCTCATTCTTACGGGGAGATAACTTTTTTCTACAATTTTGTTAAAGATATTTACTGTGCCTCTTAGTTGATATTCTTCTCCCTCTTATATTCCTATTATCCTTAGGTTTTTTTTCTTCTCACTGTGCCCCAGATCTCCTGCACATTTTTGGTTAGAAGCTTTTTGGTTTTTGCATCTTCTCTAACTGTTTTGTCTATGTTTTCTGTGTTGTCTTCAGGCCCTGAGATTCTCTCTTCCATCTCTTATAGTCTTTTGGTGATGCTTGCATCTGTCACTCCTGATTTCTTTTTTAGGTTTTCTATCACCAGGGTTGTCACTTTTTCTGTTTTCTTTATTGTTTCTATTTCCATTTTCAATTCGTTCCCCATTTTGGTTTTGTTTTTCTGTACTTCTTTGACTAATTTTGTGTTTCCTCTTTAAGAGCTTTTATTTGTTTATATGTGTTCTCCTGTAGTTATTTAAGGGAGTTATTCATGGTCTTCTTCAAGATAACCATCATCATTGTGAAGTATGATTTTAAGTCTGAGTCTTGTTTTTCTGGAGTGTTTGTCAATCCACTACTTGCTTTGGTGGGAAAGCTGGGTTTTTATGTTGCCAGGTTGTCTTGGTTTCCATTACTTCAGTTCTTTTGCTTTCCTCTCGCCATTTTGTTATCTGTGATTATATGTGGTCTTGTTGTAAGTGACTGGCAACTGTCTCTCCCATGGATCTGAAGGCCTGTGGGCTAAGGAAGAAAATTGCTTCTAAGTGTTTGGCATTTTGTGGGCCAGCAGTGACTTCTGGTGGCAGTGACTCAGTTGTATTTGGGAGCTCAGGTCTGGGACCTTTAGTGAGGCTGTTCTGGGAGCTCAGCTTTTTGCCCACTGGTCCTGAGTACTAGTGGCAGGATCCTGGCTCTTTCTCTAGGCCAAAAAGGGTTCCTTTCCTGTGAGCACAGAATTCTCTGCTCACTGAGAACTCCCGGTGGCTATGTGTCAGGCTCACCTCTGGTCCAGGTGCACAAGTGCCTGTGGAGCTGGTCTTCTAGCACTGCCTTTCTCTGGCAGATTACGATTCTCTCTGACACATGCCTGGACATCATTGCCAAGCACTTTCTGTGCTCTGGGTATTCAATGTGCAATCTTACTAGGCCTGTGTCCCAGGTTCTCTGCTGGTCCAGGTGGAAAAGCACCTGGGTGTCTGGTCTGCAAGTACAGCCTTTCTGGGCAGATCCAGATACCCTCTTACTATGGGCCAGAAAGGTGTATACATGTATTGAAGTATTACACTGTCTCCTTACACTCTGTACAATTACAATTATTATGATAATTTACTCACATTCCATTTTGATTATTTATACTGGCATCATCAAGGGGCATTTGCATTTATTTGTTTAAAATACTTTATACTGTAAAAATTACATTGTGAATATGCAACACTATTAATTTTAACATATTTGGAGCTTTTTATAGTCAGAATTTTTTTAAACAACTCAATTCCCTTGTGCTACTTTACAGTCAAAACTGTCTCTACTTCCATCTTCTGCCTAATAACTAACAACTCTTTTTAGTCTTCATGGCTTGCCATTTTGAGGTTGGCATCTTTTACTCAGCAGAGTTATTTTTGACATATAGTTACATAAAGACTTTTGTAATAATTTACAAATAATATGTTGTAATACTTTACAAGTATTTCTACTTGTTCAATAATATTTTAACTAGAACGTAGAAAATATATGTACCTATTCTTTTCTTTCCCTCACAGGTTCTTGCTCATAATGGGTATCAGAATAGGTATGGACATTTTCCTTCCTCCTTTACTTCTTCCTTTTGCATTCTTGTTTTTCTAAAGACTTTATTTGAGTCATATAGTAAGAAAGGAAGATAGAATGGTTACTTTCTGGCTATACCCTTCATTGGCATTTAACAGTTCATAAAAGTAGATTAAACATTCATTGCTTACCTTTTTGTTGCTTCCCCTGTCCTCTATTTTCTTCATAACTACTCTCAGTTGTAATTTTCAGTGCTGTGACAAAATATCTGAGTAAGTTAACACGAATAAAAAATCATTTTTGCAGAAAAAGGGGATCATGATGGGAACATGTGATAGAAGCAGCTTCTCAACTCATGATAGAC
Source organism: Micromys minutus (assembly GCF_963924665.1). NCBI lineage: Eukaryota > Metazoa > Chordata > Mammalia > Rodentia > Muridae > Micromys > Micromys minutus. Next base: position 50,502,768 of record NC_137974.1, read on the forward strand.
AGGGATTAAATGTGTGTGTGTGTGTGTGTGTGAGAGAGAGAGAGAGAGAGAGAGAGAGAGAGACAGAGAGAGAGAGAGAGAGAGAGAGAGACAGAGAGAGAGACAGAGAGAGAGACAGAGAGACAGAGAAACAGACAGAGAAAGACAGAGAGATGGAGACACACACCACATATACACAGACAGAGAGAGGAGAGAGAGAGAGAGAGAGAGAGAGAGAGAGAGAGAGAGAGAGAGAGAGAGAGGTGGTTTGAGTATGCTTGACCTAGAAGTGGCACTAATAGAAGGTGTTGTCTTGTTGGAGTAGAAATGGCCTTGTTTGATGAAGTGTTTAACTGTGGGTGTTTTGAGGCCCTTCTTCTAGCTGCCTGGAAACACTCTGCCCCTGGCTTCCATTGAATGAAGATGTAAGACTCTCAGCTTTTCCAGCATTCCTGCCTGAGCACAGCCATGTTTAATGGATGTAACCTCTGACCCACTAAGCCAGCCTAAATTAAATGCTGTCCTTTATAAAAGTTGCCTTGGTCATGGTGTCTCTTCAGAGCAATGTAAACCCTAACTCAGACAGAGAGAGAAAGGAATAAAATAAATCTTTTTTATGATAATTTTCTTCCATCAGCTAGGCCTTGCCTCTGTCTCAAAGTTTCCACCACCAATGAATAGTTTCAAATATTAGTGATTATTTCTCAACTATTGGTATGTTTGAAGAAGTAACCAAGAGGGGTGTTATAATTGGTTTTCAAACAAAGGTCAAATTGTTAAAAGTATCAGGTTCCTTTTGCTGACACTGAGTTTTGTATTCAAGTTTGTTTGCCTTTATGTTCATGTACAGAGGAAAGGATAGTATATCAACACAAAGCTTTTGGCTAGCATGGTTTTGGTAGCAATGCTCCTTGGATTTTTCTAAGCAGTTTTAGACTTATCCAAGACCATAAAAGCACATATAGCAGGTTTATCCTTCATCCAACCTTCTACTCACTCATTCTAGCATTCAACTGTAATCTGCTTCAGATCAAAGAAACTGGTAGACTCATCAGGTACAAGAGAGAACAATTGAGTATTAAACTCTATCTTTTAGACAATGGATGATTTACAGGAAAACCATTAATACTAATCTGTATTTTGCTTTGATTTCAGATAACCAATCCAACTTTGTTTGGGGTAGTAATTACACAAAATCATTATAGAAATAATGACAGTCTTCCCAAATCCATCAAACTGTTTGCATTTTTAAAAATTAAACATTCATATGCATTTTATAACTTGACAAACTTTTCTCCTGGAAGTTTTGGGTTGCTTCTGGGATGCTTTGGAAAATTTTTTCTATTTTTTTTTATAATACTTATATATGAGTACAGAAGTTGATGAGGAAATCTATCAGTGTTTGCTCTGCTCCTAATGCAAGAGAAGCACTGAATGGAAGTGAACCATCTGTTCTCTACTTCCTCCTCACAGGCATCCTGAAATGAAACATAAGAGCTTCTGCTTTTCCAGTTGAAGATATAAGTTTTAGGAAAAACAATTATTTTTTATACTTTGTACTTAAAAAAGAAGAAAATTCATTAATTATCTAATTTTAAAGAGAAGGTATAAACAGAAAGCTTGGAATTTAGAATAAAACACTGAAAAGAAAGCAATAAGTTTTTTTCTTATTAATATATAATTTATTAAATTATAAAAAAATGCTTACAGTTCACTAGCTCGGTCTAGCTTTCACTATACTGAACATATGCTGAATAGATTCTCTGGTGATTTTCATTATTTTCTTTTTCTTCTTTCCTTTCATTGGATATATTTTTATTTACATTTTAAATATTATTGCCTTTTCCTGCTTTCCCTCTAGAAACCCCTTGTGCCATTCTCTTTCCCCCTGCTTCTATGATGGTGTCCCCCAATCCACTCACTCTCTTCTGCCTCTTCACTCTGGCATCCCCCTACACTGGGGCACTTAGCATTTCACAGGACCTCTCCTCCCACTAATGCCCAGCAAGGCCATCCTCTGTTACATATGCATTTGGAGCCATAGTTTGCTTCATGTGTACTCTTTGGTTAGTGGTTTAGTTCCTGGGAGCTCTTGGGGGTCTGGTTGGTTGATATTGATCTTTATCCAATGGGGTTACAAACCCCTTCAGCTCCTTCAGTTCTTTCTCTTCATTTGGGACCCCATTCTCAGTGCAATGGTTGGCTGCAAGCACCCACCTCTGTATTTGTCAGGCTCCAGCAGAATAAATAAAATTTATCTACCCACCTCTGCCTCCTTATCTCTCAGAGGAAACAGGAAATAAAACATCTGCTTTTCCTATATGTCTTTCCCTTATCCAAGTATAGGGCTCCATTAGAAAAACAAATGAGACACATAAAGAAATAAAAGCAGTCATTAAAAGGGTTCCCACCCAAAAAAGGTCCAGGACCAGAAGGGTTTAGTGATTAATTCTATCAGACCTTCAGAGAAGACCTAATACCAACACTCTCCAAACTCTTCCACAAAACAGAAACAGTGAGAACACTACCCAACTCATTCTTTGAAACCACAATTACACTCATTGTAAACCACACAAAGATGCTACAAAGAAAGAGAACTTCAGCCCAATTTCCCTCATGAACACTGATGCAAAAACACCCAATAAAATTCTTGAAAACTGAATATAAGAACACATCAAAATGCTCATTCACCATGAACCAGTAGGCTTTATTCCAGGGATGCAAGGATGGTTCAATATATGGAAACCTATCAATATAATCCACTATATAAACAAACTCAAATAAAAAACAAACAAACAAACAAAAACGATCATTTCTTTAGATACTGAGAAAGCATTTAAGAAAAGTCAACACCTCCTTATCCTAAAAGTCTGGGAATGATTAGAAATTTTAAGGCACATACTTAAATATAATAAAAGCAATATACAGCAAATCAGTAGTAGCAAACATCAAACTAAATGGTGAGAAACTTGAAGCAATTCTACTAAAATCAGGTACTAGACAAGGCTGCCCACTCTCTCCCTACCTATTTAATATAGTACTGGAAGTACTAGCCAGAGAAATCAAATAGCAAAAAGAGGTTAAAGGTATACAAATTGGGAAGGAAGAAGTCAAAATGTCACCATTTGCAGATGATATAATAGTGTACTTAAGTGACCTCAAAAATTATACCACAGAATTTTTATAGCTGATAAACAATTTTAACAAAGTAGCTAGATATAAAATTAACTCAAACAAATCAGTAGCCTTTCTCTATTCAAACAATAAACTGGCTGAAAAAGAAATTAGAGAATCAACACCCTTTACAATAATCACAAAGAATATAAAATACCTTGGTGTGACACTAGCAAAGCAAGTGAAGGATCTGTATGACAAGAACTTCAAATCTCTAAAGAAGGAAATGGAAGAAGACCTCAGAAGGTGGAAAGATCTCCCATGCTCATGGATTGGAAGGATCAACATAGTAAAAATAGTCATCTTGCCTAAAGCAATCTACAGGTTCAATACAATCTCCATTAAAATTTCAACTTAATTTTTCACAGAGTTAGAAAGAGCAAAAGAACAGTCATAGTATGTGCTCACTTATAAGTGGGTACTACTCCCCCCCCAAAGCTCAGAATACCCAAGAATAAAATTACAGAATTTATGACACTCAAAGAGAAGGAAAGCCGAAGGTGGAGGCCACAGTCATTCTTAGAAGGGAGACCAAAACACTCATGGGAGGAAATAATGGGACAAATAGAGGAGCAGAAATTGGAGAAAAGATTATCCAAAGACTGCCTCACCTTGGGATCCATCCCATATGTTGTCATTAAACCCAAGCATTATCGCTGATGCCAAGTAGTGCTTCCTTTCAGGAATCTAATATAGATACCTCCTCAGAAGCTCTGCCAGAGACATAGTGATACAGAAAAGGATGCTTACAGCTAACCATTGGACTGAAAATGTGAACACCAATGAAGCAAGTCAAAGGACCGAAAAAGTTGAAAGGGTTTCCAACCCCTTGAAAAGAGCAAAATTATCAACTATCCAAACCCACCACAGCTCCTAGGGGCTAATGCACCAACCAATGAGCTTTTATGGAGAGACCCATGGCTCTAGGTGCATATGCAGCAAAGAATATCATTCTCTGGCATCAATGAGAGGAGAGGACTTTGGTCTAGCTAAGGGTCATTTTCCCAGTGTAAGAAAATGCTGAGGTAGGAGAGGGAGGTTGGGAGAGGGAATACCTTCATGAAAGCAATGGGTGGGGAGGTTGGATGAAATTGGTGGAAAGGGGATAACACCTGTGCTGTAAATACAGAGAATATCCAATAACAAATAAATTTTAAAATGTCTACTTTGGTGAAAATAAAGAAAGAAAAAAAAAAAAAAACAAAAGAAAACAAAACCAAATGAACTTCCAGTGTTCACTCCCCTTACTCTGTCTTCTCCTACCAAACCAAGGTATACCTCCTCCTTACTCCCAAACTCAGAAAAAGCAAAGACCTAAAAATCACTTAGACAAAACCCTCCCAAACTCTGTAGTCCTCTACTCTGAACCATCTACCAGGCAACACCTTGGTAAATTTTGTGACTCATTTGCAAAAACAAGCCCTGCTCCTCGCCATGCTACTCAGAACTCCAATACAGGACTAGAATCTCAAAGCAATGCACATACCTTGTTAATATTAACCACAATTGAAGCAAACCACTCCACTGGTACCTATTCCAATTCTCAGACTTAAAAAGAATTTAGGCAGGCAGTGACAGAAGATGACATCCACATCACCTGGGCAAAATCTTTCCTACAGAGCCATATTCCCAACCTACATATGCCCTAAGATGGGAGAGTATTTGCCCCTATTTGCCCCTTCTCCCTGCACATCCCTATGTTTTTAACATGGGAGGACATATTTTGAGATGAATGTCATTAAGATGTCAGGCAAAATTGGGGTCAAGGAGATAGTTCATGGGGTTTTGATGAACTCTTTGGTCAGGAAGACGTTTCCAATGGAACACAATAGGCACAACCAGCAGGGTATTATGAACAGGTCTCTGTGCAACTCAAACTTTGGATAGGCTCACTCTACTCTCAGGTGTAGAAGACCTGCCTCCTCTCTGCTCTCTCTCTCTCTCTCTCTCTCTCTCTCTCTCTCTCTCTCTCTCTCTCTCTCTCTCTGTGTGTGTGTGTGTGTGTGTGTGTATGTGTTTGTCAAAAGTCAGGAGACTTTGAGTACTATATTGAATAGGTATGAAGAGAGTGAACAGCCTTGTCTAGTTTCTGATTTTAGTGGAATTGATTCAAGTTTCTCACCATTTAGTTTGAGGTTGGCTACTGGTTTGCTGAATATTGCTTATATTATGTTTAGGTATGAGTGTTGAACTTTTGACCTTTCCAAGACTTTTAAGATGAAGGGGTGTTAAATTTTGTGGAAAACTTTCTCAGCATCTAATGATAAGATCATGTGTTTTTTTTCTTTTTCCTTTGAGTTTGTTTACATAGTGAATTAAGTTGATAGATTTCCATATATTGAATCATCCCTGTATCCCTGAGAAGAAGCCTACTTGATCATGATAGTTGGTGTTTTTGATGTGTTCTTGGATTTAGTATTTGAGAATTTTACTGACTATTTTCCATCGATCTTCATGGAGGAGATTGGTCTGAAGTTTTTTTTTTTTTTTTTTTTTTCTTTAGAATGTCTTTGTGTGGTTCAAGTATAAGCATAACTGTGGCTTCACAGAATGAATTTGGAGTGTTCCTTCTGTTTATATTTTATGAACTAGTTTAAAGAATATGGATATTAGGTCTTCTTTGACAGTCTGATAGAAATCAGCACTAAATTCATTGGGTCCTGAGATTATTTTGGTTGGGAGACTTTTGATGACTACTGCTATTTCTTTAGGAGTTATAGGACAGTTTAGATGGTTTTAATCTGGTCCTGATTTCATTTTGGTAACTGCACTCAGTCTAGAAAATTGACATTTCATTCAGTTTGTTAAGTATAGGCTTTTGTAGTAGGACCCTATAATTTTTTGAATTTCCTCATTTTCTATTGTTATGTCTCCCCACTCATTTCTAATTCTGTTCACTTGGATACTGGTTCTGTGCTCTCTAGTTAGTTTGGCTAGGGAGTTTATCTATCTTGTTGATTTTTTCAAATAACCACCTCCAGATTTTGTTGATTCTTTTTATAATTCTTTTTGTTTCTACTTCATTGATTTCAGCACTGAGTTTGATTATTTACTGCCTTCTATTCATCTTGGGTGTATCTGCTTCTTTTGGTCCTAGAAATTTCATTTGTGCTGTCAAGCTGCTAGTGTATGCTCTTTCGAGTTTCTTTTTGGAGGCACTTAGAGATGTAAATATTCCTCTTAACACTGCTTTCATTTTGTCCAATAAAGTAAACATAGAATTCTCAACTGAGGAATATTGAATGGCTCAGAAGCACCTAAAGAAATGTTCAACATCCTTAGTCATCAGGGAAATGCAAATCAAATCAACCCTGAGATTTCACTTCACTCCAGTCATAATAGCTAAGATAAAAAACTGAGATAACAGCAGATGCTGGTAAGAATGTGGATAAAGAGGAACACTCCTCTATTGTTGGTGGGATTGCAAACTGGTTCAACCACTCTGGAAATCAGTCTGGAATTTCCTCAAAAAATTGGACATATTAGTTTTTGAGGACCCAGCTATACCATTCCACTCCTGAGCATATACACAAGAGATGCTCCAATATATAATTAGGAAACATACTCCATTATGCTCCATTATGTTTATCAAAGCCTTATTTATAATAGACAGAAGCTAGTAATAACCCAGATACTTCAACAGAGGAACAGATCCAGAAACTGTGGTACACAATGGAGTACTACTCAGCTTTATGACTTTATGACATTCTTAGGCAAATGGATGGAACTAGTAAATATCATCCTGAGTAAGGTAACCAAATCTGAAAAAAACAAAATAAAACAAAACACACACACACAAACACACACACAGAGTTTCTATGCACTTACTGATAAGTGTATAATAGCCCAAAAGCTCAGATTACCTAAGATACAATTCACAGACCACACAAAGCTTAAGAAGTTGGAAAACCAAAGAGGGGATGCTTCAGTCCTGCTTAAAAGAGAGAACAAAATATTCACACGAGAAAATACAGAGACAAAGTCTGGAGCAGAGACTGAGGGAAAGACCATCTAGAGACTGAGGGAATCTATTCCATATACTGTCACCAAACCCAGACAATATTTTAGATGCCAAGAAATGCATGCTGACAGGTATCTGATATAGCTATCTCCCAAGAGGCTCTGCCAGACCCTGAGAAATACAGAGTCAGATGCTCTTAACCAACTATTGGTCTGAGAATGGGGTCCCCAATGGAGAAGTTAGAAAAAGAAATGAAGGAGCTTGCAACACTATAGGAAGAACAACAATAACAATCAACCAGACCACCCCCCCTCAAGCTACCAGAGACTAAATCAACAAAAGAGTACATGTGTAGGGACCCATTATTCCAGCTACACATGTAGCAGAGGATGGCCTTCCAAACATCTATGAGAGAAAAAATCCTTGGCCCTGTGAAGGGTCACTACTCCAATATAGAGGAATGCTAGGGTGGTGAGATGGGAGAAAGTGGGTAGGTAGAGAAACACTCTCATAGAGGCAGAAAGATGTGTGATAGGATAGTGGTATTCCAGAAGGGTAACCATGAAGAGGGAATAACATTTGAAATGTATGTAAAGAAAATAGCCAATTTAGAAAAAGAAAAAGAAAGATGGCAGAACCCCAATCTGATTTTATTCTCAGAACTAGAATGAGACTAGAAAAAAAAAATCACAACCCCACAGTCAGAGATCTTCTTAAAACCACTCTATGGGGAGGTATGACTTCTGAATCTAGAATAGCTTTCCAAGGTTCCTAGGAGGTGGATTGTGGCAAACCAGGATATAAAGACCACATCACAATGGATTATATCTGTAGTTCAGTCACGTGTGGCAGCCATTCAAGTGCCTTACTGATATTGGAAATGACAAGACAATTTTAAGACAAGTGATCTTACATAACTGATACCTGGACCCCCACAAACAGGCATAGGGGTTATCTCTTTTGCATTTATCATCAAACCAGTCTATAGGTGGGAGGACCCCAATGGAGCTGCCACCCTCATGTGCCCACTGGTAGCTCAAGTAGCTACTAGTCTTCTAGGGAGTGGTATCTGACAAGCTGTAGAGGTAGTAATTACAATTCAATGATATAAAGAGACCACATCAAGACAGGATATTACCTATAAACAGTGTTAATATCAAATATTTCCTTAAAAATTTCTTCCAAACTACCTCCAATTCTAGGGGCCCCTCTTATATTTGATACTTTCTCCCTTGATTGACTCTCCAGTAAAGCCAGTTGTATCCCGCAGTGGCCTCTATCAAGGGAGACACTTAGAGTTCTCACAAAGCTGGAGAACAGCTACTACTACAACATAGCCAGCCTTCCCACAGTCTATGAAACATCCCTGGGTATGATATAAAAAAAAGAGCTCAGGGGGGATGGAAAATAATACAAGATCTGAGTCAATTAACAAAACCATTGAGAGTCTATGGCTCTCTCCAAAGGGAGCTGCCTCATATCTCACCCATTCAGCCAATGTTCCCCTATTAGAAATAGACATAAATGACTATTATTTTTTCATCACTCTCCACCCTGAGATAGTGAACACTTTGCATTCTAAGTACTCATTAGCATCTCTGGCCCAGCTTCATGATATGAATAGACTGTCCTTCCACTGGGAATAACCAACAGTCCAACCATTTGACAGGAGTCTGTGGCCACTACATTAAAGCCTTATTTAGAGAAAGAATTCAATATATACCACTATGTGGATCATATTTTAATATAGGGACACTCTTCTACCTTCCCTTCCCAACTTAAAAATGAGCTAATATCTTCCCTTATTGCCCTAGGATTCAAAATGCCCCCTCACAAATCTCAACTTAACCTGCTCATTGTGTTTTTAAGGCTAAGATAAATGTCTGTACACCAGGTAAAATGAATATGGACACATATTAGGGAAATTATTAATAAATGAAGATCTGATATTCCAGATTGATAGCTGGACAGACCGAAGTGCTTTGGGCTAAGGTCCTGGTTTTACAAATTTCTTCTTATTAATATTGAAATTGATAATAGGTATTAGTTTGTTTTGTGAATTTTCTGCTAAGGCCATGTGGCTTGTCAGATGCTGGCTAGTGAGGGTTTGTGTTTATTTTAAAATTACAACAAAAGGCTCTTATTCTCTTAATGTGGGATCGATGGGAATTTCAGTAGATTGCTTGACATTAGATGGCTAATAATAAGATCATATGAGTTTTTAGTTTATTCATTTGTTTTATATTGTTTTAAATTTCAAAATGGGTGTGATATTGAGTTTTATGGTTATATTATTTCTCTGGGCAAAAAAAAAAAAACAACAAGATATTCTAGTTGCCAACTAAGGGACACACTACTTTGGGAGAAAGGTTTTGTCTTTATGTTTTTAAAAAAGTGTGATTCAACTCTGTGTGCCTTCTAGAGTTGTATGGATCAGATTTGATAGAGGTAGACCACCTGAAAAACTGAATTCAAGAGGATCAAACAAAAACACATATCTCCATAGTAAACTGTTTAATTTAGAGCTTTATATATTGTAGAATGTACAGCTATGGTAAAGCTTGCCATCAGAATGCAGAACTGGCCTGCTTAGATTTCTGATGTCAGAGACTATATCAAATATCAGTTCTGCTTTCTTTCTTGAAGCTTGGGTGGCTTCCTCATTCTTTTCCTCACTTCTAGATTCTCAGTACCCATATATACAGCTTGAAGAAGCTATGAAGAGTCATCGTCCCAAATCCCTGGACTTTGGAGAGTGAAGGTGGTTATTCTAAGGTTGTTTTTTTTTTTTTTTTTAAATAAAGAATTTAGAAATGGTTATAACTTAACAGGGAAGAATTAGCCAGATTGATTTGTACAGCCATAATCTTCTTTGGCAACTAAGCTAAATTCATAACTTATATTGGTTAAAGTCTTTCTAATTGATACAAAGATGAAGTTATTATCTTTACAGTGGTATAGAATTTATTTGATACATATTTAAGGTTTTCATTGGTATAATTTCTTGTTGATTTAAAATTGAGATTAATATTGTTGCTTTAATAGAGGTATTGTATATTTAACATATATAATACATCTGGGTATGCAAAGCTTAGACCCAGATCTATAACTGCTATTATATGTTGTACACTGAGTGTGGTCCTGCACAGCCAGTCTGAGGGAAGGCAGGTTCAAGCAACCTCTCCAAAGGAAGGAACCTTCTGGTGTGCTCTGCCTGGACCATAAGAGTTCGGGCTGGGAAGCTTGGAAACAAATCCCAGCAGGGTGCTGCTAGACCTGTGAACTCGGTCTGGGACAATGCTCAGTGGGGTGCTGAGATTAAAGTCCAGCCAGCTGGGCTACAAACCCAGCCTGACAGCAAAGTGCAGAGCCTTCAATAAGGCTCTGGAATAGAGTGTTCTTGAAGGACAAAGGAGCCACAACCACAAAGGAGCCAGGATGGAGGAGAAGGTTGCAAAGTGTGTCTTTATTTTCATGCCTTTCTCTCCTTTGTTCTGTCCTTTTTAAACAGCCTGAGATTCAATCTGTTCATGATTATTAGCATAACCATCTTTGAACCTTCCACTGACTCCAACCTCTCATATTTCCAACTTTTACCTTTCTGCTCCTATACACTGTTTATAGTTGATTAAACAATACAAGTTAAGGGCCAAATAACAAACTCATGGTTCTGAGTCAATTAAAAGGGTGTTTTTTTTTTTTTTTTTTTTTTTTTTTTTGAGATATTTCAATTAGGAATGGCCAAGAGTGGTCAAAGCTTAACAGTTCGAAAGTGCTTTTTGTAAATAAGTGGTTTTCAAAAACATGATAAAGTCACAAATTAGGACATTTTATGTTTTTTTTTTATCTTTTTTCATACATATCTGTATCTTACTGTTCTTCTTTGGTAGATTTAATGAAGAAACTGAGCATCTCTACCTCCAGGTGAGGTATACTTTGTGGTTAAGCAGCCACTGGGCAGAAACTGCCTATTTCATCTACAGACTAATACTGTCCAAAAAGAGACACATTGTGCAGAATAGTTAAGTAATAATCTTTGCTGAACCAAAATTATCAGCTCTTTAAGATTTCTGCATTTCAAAAGTCTGTTAATATCCTGGGCCAGAGGCTGAAGACTTGCTCTCACATGTTGGTAACAGGGGACTACTAATAGATATTTGTCCTAACAACCTGTTTCAATTTTAGAAGCCATGTTAGGCTTCCTATGTTTTAGATATTTGGCCATTCTCAGATTTCTGATGGAATTAAAGACAAATTTATTTTTATAGTCTACCAAAGCTAACTAACTTTGAAAAAACATAGTCATTTCAAATATTTTCAAGAGGTAATAGTTTTTAAACAGCTTACATTTGATGGTAATTTTTTTAAGTAAACAGAAAGGGTGATGCATGGGTTGATGATAAGGCGATACATGAGTGGACATTGGAATGGTAGGTGGGAAAAGAGTCTGGAGAGTATAAGAGAGAGAAAGGAGGGGGATATTGGAAGAAGAAAATGAAAGTCAATGTTTATTTTTTTCTCAGCACATCTCTAGCTTGATGAGGTTGCTATCATTATTTCAAAAGTTTTACAAGGGTCTAATTTATCTTCTCTGGATGTGCAGTTTATAACTTTGTGAGTTGTAAGTTTATGGAGTAAAGGGTTTGTGAATTGTAAATTTAACATATAAACCTGTTTGATGAGTTAATGATTGTGAGTCATGTTTTTACTGTGTGGTCAAGGAAAGTTAGTGAAAACAATATGCAGGAGCAGTGAAGTCAACCACATCTGAGTTCTTAGAGGTGGCATGGAGCCACCAAATTAGAGATTTCCACAGTATCTTATGGCCCCCTGGGTGCTGGCGCTAGAGCAGGAAAAAAGGTTTTTACTTTTTAATATTTACCAAAACAGGCAGAGCAGAGCCTGGCCTACCTGCAAGGCAGAACGGCAGCTCATAGAGGCTGAGCAACTGCGATTGGGAACAAAAAATTAGAACTTCTGTTTCCACTCGGAGGCGACTTCCGGATGCAGAGCGGAGCCTGACCTACCTGCCAGGCGGAACGGCGGCTCATAGAGGCTGAGCAACTGTGCCTGATCCAGCAAACAGAAACAAAATGTTGGAACTTCTGCTCACACCCGATGACTCTGAGGCATAAAACAGGTCTTGACCCATCTGACACCTCAACCACTGGAGAACCAGGGACACAGACCAGATACAAGGGAAAGGTAAGAACATATCACTGACAACAAAATGGCAAGAGGAAAGAGAAAGAGTATATCCCAAGGGAACCAAGACAATCTAGCAACACCAGAGCCCAGCTCTCCCATAACAGCAAACATCGGAACTCCAAACACTCCAGAAAAAGGAGACACAGACCTGAAATCATGCCTCAAGACGCTGATAGTTACTTAAACAAGAAAGTGAGGAAAAGCAAAAAGATTCAGAAGCTTTTAAAGAAGAAACAAGAAAAACACTCAAAGAACTCAAAGAACTAGAGGAAAACAGAACCAAAGAAATAAAGGAATGGAAGAGGGAAATTAAAACAGAGATTGACACAATAAAGAAAACACTAAAAGAGATAACCCTAGAGTCAGAACACCAAAAAAAGAAATCAGGAGTCACAGAAGCAAGCATTTCCAATAGATTACAAGAGATCGAAGAGAGAATCTTGGGGGCAGAAGACAACATTGCACACATAGACAAAACAGCCAGAGAAGATGCAAAAAATAAAAAGCTCCTAACCCAAAATGTCCAGGAAATCCAAGACACAATGAGAAGACCGAACCTAAGGATAATAGGAATAGAAGAGAGAGAAGAGTATCAATTAAGGGGCACAATAATATCTTCAACAAAATCATAGAAGAAAACTTCCTTACCCTCAAGAATTAGATGACCACGAGCATAAAAGAAGCCTTCAGAACTCCAAATAGGTTGGACCAGAAAAGAAATACATCCCGACACATAATAGTAAAAACATCAAGCGCCCAAAGTAAAGAAAGAATACTAAAAGCAGTAAGGGAAAAAGGTCAGGTAACATATAAAGGCAGACCAATCAGACTCACACCCGATTTCTCAACAGAGACTATGAAAGCTAGAAGAGTCTGGACAGACATCATGCACTCCTTAAGAGAGCACAAGTACCAGCCCAAGCTGCTATACCCAGCAAAACTATCAATCACCATCGATAGAAAGACGAAGATATTTCAAGAAAATCAAAATTCACACAATATCTGACCACAAACCCAGCACTACAACGAATTATAGGTGGAAAACCCAATACAAGGAGGGAAAATACAGCCTAGTAAGAACAAGAAAACTCCTAAACAAGAAAACTAAAAGAAGAAAAAAAAACACAGACACAACTCAACCCAAAAAAGCAATAATAGCAGAAAACAGAAACAACTATTCCTTGATATCTATTAATATAAATGGTCTCAACTCCCCAATAAAGAGACATAGACTATCAGACTGGATACATAAACAAAATCCAGCCTTTTGCAGCATACAGGAAACTCATCTCAGAGACAAAGACAGACACTATCTAAGAGTAAAAGGGTGGAAAAAAAACTTCCAAGCAAACAGCTCCAAGAAGCAAGCTGAAGTGGCTATTCTAATATCAAATAAAGTAAATTTCCAACCATAAGTTATCAAAAAAGATAAGGAAGGACACTTTTTACTCATAACCGGGAAAATCTGTCAGGAGGAACTCTCAATTCTTAACATATATGCTCCAAATAAAAAATCAGCCACATTCATAAAAGAAACCATACTAAAGCTCAAAAAATACATTTCACCCCACACAATAATAGTGGAAGACTTTAATACTCCACTCTCACCAATGGACAGATCAGGGAAACAGAAACTGAACAAGGACACTGCAAAACTAGCAGAGACTTTGAACCAACTAAAATAAATAGATATATACAGAACATACTATCCCAAAGTAAAAGAATACACCTTCTACTCACCACCCCATGGCACCTTCTCGAAATTGACCACATAATTGGACACAGAACGAGCCTCCATCAATATAAGAAGATTGAAATACTCCCATGCATCCTCTCAGATCACCATGGTCTATGGCTGGTCTTTAACAACAAAGACAACAAAAAGCCCACATACACATGGAAACTAAACAATGCTTTGTTAAAGGATAGCAGGGTCAAAGAAGAAATAAAGAAAGAAATTATGGATTTTCTAGAATTCAACAAAAACGAAAACACAACATACCCAAACCTATGGGATGCAATGAAAGCAGTATTGAGAGGAAAACTCATAGCCCTAAGTGCTTCCACAAAGAAACTGGAGAGAGCTCACATCAGCCACCAGACAGCACAGCTAAAATCCCTAGAACAAAAGGAAACAGATATACCCAAAAAGAGTAGACGGCAAGAAATAATGAAAATTAGGGCAGAAATAGACCAAATAGAAACAAAAAGAACCATTGAAAAAATCAACAAAACCAAGAGTTGGTTCTTTGAGAAAATCAACAAGATTGATAAACCCCTAGCCAGACTTACTAGAGGGGAAAAAGAGAGTATCCAAATTAATAAAATCAGAATGGAAAATGGGGACATAACAACTGAAACTGAGGAAATTCAAGAAATCATCAGATCCTACTACAAAAACTTATACTCCACAAAATTGGAAAATCTGGAGGAAATGGATGAATTCCTAGACGGATACAAGGTCCCAAAGTTAAACCAGAACCAAGTAAACCATCTAAATATCCCTATAACACCTAAAGAAATAGAAGAAGTCATCAAAAGCCTTCCAACCAAAAAAATCCCAGGTCCAGACGGGTTCAGTGCAGAATTTTATCAGACTTTTATTGAGGATATAACACCAATACTCGCCAAACTATTCCAAAAGATAGAATCAGATGGAATATTACCCAATTCATTTTTTTAGGCTACAATAACCCTCGTAGCTAAACCACACAAAGACCCTACAAGGAAAGAAAACTTCAGACCAATCTCACTTATGAATATTGATGCAAAAATACTCAACAAAATCCTCACAAACCGAATCCAAGAACACATCAAAACGATCATTCATCATGACCAAGTAGGCTTCATCCCTGGGATGCAGGGATGGTTTAACATAAGGAAATCCATCAACGTAATCCACCATATATACAAATTCAAAAACCAAAATCACATGGTCATATCACTAGAAGCTGAGAAAGCATTCAACAAAATCCAACACCCCTTCATGTTAAAAGTCCTGGAGAGAACAGGAATCCAAGGCCCATACTTAAACATAATAAAAGCAATATAGAGCAAACCAACAGCCAACATCAAACTTAAGGGCGAGAAACTTAAAGCAATCCCACTAAAATCAGGGACCCGACAAGGCTGCCCACTCTCCCCCTACCTATTCAACATAGTACTGGAAGTCCTGGCTCGAGCAATTAGACAGCAAAAGGAGATCAAGGGGATACAAATCGGAAAGGAAGAGATAAAACATCACTCTTTGCCTATGACATGATAGTGTACTTGAGTGACCCCAAAAATTTCACCAGAGAACTCCTACAGCTGATAAACAAGTTCAGCAAAGTGGCCGGATACAAAATTAGCTCCAACAAATCAGTAGCCTTCCTATACTCAAAGGACAAACATGTGGAGAAAGAAATTAGGGAAAAGGTACCCTTCAAAATAGTTACAAAAACTATGAAATACCTTGGTGTGACTCTAACTAAGGAAGTGAAGGACCTATATGACAAGAACTTCAAACCTCTAAAGAAAGAAATTGAGGAGGATCTCAGAAAATGGAAAGATCTCCCATGCTCATGGATTGGAAAGATCAACATCTTAAAAATGGCCATCCTACCAAAAGCAATCTACAGATTCAATGCAATCCCCATCAAAATTCTAACACAGTTCTTCATGGAATTGGAAAGATCAATGTGCAATTTCATATGGAATAACAAAAGACCTAGAATAGTGAAATCCATCCTCAACAACAAAAAAACATCTGCGGGAATCACTATCCCTGACCTCAAGCTATATTACAAGGCAATTGTGCTGAAAACTGCATGGTACTGGTACAGAAATAGGCAAGTGGATCAATGGAATAGAATAGAAGATCCAGAAATGAGCCCTCATGTATATGGTCACCTGATTTTTGACAAAGGAGCAGTAAACATTCAATGGAAAAAGGACAGCCTATTCAACAAATGGTGCTGGTCCAACTGGCACTCAACATGCAAAAGAATGAAAATAGACCCGTTCTTATCTCCTTGTACAAAGCTCAAGTGTAAGTCGATTAAAGATCTCCACATTAAACCAGATACACTGGAACTATTAGATGAGAAAGTAGGGAAAACCTTAGAACACATAGGCACAGGAGAAAATTTCCTGAACAAAACACCAATGGCTCAAGCTCTAAGGTCAAAGTTTAACAAATGGGACTTAATGAGATTGCAAAGTTTCTGTAAGGCTAAGGACATCGTCAAGAATACAAAACGGCAACCAACAGAATGGGAAAAGATCTTTACCAACACCACATCAGATAGAGGCCTAATATCCAAGGTGTACAAGGAACTCAAAAAGCTAGACACCAGAGAATCAAATAACCCTATTAAAAATGGGGTACAGAGCTAAACAAATCATTTTCAGTTGAGGAACACCGAATGGCCGAAAAACATCTGAGGAAGTGCTCGACATCCTTAGCCATCAGGGAAATGCAAATCAAAACAACCCTAAGATTCCACCTCACACCAGTTAGATTGGCCAAGATCCAAAACTCAGATGACAGCAGATGCTGGCGAGGCTGCGGAGAAATAGGAACACTTCTCCACTGTTGGTGGGGTTGCAAGCTAATACAACCACTCTGGAAATCTGTCTGGTGATACCTCAGAAAATTGGATATAGTACTGCCTGAAGACCCAGCTATTGTACTTCTGGGCATATACCCCAGAGACACTTTAATACACAACAAAGATATATGCACCACAATGTTCATAGCGGCTCTATTTATAATAGCCAGAAGCTGGAAGGAACCCAGATGTCCTTCAGAAGACGAATGGATACAAAAATTGTGGTACATATACACAATGGAATACTACTCAGCCACCAGAAACAATGACTTAACCAAATTCTTAAGAAAATGGCTGCATCTAGAGAAGATCATCCTGAGTGAGATAACCCAGTCACAAAAGAACAGACATAATATGCAGTCACTGATAGTGGGATGCTAACCCCAGAGGCTTGCACTCCCCCAGAAACAACTCACAGACTGTATGAAGTCCAAGAAATAAAGAAAACAAAAAATATACATATATTCACAAAACAAGAAGACTTTGACTATTCCCATGTTGCGTTTTGTTTTGCATGTACTTTACGCTTATTGCAACTAGTACGTTTTCAATGCATACTGTCAAGCCCTTGAAAAAAATCAAGTACTGACTAAAAAACATATTCACATGGTTTTATGTAAAATTTATTTTAATGTCTGAAAAAACAGTACTGACAAAAATGTATAATTTTAAGCAAAAAATGTTTAAAATCTTTACATTTACCTTTGTTTTGCAAAATAAAGTCGTTTAAAAAAAAAAAGAAGAAGAAGAAGAAGAAGAAGAAGTTAACACCCCCCTTAACCTCTTGTTAGGCAATGTGTATGCTGTCAATTTGCTCCTTTAGTTGTTAAGATCCTTTGTCAAAGTAGACATCAACCTATATTCCCCTCTACTCATTCAGGTTTCCACTCTTCTACAGGAAAAGCCTCCCCCATTTACATCTAGAATGTCAGATCACATAGGCTCCTGCCGGGTCCAATATCTGAGGGAAATGCACTGGCTGATAAAATGCCACTCAAAAGGAAAATGCATAGACTCCACTGAGCAAGCAGTCCAATTCCATCCATGAACACAGACAAATATAAAGGGACTTCATGACTATTAACCAACATCTCACTTCCTCAACTCCAAAAAATAATAAAAGCATGCTCTCCTTTTGTATTCCTTATTACCATCCCAGATTTACAAATGATGGGCATCAATCACTGAGACTGCAAACCCAATGCCTTATGGAAAATTAATATTACTTGTACTCCCAATTCAGTAGACAGAAATTTCTTTTTGCCAAAGATAATAGTTGCATTTTATATGGGTTACACCCCAAACTAGTGAAAACTTAAAAAAGTCAATTCACCATATGCTTTCTACTTTTGCCATTATAAGAATTCCTCAACAGATAAAAACTGATAATGGCCCTGATTTCACTAGCTCTTAGTTCAAAACCTTCAGGATAAATTGCTTACCATACAGGAATTCCTAACAACACCCAGGGCCAGAGACTAATACAGAGAACACATCAATCTCTAAAAGTTCAACTTCTAAAACAAGAAACAAATACTTACCATCCTAATCTACAATTAATGATGGTTCTGACTATTCTAAAAATATTTAACATCTATAAAACCTCCAAATACCCTTCTATCTCTCCTCATTGGCATATACTAAAGTTACCTCTCCATTCTAGTATGATGGTATGATCCTTTGCATGGAATTTGTAAGGGACCAATCCCTCTCCTTACAACTAGGAGGGGTTTTGTTTGTTTTTTCACAGGAGCAAGCTGAGCCTATCTGAGTTTCTGCCAAAATGCCTGATACCAACCAACTAATCAAGAAGATGTCCCCCCTCTTGCTGGAAGATCAGGGATGGAGGAGGAGACAAAGGAAGCACTACACCAAGAAGATTTTTCTAGCAAGATTTCCTGGAAAGACATCCATGACCTGCCCAGGCCATGTACCTTCTACAAGCTTCCCTTTTCTCTATTGTCTTGACTGTTTCTGTCATTCTTTATATTAACTCTGCTACTGCCCAGCCTCTCTCTTCCTAGCCTTCCCAATGCACACCACAGGAGATCCTTCACTAGGAAAACCTACACCAGATGAAACAAAGTCATAGGAACCCAGGATTGCTCACGTGAAGGATGTTGGGCCAGAATTCAGATTTTCTTATACCCAGATTGTATCTCCACTACCCCCTAGTACTTTCTTCTACTTTTCTTATTGAAACACAGGCCAATGTCTCCAGGAGGTATCCACATGTATATGTTGCAGACATAGGAGCTGCAGAATAGAATCTACCAACCACAGTGGCACTATGCTCTTGAATTTAAAAATTCGTTTTTAGTATTTCATCAGTGACCCATGAGTTCATTGGCAAACCAGAGTCATGAATAAGCTTTACTTTAAAGACTATGCCAATAACTGACCTACAGGTCATCTGTGAGCTTGTCTCTAGCTCTAAATCTGTCTTTACTAATGTTAATATCCTTTAACAGAAAAAAAAATCATTCTCAAAAGAAACTTTAAGCCGCATTCTTCAGGCTATAGAATATTCAATATGCAGCTGACTTCCTTCCTTAACCACCCACCCCATCTCCTTCAATGCCTTTTCTGTGCTTCTGTCTCTCAACCATTATTTGTTCCCATTAGTGTTTCTCTTCATGAACTCCATGTACCCACAAGGAAACCACAAGATATTTCTCTCTTCAACCCACTCCCCACCCCCTTTGCCTTGTAGGACCCTCTTCAAAACCCCACTTACATGTGCCTGTGATATTACTATTGCCTCATCTATGTAGCAGCTCTTGCTTTCCAGTGGTGCAAAGGTACTACAGGTGCCTGTGTTAACCCCTGCTATGGCTTGTATATGCTCAGCCCAGGGAGTGACACTGTTAGAAAATATGGCCCTGTTGGCGTAGGTATAGCCATGGAGTAGGTGTATCACTTTAAATGTGGGCTTTAAGACTCTCATCCTAGATGCCTGAAAGACAATATTTTTTAGCAACCCTCAGATGAAGATATCGAACTCTCAATCCTCCTGCATTATGCTTGCTTATATGCTGTTGCCTTGATGATAATGGAATAAACCTCTGAACCTGTAGGCCAGGCCCAATTAAATGTCCTTTATAAAACTTGCCTTAGTCATAGTTTGCAACAGTAAAACCATAACTAAAACACCCCCCCATTTCTAAGGCATCTGTACCCCCTTCCACCCAATATTTATTCCTCGGGTTTGTCTCCATGAATCTGAAGAACTTGTGTTGGAGGTGGGAGGAAGCCAAAACATAAGAGAGCTCTTCCCTCTGTTTATTGGACTGGGCCTTGCTGTCTGACTGGGTGTGAGGGGAACTGCTGGAGCAGCCCAAGTCCAAACAAAACATATGGCCAGTGACTTCCAGGACAAGGTAGACTAGGTAGACTAGGTAATGGCTTCTACTGCAGACAGCCCTGAGCTCCTTCAATACCAAATAACCTCCTTTGCAGGAATTGTTCTCTGAAGCCAAAGAGCCCTGGTCTTACTGAGTGCTGAATAGGGAGGGGCTTGTGTTTTGCTTGGGCAGGAATCTTGCTTCTATAACAATGAATCTGGGCTGTTAGAACAAGATGTATAAATGTTCTAAGAGCTCTGTGAAAAACATCTGGGTTTGCTATGCCCTACCCCCAAGTACTCTCATCTCTTGATTGTCCACCTTCTTCACCCTCCTTGGCCTTGTACTAGCTATTGGTGCCTTGCTTCTCTTAGCACACTGCCTAATCCAATTTCTAAAGCAGCTGATAAGTAGTAGCATTGCAAAGGTTACTAATAACCTTATTTCAATGTCAAACTGTTCCTCAACAAAGAAGACAGTTATTCTGAAGACAAATCTCCTTTGTCAAAAGAAAAGGGAGAATTGTGGGGCAGTGGTCTGTGCTAGGAAACCTGGTATGATTGACCTGGGTTGGAGGCTCTAGAATTCAAACAGTATGGTAGGAGCTTCATCTACTTTCCATGAGGCCCCTATCACATGATGATAGCTCTCCATAGAGAGGTTCATGACCATCAGCCAATAGGGGCAGAACTCCCAACCCCCTGTAAATCAAGATGAGCCATCTCTAATACCATAGACAAAGGCAATAAAAAGCATCTACTGTCAGACTGCAAACTACCTCAAAATTTTTTATAAGATCTTATCCAAAAGGAAAAAGGTGTGTGAAAATTACTTCATCACCTGAGAGCATTTGTCATATAAGAGCTGTAACACTTCCTAGGGAAGAGAACACTCTCCCAAAACTCCTCTGTACCTTCATTGCTAGACAACACACACTACCTCCTCTTCCTCCCCCCAACACACACACACTGGCTAGTCTCTGGGCAGCATAACAACTCCCTGTTTATGCTGTCTCTTATCTAATTGAACACTTCTGCCATTCCAAAGATCTCAGCTGATAGCATGTAGTACACAGACTGGAAAAAGTCCTTGGAGTTTCAAAGAAAATTAATTGGGGAGGGCAAAATTTTCAAGATTATAAGACACATTTGTTTTCTACTTACATCTTAATATAAAAGTAACAATAGTTTATTCTTGGCCTTTTGATTGATTGAACTCATGATTCTTCTACTTCCTGAGTGTTTCTAAAAAGTTAGGCTTATGCCACCAACTTATACACTGTTGTTATTAAAATAGGGGACTCATCAATGCTACCTAACCCCTTATTAGGCATCTGCTAGGAACATAATGCTTATGCAAGAATTTTGGAATTACTCTGGACCTAGTAGGGAGATAGTATGAACTGTTGGATAGATATCTTCAAAGCTACCGTTCTTATCATTTTGGTGACGTGAAATTATTTACTGTGTTTTCTTTAGTGTACTTGACCTCCTTAGGTTAGAGTTTTTCTTCTATTATCTTCTGTAGGGCTGGATTTGTAGATAGACTGATTTGACATTGATTTTGTCATGTAATTATCTTGTTTGCTCCATCTGTGATGACTGGAAGTTTTACTAGGTATACTAGTCTAGACTGGCATCGGTGGTTTCTAACAGACAGCAAAATATTTGCTCAGGCCCTTTGGGCTTTTAAAGTCTCTGTTGAGAACCTGGGTTCATTTCCTTTACATGTTTGTATTTCATTGTGTTTCTTTATGGGATTTATTTATTTTCTCTGTAAAGGCCTCTATCATCTACATAAGATTGGATTTAAGCTAATTTTCTTATTCTTCAGCAATGTTTGCTCAGTGCTTGTCATAGAAGATAGCTTGGCCCTGGTGGTGTCATAGTGCCCTGGGTCTTGCCATTGTTTTCTTATTCTGACCTTTAGCCATCTGGGTTTTGAAAATATTATAAGTTTAGAGGCTGATTTCTAAGTTTATCTTTGTTGGATGAGTGTTTTTGAATGTTCTCCTGCCCTCTTGGTTTTTGCTTCTTCTCTGTCTTCTGGCTTGAGTGGCTTGGAGTTTGTTCACTAGTGAAATTTCAGGATCAGCCAGTAATTTTCCTGAAAATTTTATGGCCAGCATGTCTTCTGGGAGTGAGGTGCTAATCTTATCCCTGGGGTAAATAAAACCAGTGTGACCTAAGATCTCTGAATGGCTACACTGAGAAATCAGGCAGAGTTGTGCGGGGAGATGTAAATAGCAGGGACAGGGTGCAGTTATAAATATTGGGTTTGTCAGAAAGAGGATCAGGAGTGGGGTCCTTATCTAGGTTTCCTTGGTGCTGGCAGGCCTCTGGGAAGGCATGCACTGTTGCACATCTGGAAATAGAGCAGAGAACAGGTGCAGTTTTTCTAATTCATTGGTTAAATCATGTGCTGGCTACTTATTTCTGTCAACTTGAAACAAATTAGGGTCAGTTGGGAGGAGGAAATTTCACTTACGACTCTGTCTATAAGCAAGTGTGGAGAAATTTTTCTTGACTCTTTAATGTAGAAGGTCACAACCCAGCAGGTGGTCTTGGGATATATGAAAATGTAAACTGAGCAAGCTCGGGAGAAATCTAGTAAATTTATTACATATGACCTCTGATTTAATTCCTGATTCCATATTTCTGCTTATGTTCCTACACTGACTTTCCTTCATATGGACCATGATTAGGATAAATAAGTCAAACAGACATCTCCCACCCAATATTATTTTGGTCATGGTGCTTATCACAGAAATAGAGCACAAACAAAGACAGACTGGTTTATTAAGCTGAAGTCTGTGCAGTTCAATAACAACTTTCTGCAAAAGAGAGAGATAGTAAATGCAACAGCATGGACGCCTCTATATGGCCAACCTGATACTAAAGTCCAGGGGTCTCTAGAGTGCTCCCTGGATTTGAGTTTATATTAAAAGGCAGAAAAAGCTGGACTCTGACATCTAGAGAGAATGGTCACAGAAATAGACACACTTGTTAATAGAGAAAAGGAGTTTATACACCGTACTTTTGACTTTCACTTTTCAATCTGGGCCCCCAGCCTACTGAAAGTTGTCCTCAGAATTTGTGATATCTTCCCATAGTGAGTGTCTTGTATGTTAATCCTGTCTTTAAATGCCCACACTGACACACCTAGAAGTAAGTTTTGATAGTTTTTGATGTGTTCCATTCAAGCTAACTGTGGAAACACAAACTCACATCCCCAAATCCACTTTTACCTTATCCTTGGAACTCTTTGAATCATTCTGTTATTGTTCTGTCATTTACATCAGCTTAAATATTTCTACTTAGTCTAGGTGACATCCAGAGTTCCATATGGCCCTCGTTTATTTTTAGAGTCTGACTAATGCAATCTTTCTCTGAAAGGAATGTATTTCCAAAGATCACCTTCACTGGGTGAATATGTATAGAAACAAATTTCTGGGAAGATTTTGATTCTGAAAGAATGACATAGACTTTTGAGATGATATCATCCAAACCTGTTCAGGACCTCCAGGAACTATAATGCACAGAACTGCTCATTTGAAGCTGATCCACAGATACATGGACATCAACCTCATTCTAACATCCTGCAAAACATTTACACACTGAGTCATTTATTGATCCAGAAACACAGCTCACTGTTTACTACCTCTCAGACACCAGGGAATAGAAGAGAATACATATATGAGCTTGAAAAACTATGGTCTGGAAAATAAAGATATGAACTTCATTATGTTATATTCTTAGAAACTTAGAATTAAACTTATTGAAGCTGCTGACTTTAGGCAGCTGGGAAGATATTTTAGTTGCTTCATGAGCTAAATATCATGGAGTCTGTGGTGATGACAAATGGTCTGGCAGGCAGAAAGTCTGCCCTCAATCAGAATTTTATTCTTTCTTCATGAGTCAGCATAAGTATGTTCTAAAAAGTGGCTGTTCTTGAAAAAACTTTTATTAAAGTGTATTAGTACTACCATTATATTACATGAGCATGTATTTCCTACTTATATCCTAAAGAAACTATCCACTTGGCAGTACCACTGATAGTTGGTGACCCTGATAGCTACTGATGTAAATTCAGTTAGATATTAACTGTTTTGTATGCTAGGGCACCCTGTGTCACTGAATAGGTAATAGCATATCTTGATTTCAATATTTTTCAAGTCTCCAGATAAAAAATGAATACTACATTAGATAAGGTTACATTACCAGTTGCAGCATTCTTGTAATTTTATACAAGGTAAGAAAATTCTGATGACCAGAGCCCAGGCTTTTTCTTTTGAATTATTTTTGTTCAGATGTGCTACAAGTTACAAAGTTGCTGAAGGTCTTTACAGATATGGGGAGACCACAGACTGGCATATCTGACTTTGCCTGGGAATGTTCTGGAAGTGCTTAAGTAGATGAAGGGCATAGATGGAACTCCAGTGCCTTACATGGAAGACTTTGAAGAAGGATTATTGGTCAGATTAATCTCAAATTTTAGATTGATTCTGTTGTTTACTAAGTGGATTTTCCAAGGCATATATTTCTCATGCTATAGCACCCTTCCCTATTAAATATGTACCTACATTTATTTGTTATGCCATATTTCTATAATCTTTACATGCAAAAGGTAATATAACTATTCATACTGAGGGATGAAATCAGTATCTGTCACTACTAAAACAAAGGTCACTGTAAAGTAAAAACAGCCAACCCAATGGTTTTATTTCTTAAGTTTCAAATGGCTAGATATGGCTAATCTTGTTAAGTATAAGCAGATATGACTGAGGAACATCAACACAGATCAACAAGTAGAAACACTTAGTACCAACACTAACAACTTGAGTTAGAGACCCAGAAGTCACATAGTAAAAGGAGATAATCAACTCTCATAAGTTCTCTTCTGACCTTCATACATATGCAGTGGCATCATCAATCAACCAATCAGACAGTCATGAATAAATACACATTGAACAATAAAAGATGTAGCTAATGAGATCTAGGAAGAGACCTTGGTATATACAGCGTTAAAGTTTAAACTGGTGAGAGAGCCTGGAAAATACAAAACAAAAAATCTTACCAGGCACAACTTCTGAAGCCAGGAACTGTAGAACATCACGTATTTTAACATCTTTACTTTGAACAAAAACAAACGATCTGCTCAGTAGACTATAATTGTGTTTATTTGCTAATCAGACCCAGTAGGAATGGCTCTTGAAAACATGTTATCTAAAGTTAGTTATTTTGAATGATTTCTTCTGTATTTAAAGCCATAAAACTATCTCTTAAAATACTTGGTAATTTATGTTTAGTGTTAATTTTTCTCAATTAGGTCTAATTAGTGTTTCTTTACTGTGCCGTATGCAATGTTTTCTCAGCCTGGCATGGTGATAAATTGCCTTGGGTAGGTATTTTGTTTCAATGTTATTTGTAGAAGGGGGAATTAAAAAAACACATCACTTCGTAACCTTTCAATAAATTAAGGTTCTATAATGGGACTAACAACTTAATAACTGTGAAACATGAATATGACCTTACATGCAAGATTGATAGCATTGTTTGTTTTTAACAGATATTAATGATGTGGTTTTAATATAAGATACATACTTAGCAATAAGCTATTTAATTTATCACCTATACATGTCTATCATAGGAGATCATTTACACTTGTCCATTTGAACACCATGCAGCCTAGGATGAGGATGAGGCAATGACTGAATCTTATAGAAATGAATGAAACACTTTCTTTTTTTTAGGGGGCATTAGAATAAAATGGAAACACTTAGATACACCAAGTAGATCTTGTGTTATGCTTTAAGAAAATTAGCTCAGTTGCTGAAGAAATATGGAGAGGCTGGGATTATGGTTTGTCTTAATTTGGCTTTTATTTCTGTGAACATATACTATGACCAAGGCAGCTTCTATAAGAGACAGAAGAAGCACCTGAGAATTCTACATATTGACCTGAAGGAATTCAGGAGAAGACTGTCTGCCCAGCATCTAGGAGGAGGGTCTTCAAGCTCACCCTCACAGGGACACACTTTCTCTAACAAGGACACACCTATTCCAACAAAGACACAATTTCTAATAGTGTCACTTTCCATAGGCCAAGCACATTCAAATGACCACATTCCACTGTCTAGCACCCCCTATGCTCATTCAAACATACACGTCTATGGGATCCATACTTAGTCATAGCACAATTAAAAATACTTTTAATCTAGCTTCAATAGTCTCAATAGTCTATATGAGGCTCAAGAATAAGTCCAAAGTTCTAAGTCTCTTCTGATATTCATGCAATGTCTTAACTCTAATTTTCTATAAAACCAAAAAGCACATCTCATACCTTCAACATAATATCAATGTTCTAAATCCTTATAGGCTGTAGTGAGAAAATAGTGAACTAATGCAAAGGCCAGCTACATCCCTATGCCTGATGGCAAAGCACTCTTTCATATCTCCAGTTACTTTTTCCTGCCTTGTTGACTGAAGCACATTTGTTTCCTCTTTGGCTGGTTCCACTCCCTGTTAGCAGCTTTTCCTGGCAGGTGTCTGCCATCTATAACATCGAGGAGTATCCAAGGTGACTTCAACATTACAGATTCTTTTTTTAAATATCTGGAATTTACACACATTTTACTTGGCTCCTCCAAAGGATTTGGGTTGCTTCTCCAGCTCTGTACTTTGTAGCACTCTAAGCTGTGGTGGAGTTGATGGCACTGTTGCTGGTGTTCTTGGTGAGTACCACATGGTACTCACATCTCTACTTTACTGGTTTCTTCTACTGAAACTAGTCTTTACCAATAGACTCTCAGTGGCTCCCTTAAGGATGCCAAGCCTTAGCTCCTTTTCATGAGCCATTCAGTTCTGGGCCACAAACTGCTACTGAAGCTGTACCTTTACCATTGGCCTTCCATAGCTTCTTACTATGCCATGCCTCAGCTGTTCTCTATGACTGCTTTCTGCCTTCAAAACCAGTACCTTCTGGGTGATTTTTATCCATTACCAAGTATAAGTATACATTGCATGTCTTAAACTGTACCAAGTGCCGCAGAACAAGGTACAACCTGGATATCTCTGTAGCACAGCTTCTTTGTGCTCTCAGAAACACTTTCAAGAAGATATTCTCTTAGTGACTCTTGTCTCTTCTAAATCACTACTAATATCTTAGTTCTGGCTAATCAGCATCAATTATTCTAATAGTTTCCTCTATTCTTGACTCTAAAGCCAGAGCTACATGACCAAGGTTGCTACATTCCAGTGCTTGCTAAAGCTTGAACATGGTACCTAATTTTCCAATACATCATCTCAAGCTTTTGGTTTTCTAGCATTTTCAATGCCTAAGTTTGGCTGTCCTGGAACTTTCTTTGTAGATTGACCTTGAACTCAAAAGATCTGCTCGCCTCTGTCTTCTGATTCCCGAAATAAAAGATGTATACTACCATGGCTGACTTTAACCTATCCTTTACATAAATTTGTTATGTCCCAGGCTGGTATTGAACTCAGAGATGTGCTTGCCTTTGTGACTTGGGATTAAAGGTATGTACCACATCACCATGCTTCTGCCTAAGCTTCTCATAGCCACTATTCCTTAAGATCCAGACAAATCTTTGAGTCTTTCAGTCTCAAGAAGTGAATCTCAGGTGTGCCCTCCATTTCTGGATTGTAGTTCATTCTAGATTAAAATTTTGAATTAAAACTAGAATTAGATAACAATAGCTATCATGATATAACTATTTCTTGTTCAACTGCCAATGCAGTTATCTTAGCTGGGTGGCATCCTGCTGTGAGATCAACACTCCCTTAACCTGTTTATCTCCTTTAACACATGATTCCATTCCATTTCACTTTCTGGTGCCTTTTTTATCAATTAAACTGAAAATTTTGTATTCTTTCTTGTCTAAACTTGTTAATCTTGATCAAAATGCTCTTCATAAGACTAAACCAGAGGACAAAAATCTATGCTGGGCTTTTCTGACACTTCTCTTGAAATATAAAGAATTGAAATAAATCTCTTTACCTCAGCATTAAGTAAACTCTTCAGACAAGGGCAAAAAGCAGCCACATTCTTTAACAAAATACCACAGCAGTTTCTATACCACACAGTGAAATTCTCCACAGAAACATCTTGTGTCAGGAATGTATAGTTTAAATCTACTTCATCAAAAATATTTTCCATATTTTGACTAAGGTGGCTAATTAAAGTCCAATTAAAAAGCATTTTGCTGGCCTTTCCTGTCAGTGCCTTTGCCAGGGCAGATGACCAGCTTGTCTGTTTCTATGAAGATACCACAGTCTGAAGGCCTCCCAAGAGTTTTGTTGCACACAGGGTAACTAGAAATGGATCTCCCCAAACATCTATAGCTTCTGGGAATTTCAAGGATCCTAAGGGACTCAGGACCCATCATTACCCAAAACCGAAGCCCCCTGAATCAAACTCCCCATCTGTCCAGGGTCTTCTGCCAGGACATATCATCAGCTTGACTGTTTCTCTGAATGCACCACTATCTGAAGGCCTCCCAGAAGTTTTGCTGCATGTAGCGCAACTGACCCTACAGTCGGAACATCTCCCTGAAGTTCTGCTGCACAGAGGGCAAAAGTCTCCATAGTCTGAAGGCCTGGCAGGAGAACAGCTACATGTAGGACAACAGGTGGACTGCTCCTCTGAAGACCCAAAAGTCTGAAGGCCTCCCAGAAGAACCATTGCAGTCAGCATAATAAGGCAGTGGTGTACATGCCCCTCTGAAGACCTCACAGTCTGAAGGCCTCATAGGAAGACTGCTACAACCCGGGCCACAGGTCTACCAGGAGACCTGCAGCAACCCAGGAACACAAGAGGCAGGCTCTATAGAGAGAAAGCCAGAACAGCTAATACCAGGGATAACCAGATGGTAAGAAGCTAGCCACAAGACCAAAAGTAACTGAAGCCAATATACTTTGGCATCATCAGAACCCAGTTCTCTCTTGGGCATCACTGAGAGGAAAAGTCCTTGGTCATGCTAAGGTGCATTGCCCCTGTGTAGCGGAATGTCAAGGTGAGGAGACAGGAGGGGTTGGGTGTGCGGGTGGGGGAGCACCCTCATAGAAGCAGGGGGAGGGGGCTTGGGATAGGGTTCTATGGAGAGGAAACTGAGAAAGGGAATAATATTTAAAATGTAAATAAAATATAACAAAAAAAATCAAAAAATAAAACCACAAAAATCAAAGAACCCAGTTCTCCTACCACAGTAAGCCCTAGATATACCAACAAACCTGAAAATCAAAAAGCTAATTTAAAATTCGATCTCATGAATATAATAGAGTCCTTTCAGTAGGTTATAAACAACTGAAACACTGAAGGAAATATAGGAAAACAGAGGTATACAGGTTGAAGCCCATAAAAAGGAAACAAATAAATTTCTTAAAGAAATACAGGAGAACACAATCAAACAAGTGAAGAAATTGAACAATGTAGTCAAAGATCTAAAAGTGGAAGTAGGAAATATAAAGAAAACAAAAATTGAGGCAACCTTGTAAATGATAAAAATAGGAAAGAGGTAAAAATTTACAGATGTATCACCAATAGAATAAAAGAGATAAGTGACAGAATCTCAGATATAGAAGATTCCTTAGCAGATATTGACAAATTGTCAAAGAAAATTCAAAACATAAAAATCTCCTCAACTAAAACATTCAGGAATCTTAGAACACAAGGAAACAACAAAATCTAAAAATAATAGAAATAAAGGAGAGAGAAGATTTATAGGCCAAGGGACCCAAAGACATCTTCAATAAAAGCAAACAAACAAACAAACAAACAAACAAACAAAAAACCCCCAGCTCCCTAGCCTAAAGAAAGAAATGGTCATAAATGCACAAGAAGCCTATAGAACACCAAATAGATTGGACCAGACCAAAAAAAATCCTATTGTCACATAATAACCAAACCCTAAATGTGCAGAATATTAAAGGTAGTGAGGGAGAAAAGTCAAATATAACATATAAACATATAAATGTATAAACACAAAACAAGTAAATGTATAAACATATGAACATATAAACATATGGACCTATAAACATATATACATATAAAGGCAGACTAATCAGAATTATAACAGTCTTCTCAACAGAGACACTAAAAGACAGAAGTGCCTGCACAAAGGTCATGCAAACCCAAACAGAATATAAATGCCTGCCCAAGTGATAATACTCAGCAAAACTCTTATTCAACAATGATGGAAAAACACAAACATTTCAGGTAAAATCCAATTTAAATAATTTCTATATACAAATGCAGCACAACAGAGGATTCTAGAAGGAAAATGAAAACACAGTGAGGGTACTTACATCAAAGAAAAAACAAGATATAAATTTTCTCAAAACAAAGCCAAAAGAAGAGAATCACATACACATAATGCCATTGACAACAACAAACATAATAGGAAGTAACAATTATCTGTCTCTTACATCTCTCAATATCAATAGACTCAATTCCCCTATAAAAATATAAGCTAACAGACTGGATACACAAACAGGATCCAGCATTTTGGGGCATACAAGAAACACACTACAGTAACACAGGCAAACATTACCTCAGAGTAAAAGTGTGGAAAAAAAAGTCTTGTAACCAAAGGATGCCCAAAAATAAAATGAAGCTACCATCCTAATATTCAATAGAATGCATTTTCATCCAAAAGTTATCTAGCAAGATGAGGAAAGATATTTTATATTCATCCAAAAAAAAAAAAAAAAAACCAAAACAAAAAATTCACCAAGGATTTCAATGTTCAATTCTAAATATCTATGTCCTAAACACAAGGGTACCCACATTCATAGAAGAAACTTTACTAAAGCTCAAAACATACCTTGAACCCCAGACAATAATAGTGGGAAACTTCACCATGCCACTCTTATCAGTGGACAGAACATGGATACAGAAACTAAGCAGAGACACAGTGAAATTAACAGAAGTTATGAACCAAATGGATTTGACAGATATCTATAGAATACTTCATCCTAAAAGAAAAAAAAATTTTCTTCAGCATCTTATGATATAATATATTTGGTAATAAAACAGGCCTCACTAAATATAAACAGATTAAAATAATCTCATGCATACTATCAAATCATTGTGGATTAAGTCTAGTCTTCAATAACAACAAGAAACAACAGAACGCTCACATACACATGGAAACTGAACAAATCTCTTCTCAATGATAACTTGGTCAGGGAAGAAATAAAAAAAGAAATTAAAGACCTCCTAAAAATCAATAAAATGATGACACAGCACACCAATAGTTATGGGACATAATAAAAGCAGTGCTAAGTGGAAAACTCATATTACTAAGTAAAGAGATTGGAGAGATCCTACAATTTAACAACACACCTCCATAGCATCTTAACATCTTAACAACAGCACATCTGAAAGTTTTAGAAAAAATAAAGAGCAAAAACACCCCAAAGAAGTACATGGCAGGCAACTGTCAAACTCAGAGCCAAATTAACCAAACTGAAACAAAAAGAACTATACAAAGAATAAACAAAGTCAAAAGCAGGTTTTTTTTTTTTTTTTTTTGGAGAAAATAAACAATAGAAATAAACCTTTCACCAAAATAAAGGGCCCAGAGACAGTATCCTAATTAACACAATTTGAAATAAAATTAAAGACATAACCACAGAAAATTAGGAATTCAAAAATATATAACATCATACTACAAAAGCTTATAATCAACTATACTGGAAAATATAGAAGAAATAGAAACTGTTGATTTCCTAGACAGATACCACAGACCAAAGTTAAATCAAGAGCAGGTAAACTATCTAAATAGGCACATATTCCTTAATGAAATAGAAGTCATTAAAACCCCTCCCCCAACAAAAAACAGCCAAGGAACAGATGGCTTTAGTGCAGAATTCTACCAGACCTTCAAAGAAGACCTAATATCAATATTCCTCAAAATATTCCATAAAAAAAGAAACAGAAGGAACACTACCTAATTCATTCTAAGAAGCCAAAATTACTTTGATACCTGAACCTCACAAGGATCAACCAAAGGAAGAGAGAGAGAGAGAGAGAGAGAGAGAGAGAGAGAGAGAGAGAGAGAGAGAGAGAGAGAGAGATGAGAATTTCAGCCTAATTTAGCTTATGAATATTGATGCAAACTGCTCAATAAAATTCTCACAAACCAAATCAAAGAACACATCAAAACTATCTTCACCATGGTCAAATAAGCTTTATTCCAGAAATGCAAGGTTGGTTCAGTATATGACAATCCATTAAATAAGCCACTATTATAAACAAACTCAAGGGGAAATAACACATGATCATCTCTTTAGATTGTGGAAAAGCAATTGACAAAACTCAACACCCCTTCATGTTAAAAGTGTTATAGAGATCAGGAATCCAAGGTCTATATCTAAACATAATGAAAGCAATATGCAGCAAATGAACAGCAAATATCAAATTAAATGGAGAGATACTTGAAGTAATTCCACTAAAGTCAGGAACAATTCAAGGATATCCACACTCTCTATATCTATTCAACATTGTACTCAAACTTTGAGCTAGAGTGTTATGGCAACAAAAAGAGACCAAGGGTATATAAATTTGGAAAAACAAAAAAGAAGGCAAAGTCTCATTATTTGCAGAAGATATTATAGGATACATAAGCAATCCCCAAAATTCTACTAGAGAATTTTTACAACTGATTAAACAACTTCAACAAAGTGGCTGGATATAAAATTAAGTCAAACAAATCAGCAGCTTTTCTTTATACAAATGATAAAGAGGCCAAGAAAGAAAATGGGGAAACAACACCCTTCACAGTAGTCACAAATAACATAAAATATCTTGGAGCAACTCTAACCAAAGATTTGAAAGATCTGTATGACAAGAATTTCAAGGCTCTCAAGAAAGAAATAGAGGAAGACCTCATAAACTAGAGAGATATCCCATGCTCATGGGTTGATAAAATTAACAGCAATGGCTATTCTACCAAAAGCAATACACAGATTCAATTCAAAACCCAACAAAATTTCAACACAATTTTTCAAAGACATGCAAGGAGCAATTCTGAAATTTATCTGTAAAAAGAAAACTAAACAAAATAACAACAAAACCTTCAACAATGCCAAAACTTCTTGTGGTAATCACAATCCCCAACACCAAGATATACAACAGAGCAATAGTCAAGATATACAACAGGGCAATAGTGATAAAACCTGCAAGATATGGGTACAGAGACAGACAAGTTGATAAAGGGAATATAATTGAAGCCCCAGAAATAAAACCATACACTTTCAGACACTTGATCTTTGACAAAGAAACAAAAATATACCCGGGAATAAAAGTGTCTTCAATAAGTGGGGTTGGTCTAACTGGCAGCCTGTATGTAGAAAATGAAAATAGGTACATATTTTCACCTTGCACAAAGCTCAAGTTCAAGAGAATCAAGAACCTCAACATAAAAAACAGATCCACTGAATATAATAGAAGACAAAGTGGGAAAGATCCTCAAACTCATTGGCACATGGGAAAATTTCCTAAACACATCTCCAATGGCTCAGGATCTAAGATCAAGAATTGGTAACAGAGTTCTTTGATTCTCTGGTGTCTAGCTTTTTGAGTTCCTTGTACACCTTGGATATTAGGCCTCTATCTGATGTGGTGTTGGTAAAGATCTTTTCCCATTCTGTTGGTTGCCGTTTTGTTTTCTTGACAATGTCCTTAGCCTTACAGAAACTTTGCAATCTCATTAAGTCCCATTTGTTAATCTTTGACCTTAGAGCTTGAGCCATTGGTGTTTTGTTCAGGAAAATTTCTCCTGTGCCTATGTGTTCTAAGGTTTTCCCTACTTTCTCATCTAATAGTTTCAGTGTATCTGGTTTAATGTGGAGATCTTTGATCCACTTACACTTGAGCTTTGTACAAGGAGATAAGAAAGGGTCTATTTTCATTCTTTTGCATGCTGAGTGCCAGTTGGACCAGCACCATTTGTTGAATAGGCTGTCCTTTTTCCATTGAATGTTTACTGCTCCTTTGTCAAGAATCAGGTGACCATATACATGAGGGCTCATTTCCGGATCTTCTATTCTATTCCATTGATCCACATGCCTATTTCTGTACCAGTACCATGCAGTTTTCAGCACAATTGCCTTGTAATATAGCTTGAGGTCAGGGATAGTGATTCCCGCAGATGTTTTTTTGTTGTTGAGGATGGATTTCACTATTCTAGGTCTTTTGTTATTCCATATGAAATTGCACATTGATCTTTCCAATTCCATGAAGAACTGGGTTGGAATTTTGATGGGGATTGCATTGAATCTGTAGATTGCTTTTGGTAGGATGGCCATTTTTAAGATGTTGATTTTTCCAATCCATGAGCATGGGAGATCTTTCCATTTTCTGAGATCCTCCTCAATTTTTTTCTTTAGAGGTTTGAAGTTCTTGTCCTATAGGTCCTTCACTTGCTTAGTTAGAGTCACACCAAAGTATTTCATAGTTTTTGTGACGATTGTGAAGGGTACCTTTTCCCTAATTTCTTTCTCCACATGTCTGTCCTTTGAGTATAGGAAGGCTACAGATTTGTTTGAGTTAATTTTGTATCCAGCCACTTTGCTGAACTTGTTTATCAGCTGTAGGAGTTCTCTGGTGGAATTTTGGGGTCACTCAAGTACACTATCATGTCATAGGCAAAGAGTGATGTTTTTATCTCTTCCTACTACCTGAAGATCCAGCTATTCCACTTCTGGGCATATACCCCAGAGACACTTTAATACACAACAAAGATATATGCACCACAATGTTCATAGCAGCTCTATTTATAATAGCCAGAAGCTGGAAGGAACCTAGATGTCCTTCAGAAGATGAATGGATACAAAAATTGTGGTACATATACACAATGGAAAACTACTCAGCCACCAGAAACAATGATTTAACCAAATTCTTAAGAAAATGGCTGCATCTACAGAATATCATCCTGAGTGAGACAACCCAGTCACAAAAGAACAGACATAATATGCAGTCACTGATAGTGGGATGCTAACCCCAGAGGCTTGCACTGCCCCAGAAACAACTCACAGACTGTAGGAAGTCCAAGAAGTAAAGAAAACAAAACAAAACAAAAAAATCTTTACACAACACGAAAACTTTGACTATTTTCATGTTACATTTTGTTTTGCATGTACTTTGTGCTCATTGTAACTATTGGGTTTTCGATGCATACTGTCAAACTTTTAAAAAGATCAAGTACTGACTATTCATATAGATTTATGTAAAAATTATTTTAAAATCTGAAAAAAAGTACTGACTAAAATGTATTGTATAATTTTATGCAAAAAATGCTTGAAATTTGTACATTTATTTTTGTTTTGTAAAATAAAAATTAAAAAAAATAGAATTGGTAACAGAGACCTTCTGAAACTGAACAGCTTCTGTAAGGCGAAAGACATAGTCAATATGAGAAATCAGCAACCTATAGATTGGAAAACAAAACAAAACAAATAAACAAAAAACCCCCAAAACTTCACTAACTCCATTTCCAATAGAGAACTAATATCCAAAATATATAAAGAACTCACTAAGTAAACCATGAATAAACCAAAAACCAGTTCAAAAGCTGGGGTATAGAAATAAACAGAGAATTCACAACAGAAAAATCTTGAATAGCTGAGATCACTTAAGGAATTGTTCAAAGTCCTTAGTAATCAGGGGAATGTCAATCAAAACAACCCTGAGATTCCACCTTATATCAATCCGAGTGGCTAAGATCAAAACCTGAGGTAATAACAAATGTTGGCAATGATGTGGAACAAAAAAGGAGACTCCTCTATTGTTGGTGGGATTGAAGATTTGAATAACTACCCTGGGAATCAATCTGGACATTCCTCAGAAAATTCAAAATTGATGTAACTGAAGACCCAGCTATATCACTCTTGGGCATATATCCAAAGGATACAGCACCATGCCAAAGAGGCACATGTGCCACTATGTTCATAGTGTCCTTGTTTGTGATAGCCAGAAGCTTGAATGAACTATGATGTTTTACCTTGGAAGAATGGATACAGAAAATGTGGTTCATTTACACAATGGAATACTACTCATCTGAGGAATGAGGATATCATGAGTTTTTCAGTCAAATAGATGGAACTAGAAAATATCTTCTGAGTGAGGTAACTCAGATCCAAGAGACCATTCTTGGTATGTATTTTCTAATAAGTGGATATTAGAAAAAAATACATAACACCCAGAATAAAATTCACAGAGCTCAAATTAACAAGCTGAAGGACCCACATGAGAATGCCTTAATACCACTTGGGAGAATTAAGAAAGCAGTAATGGGAGGCAGAGTTAGGGAAGGACCTGGGTGTAAAGGAAATAAGGAGGGGAAAATGCATACACTATAATGGCAGGGTGGGGATGGCTTCTGGGGAGAAACTAGACTGAAGCCCCGAGAGCCCACAGAAAGAATAGAAACATGCAACCTCTTGGGGTAGGTGAAATGGGGACCCTTTAGCATGTACCAGAAACCTAAGAGGTGAGAGACTTTCAAGACTCCAAGGGAGGAACATTGGATGAAATGTGCTACATTGGGGAGAGGGAATTTGTAAACCCCACCTTCAGTAGAAAGACAAGGACATCATGTGGAAGAATGTGGTTGCCATTTCACAGTTAAAATTCTGATGCAAAATTGTTCCCATGTAAAAGAACTGCAGGGACAAAAATGCGGAAAAGCCTGAAGGAAAGGAGGTCCAATGACAGGCCCAAATTGGGATCTAGCTTAATGGGAGGTCTCAAGGCCTAACATTACTGGTGCTATCATGTACTTATAGACAGGAGCCTAGCATGAATGCCCTCTGAGAGGCCCAACAAGCAGCTGAAAGATTCAGATGCAGATACTCACACCCAACCAATGGACAGAATACAGAGACACTTGTGGTTGAATTAAGAAAAACTTGTAAGAAGCTGAGGAAGAGGGTGACCACATAGGAAGACCAGCAGTCTCAGATAACCTGGACTCTTCAGATCTCTTGGAGATGAGGAGAAGGGAGGATATATGAGATGAGAAAAAGTCAGAGGGCAGACCAGGTCTAAGAGAGGAATAAAGGCTGAACTGTAAAAAAAAAAAAAAAAAAAAAAAAAAAAAAAACAGTTAAAAAGAATTATAAAAACAACAACAACAAAACAAAACAAAGAATTTCACTGCTTCCCAAATACCAAGTCCCCAAATCCACATTTTTACAAGCAAAAACATGGTCAGTCCTATCACATAATACCCTAGTCTCTGGCACCAACTTCTTTCTTACGGTTTTACTGCTGTGAGGAGATTCTCATGAAGGCTACTTATATGAGGGACAACATTTAATTGGGGCTGGCTTATAGGTTCAGAGTTTCAGTCCATTATTTATCATGGCAAGAAGCATGGCAGCATCCAGGTAGTCATAGCACTGGAGAGGAAGTCTTACATCTTTATCTGAAGAATAAAGGGTCACTAGGGTCTTGAGAAATTTTAGATGTATCTTATTTGAATGGGTCTTGAAAAATAGATGAGGTTGACAAATCTGACTGTGGTTGACATGTAATTTAGTTTTTAGTATCTCACCTATTTACTGCTTACTAGTCAGGTTTCTAGCTCTCCTTTCAGAAATAAATAGCCTTATATGTTTCCTAGGAAAGGTTGGTTCCAATCCTTCTCACATACTTAGGTCTAGAATTGTTCAAGACCCTTAAATAAAAACTTTTAAAAAAAGGTAGTACTCATGCAGATGCTGTGTACATCTTCCAGACCCCACTGAACTGAAATAAATGCCATAACTTTCGAATTTGAGTTAGAAGGTATGAGTTCAAGTACACCCCCTTTTCCTTCTTCTTCCCTCTTCTTTCTTTCCTAAGATAGTAATTATTTCACAAATTAATTAATTGATTTTACACAATCTTTATCATGTAATGCTGGCTAGTAATGGACTTAATAATCTCTTATCTCTGCCTCCTATGTACATAGATTGGACCCCACAGCAAGATTTTTGGTTTTCTTTTTTAAGTAATTACTTTTAAAACAGGGTTTTATTATATCCTGTATACCAACTGTCAACTCAAATACTCTTGATAACTTATGTGTTAGGATTAAAGACATTCACTAGCATTCAAGGTTAGCAAATTTCAATTTGGATGTATTCATGTAAATGCATGCATCTCTCTCTCTCTCTCTCTCTCTCTCTCTCTCTCTCTCTCTCTCTCTCTCTCTCTCTCTCTGTGTGTGTGTGTGTGTGTGTGTGTGTGTGTGCATGTGTCTGTATGTGTGCACCAGCACATGTATGAATGCTCATACTTGTACAGCTGTGAATGTACATTTGGAAAGACTGTAATTATTGTCTTCATTTTGAAATATTTGTAAAGATATTCATGGAGTAGGAAATGGCAATTTTTATGAATATTCCTCCAGGTCTTTTTAGTTGCTATGGAGAAACTTTGGCAAAATAATTCATGAGCATAAATGAATCATCTAGCTAATAGTGAACTTCAAGATCAAGAAACATTAGTCAAGGTTCTTGAATGGTCTAATCACCAGGTTTAAAGGGATTTTGAGCTGGAATGGGGACAGCGACAGAGCAGTACTTAAGCTTCAAGTGCAGATTTATGTGTACGTTTTATGTCACCAGTGAACACTTGGTCTAACGGAGCTAAAGTGTCATGTAGAAAGTACTATTTTGTAGAAATTGGAATGTAGATGGAAGGAGTTATTTTAATCAAAGGTACTAAATCATGTACATTAAAATATATGAATGTTAAATATGTTTATATAGCAGTAACTGAGTTTGAATTACTATTTAGTCAATCTATTGTGGCTAGTGAAAAAACAATAGAAAAGTAAATTGATTTATGACATTTAATAAGGCATGCTTATGAATACCTAGACTTTACTTTATAACTTTCAAAATATTACAGTAATTAACTACTGCCTATAGTCTTTATTTTATATTGGGAAGTTTTCCTCTTGCCTATCGAATTTTCAAAATGCTCCAAATTATTTTGCTATTAATTTAAGTCCAAATTATTCTGGCAGTGGAATAAATCCTTATACAGACAGCAGTACTCTAGTTATAATAAGGGAAGGCAGTGAATAGTTGGAGTTGAAATTTCAGCAGAAAAACTATAATTTGATGCTAATAATTCCTGATTGTCAAAGCATGCTGTGGGTGAGAAGTTCTAATGTGTTGTGTTATATCATTAGTATCCAACTCACCAAGACTAGGGGATTGAGAAAGACACAAACAAAGTTACCGTATTCTGAAGGCAGGCCAATCTATCTGGAATCTTCTGGACTTCTTCAAAGTGTTGTGGTTTGACTAGTGATTACTGTCAACCTACAGCTTTGCTGTGCACCAAAAGATTTATGGATTACCTCATGTTCCAAGACATACAAAGAGCTATTACTGCTGTATGAGACTCCGTGATCTCAACATGATTGTGTTATTTTTCACAATCATATAATGCTCAGAACAGCTTAATTTATTACCCATTTAGATATCTCCACTTGAGCTTGACATTCAAACTTACCAACACTTAAACTTCATGAGTGTTTTACACTTTTCTGTAATGCTGTACTTCCAAGATAACTTTGGTAGGTCTATAACTTTCAGAAACTATGTTTTTTGCCATATCAGATAATAGAAATTCAATTTACTAATTCCATGCCATTAGCAGCAAATCAAAAACAAAGCAAGTTGTGTTTCCAGAACTTCCATGTTAAAGTTTTTTTTGTTTGTTTTGTTTTCTTGCCAAATTTGCAGATGGGAATAATGAAGATACTGCTTAAAGTATGTAAAATTTATGCTTGAAAACATTCAAATGATGCATTCTATCCATTCCAGATAACACAGCTTTAATGTAAGAAAACTGACATACACAATAGGGCAGAGAAAAGAAAAACAGTGCAGAGAAGAGCCCCAAAGTGTTGACAGTAGCTCAGCAGTGCTCATGTTTTGCTCTCCTGTAAAGCATGCAAGGACAGAGTCCAAGTGTATGACTAAAAAAATTATCAGCAACTACTCAGATTACTGACACCACTAAAAGTGACTAAATGCATTTGCCAGTGTTTATAGGATACAATTAAAAAACAAATTGGAAAGAGATTAGAAAGATGATCTGTTAAATATTGCACACTGATTCTTCAGAGGACACCACTTGAAGAATAACATCCCATCTAAATAGCTCACAGACACTTACACTTATCAGTCCAACTCTAATGGATCTTATATCCTTTTCTTGCCATGATGTGTACCTGGAGACATGTGACATATATGGATATATAGACACAAATTAAAATACATAAATAAAAATAAGCCTTAAGAAGACAGAACCCATTAGGAGATGGCTGGTAATCTAAATATCTTCAACAAAATTATAGAAGAACACTTCCTTAACCTAAAGTAAGAGATGATAATGAACATACAAGAAGCCTACAGAACTCAAAATAGATTGAACCAGAAAAGAAA
Source organism: Micromys minutus (assembly GCF_963924665.1). Classification (NCBI taxonomy): domain Eukaryota; kingdom Metazoa; phylum Chordata; class Mammalia; order Rodentia; family Muridae; genus Micromys; species Micromys minutus. The sequence goes on from NC_137974.1 coordinate 50,543,494, forward strand.
TCCCTCCTGAAACAAAGCAAGAGTACTAAAAGCAGTATAAAAGAAAAAAAAAAAAAAAAAAAAAAAAAAGGACAGGTAACATATAAAGGCAGACCAATCAGAAAGCCAGAAGATCCTGAACAGATATCATACAGACCCAAAGAGAACACATATGCCATCCCAGGTTACTATATCCAGCAAAACTCTTAATCACCATAGTTGGAGAAACCAAGATATTCCAGGAGAAAAACAAATTTACATAATATCTGTCTACAAACCCAGAGCTACAAAGGATAATAGACAGAAACCTCCAATACAAAGAAGGAAACTGCACCTTAGGAAAATAATAAAAATAACCTTTTTGAAACAAACCCAAAAGAAGAAAACCACAGAAACACAATTCTACCTCTAACAACAAAAATAACAGGAAACAGCAATCACTGTTCCTTACTATCTCTTACCATCAATAGACTCAATTCTTCTAATAAAAAGACATGCATATCTGACTAGTTACATAAATTGGATCCAGCTTTTTTTCTGAATAGAGGAAACTCATTTCAGTGACAAAGACAGACACTACCTCAGAGTAAAAGGCTGGAGAATTTGTTCAAGCAAATGGTCCCAAGAAACAAGCTGCAGTAGCTATTTTAATATAGAATAAAATAGATAAAATTTTTTTATCCAATATAATAAGGAAGGACACATTTTACACATCAAAGGAAACTCTATTACCTTTAAACCAAAGACCAGAACCAAATTGGTTCAGTGCAGAATTCTATCAGACCTTCATCGAAGGCCTAGTACCAACACTCCCCAAGCATTTCTACAAAATAGAAACAGAAGGAACATTACCTAGCTTATTGTTTGAAGCCACACAAAGACCCTACGAAGAAAGAGAACTCAGACACATCAAAATGATCATTCACCATGACCAAGTCAGCTTTATCCCAGGGATCCAGGAGTGGTCCACTACTAGAAATTCCATCAACCAAACCCACTATATAAAGAAACTCAAAGAAAAGAGCACATGATCATCTCATTAGATGCTTAGAATTCATTTCACAAGATTAAATACCTCTTCATATTAAAAGTCTTGGAAAGATCAAGAATTAAATATCTACACCTAAATATAGTAAAAGCAATAGTAATAGCAAATTAGTAGCCAACATCAAACTAAATGGTGAGATAATTGAAGCAATGTCACTTAAATCAGGGATATGAAAAGGCTCCCACTCTCCCCCTACCTATTTAATTTAGTACTCAAAGGCCTCAACAGAGCACTAGGACAGCAAAAGGAAGTCAAAGGGATGCAAATTGGAAACAAAGAAGTCAAAATATAACAATTTGCAGATGGTGTGATAGTATACTTAAGTGACATCAAAACCTTCACCAGGAAGTCCTACAGCAGATAAACAACTTCATCAACGTGGCTGGATTTAAAATTAACTGGAACAAATCAGTAGACTTCATCTACTCAAAGCATAAATGTGCTGAGAAAGAAATTATGGAATCAACACCCTTCACAATAGTCATAAATAACACAAATAACTTCAGTGTGACAAGAACTAAGCAAGTGAAAGATCTAAAAGAAATTAAAGTCTCTGAAGAAGGAAATTGAAGAAGATCTCAGAAGATCAAACGATCCTTCCCATGCTCGTGGATTGGAAGGATCAAAATTTTAAAAATGGTCATCTTGCCAAAAGCAGTCTACAGATTCACCTCAATCACCAGCAAAATTCCAACTGAATTTTCATAGAGCAAAAAATTACTCTCAACAATAAAAGAACTTCTGGGGGAAACACCATCCCTGACCTCAAGCAATAGTGCAAAAAAAAAAAAAAAAAAAAAAAAAAAAAAAAAAAAAAAGGTACGGAAACAGGCAGGTAGGTAAATGGAATATGGAACAGAACTGATCACCCAGAAAAGAACCCACACATCTACTGTCATTTGATCTTTGACAAAGAGCTAAAACCATTTAGTGGGGGAAAAAAAAACATCTTCAACAAATGTTGCTGCTTCAACTGGCAGGCAGCATGCAGAAGAATGCAAATCTATCCATTCTTATCTCTTTGTACAAAGCTCAAGTTCAAGTGGATCAAAGATCTCCACATAAAACCAGGTATACTGAAACTAATAGAAGAGAATGTAGGGATGAGCTTAAAACACATAGGCACAGAGGACAATTTCCTGAACAGAATACCAATGGCTTATGCTCTAAGATCAAGAATCAACAAATGGACCCCATAAAATTGCAAAGTTTCTGTAAGACTTAAGACACTGACAAGAGGACAAAACAGCAGCCAACAGATTGGGAAAGGATCTTTACCAGTCCTACATCTGATAGAGGGGTAATATCCAATATATACCAAGAACTCAAGAAGTTAAACTCCAAAGAATCAAACAATTCTATTAAGAAATGGGGTACAGAGCTAAACAAAAAATTCTCAACTGAAGGATAAGGAATACCAACCAATGAGCACACATGGAGAGAACCATGGCTCTAGTTGCATATGTATTAGAGGATAGCATTGTCTGACAAAGATGGGGAAGAGACCTTTGGTACAGTGAAGGCTCATCTTCCTAATGTAGGGGAATGCCAAGGTGCTGTGGTGTAGAGGGTAGTTGGGAGAGGTAGCATATTCATGGAAGCATGAAGAAGTTGAGAGATGATGGAAGTGGGAAGAAAGTGAATAATAATATTTGCAATGTAAATTCAGAGAATATCCGATAAAATATTAAGGAAGAAATTGTCTATGCAGATACAAATGACACCAAATAAAGAAGCACAGAAAATAAACTCTCCTGGTTTCTAGTGGAGAATGAGGAACCTTCCTCCCCTCTTGGTGGAACAGCAAGCTGTTACAACCACTTTGAAAACCAGTCTGGCAGTTCTCCACTCTAGTCCTTTCATAATTCAACCAAACAGTTTTAACAGCCAGTTAAAAAACAGGAATGAGTATGGAATGCTTCCAGAAGTAATGACTGAACACAGGGGAGCAGGTCCGTCTGAATAACAGCTGAGCTTCTCAGTAGAAAGGTTAAAAGCCAGAAAAGTTTTACAAATATTTATTTCAAATTTTGAAATATAATAAATGCAAAACCAGGTTTTTAAAAAGAAGATAAATTCATCTAAGAGGCTACTGGATAACTAACTATAGAATACTAATATTCTGTTAAGGGAAAAAAAAGTCTGAAAAGCAAAGAAGTACAAAAAGTTTTAAATGACAGAAATTAATATCTACCTTTCAGTAATTACGCTGGATATAATGCTATTATTTATCATATGAAAAGTTACTAGCTAGTAAATTAGATTTAAAAATTACAGATGTTTTCTCTTTTATCCATCAATCAAACACACCTTACCACCGAAGAAAGGTCTTGCCTTAGGGTAAAATAGTTGGAAAAGATATTTCAAACAAATAGAATCAGGAAATAGCTCTTCATCACTGATTTCATCTGTGTCAAGGTAGACTTTAAATCTAGTCAGAGAACATCAAAGAAACAATCCATCAGAATGATCTTACAATCTTAAACATGTGTGCCAAATACAGCTGCACTCAATTTCACAAGGCAATGTTCCTAGATATAAAGTCAGAGGTTAACCCTAACACAATATTAATGGCAAAGCTCAATGCCTGGCTTCATTGATAACAAAGTCACCTGAATAAAAATAATTAAAGAAAAATTGAAATAAATTGAATGATAAATAAAATGGACATGAAAAATATTAGCAGAACATAGTACTATATTCCCTACACAATTTTTCTTACCAGCCTATAGAATTTTCTCACAAATTGATCTCCCATTAGTATACCAATCAAGTCTGAACAAATTTAGGAGATTTTAAATATCAACTCGTATTTTATTGAAAAATGATGGGATAAAGCTAGATGCTAACAGAATTTAAAGTTATAGAAAGCATACAAACTTATGAACATTAAACAACACACCGTAGAATAATCTTTTGGAGAAACAAAAATAAGAAAAAGTTTTTATAACTATCTTAAAAATAAAAGCACAATATAAAATTTCTTTGAGATATCATAAAAGTCCTAGTAAGAGAAAAAATTTTAAAGCTCTATGTGCTTACATTTAAAAAAAATCAGATCTAGCTGAAAGAAAATATGTATACATCTAAAGTCACTGATGAAACAACAACAAAAGTTAACTTAAAATCAAAAAATATGGAAAAAATGATTAAGATAAGACCATAAATCAATTAAATAGAAATGATAAATATAATAAAATGAATCAGTGAACTGAAAATTTGCTATCTAAAGGAATAAATGACATTGAGAGAGACATAGCCAAACTTACTAAAAGGAAGCAAGAGAACACTAAGAATAATAAATCAAAAAAGCATAAAGGAAATTAACAAATTTAGTATAATCAAAGGTAAACTACATGAGATAAATAATTGACTGTGACCTGTAATAAAACAGATGAACAAATAAAAGCATCCATCAGTGCTAAGTGCCATGAAGTCAATGGAAACCTGTTCCAGTCATTCAAAGTAAAAGTAGTGCTCATCTTTCTTAAGTTCTAGTGTAAAAACAAAGAAAGGACACTCCCAATTTCTTTATGAAGCTAATATTATTTCAATAACCCAGTCAGATAAATAGTCAGTTAAATATTCAGTGTACATACAAAGTCATGGTCCAGGGTCACTGACAAATACTAAGACACAGACATTAAAATATTCAAATGAAGAAAAGAGGAGGAGAAGAGGAAATGAATGAATGCATCTAAAATGGATCATGTACAACCACAAAATTGACTTCATTTCAGAGATGTAGGGATGGTTCAACATATCTAAGATAATAAATGTAATTCATACATTAACAAACTCAAAGATAAAAAAAAAACCCAAACCAACAAAACAACAACAACAACAAAATCACATGATCATCTCAGTCCAGGCAGGAAAGGATGTTGACAAATTCTAATATTTCTGTGGAGGCTATGGATAGAAGGAGCATAATACAACATAACAAAGGCTGTATATGACAGACATACAGCCTATATCATGGTAAATAGTTAAAAGCTTGAAGTCTCCACAATAAGGTCAGAACAAGAATCAGACATTCCCTTTCTCCATTCTTTGCAGAACAGCACTTGGAATCTTAGCTAGAACAGGAGAATAAGGGAAGGTGGAGTACACAAATGAGAAAGGAAGAAGTCGAACATTCGAATTTCCATCTGATGGCACTAGAAAATTCCTGAAACCTATAGAGTGCTCAGATACAAATTTAGATAGAAACTTTTTCCTGAATGTTAAAAGATACCAAATATTTCACACTGAGAAAGAATATCCTCTTTAAAAATTGATGCTGGGAAAAACGGTGGTCAACTTATTGCAGAATGAACCTGGATTCTTACCTCCTCCTCAGCATGGGAAACAAACAAATAAAAAACCTTCCAGTTGCTTAAATGACCTTATAAACATTAGAAATGGAACTTGGAAAATGCTTTATGCAAAATGAAGGAATATCTGTCAAGATGTAGAAATAGGTAAGGATTTTCTGAATAGGTTTCTGGTAACTTAGATGATAGTGGCAGTCGGAAAATGGAATCACAAAAAGTTAAAAGGCTTTTGTGTAACAAAAACAAACAAACAAACAAACAAAAAAAAAACCTGCAGTGTGAGAACTTCCAGAATGCAAGAAAAATTTTGCTAACTGCATATCTGACACAGGATTAGAGTCTAGAAAACTTTTTTAATATATATTTGAAATTCCATAAAAATCAAGGAAATGGACAATTCAGGGCTAAAGAAATGTCGCAGTGGTTAAGAAAAATGCTTTTGCACAGAACTCACTCAGATTTGATTTTAGCACCCAGATGATGGCTCATAACTATCTGTAGCTCAGGTTCTGGCCTCTGTGGTCACTGCACACACATGGTATAGAGAAATATAGGCAGACAAAACACCCACATGTATAAGAAATAAAAGAAAAGATCTAAAATTATTTTAAAAATATAACAGACAATCCAATTAAAGAATAGGTGTGAAGTTGAACAAAGTTTTCAATAGAAAACTTACAAATGGTTAGTAAATATCTTATGAAATTTTCAATATTCTTGGCTATTATGGAAATGCAAGTTAAAACAATAAAACAATCCATGTCAAAGTGGCTCTAATAATAAAAATAAATGACAGTTTCTGGCAAGGATGTGGAAGAAAAGAATCCTTAGTCACTATTGGTAGGAATACATAGTGGTGCAATCACTGTGAAAATAAGTGTGAAGGTTTTCTTAAAGCTGAGAAGGATCCTCCTTGTTACCCACTTTTTCAATTTCTATTCTACAGTAAAGATACATGTACATCTTCAGATCCACATCCATTGCAGTTCTATTCACAATATTAGGGAAATAGAACAAAATGAGATGTCTATTAAGTGAGAAGTAAATGATGAATATAAATGCACACAATATTATTTTATCCAGGGTGAAAGAAATAAAATTATAAAATTTGTAGGAAAATTAATGAAATAGGTAAAAATTATACTGAGCAAGGTAATCAGGCCTAGGAATACAAATGCCATATTTTCTCTCATTTAAAAATACTAACATTAACATTTTAAACTATTGTGCTTAGCTTAGGATTTTTGTAGTAGAGTTGAAGCTAGAAAGAGACCATTAGAGTGGTTGTCATTGGGGGAGGCCTTAATGGAGACAGATTAGCTGAATGTACAAGATATGAAAACAGTGGGGATAATCACAGAGAGCAGAAAGATATAAATAGGGAAAGGTGTTAGGATATAGGGAAAGTAAAGACTGTGGTAAGGAGTTAGCCAAGTCTATGGTTATATACAAATGTCTTATTTTATACATCCATTAAAAATGTAATTAAAAATGTTTGAATAAAAACACCCTTCTGATAATGCTCTTTTAAGAAGACAACTTTATTAAAGGAGTATCTCAGGATTAGCTATGAGATACATGCTTATAAATTGTTGCTTAGCAAAGCCCCTGAGATTTCCAACATCATAGGCTATAGTCATTGCCTTTGGTTGCCTACCAGATCTAGATTGTAAGAAACTGTTATTCCAGTGTTAGAGAATACTCACTAATAAATAAATAAATAAATAAATAAATAAATAAATAAATAACCTCACAAATTTTCCATCACATCCCAACAGTGCCACCCAGACATCCAGACTTTTAGCACATGGACCTCTGGGGACTACTCATAACCCAAACCAGAGTACAGATAGTATAGATACTCTTTCATACTTCTGGGTATGTGAAAGTGATACACGTAGAGTCACTTAGTCTGCAATGTGATCCTTGTCATGAAAACATTATTTTAGGCGTTCTCACTTGTTTCATGACTTTGGGAGGCATTTTGAAGTTCCACATAGTCTTTAGTTTCATGGCTTGACAATATCATACTTGAAATACATAGGTCAGCCTCCTGTCAGTTTGATTTATACAGAAGCTATTGCATATTCAGAAGAGGTTTTTTCTTTGTCAGTGTGCACATATTTCTTGGCTGTGTGACTATGCTTATCCAAGTTAATTTATTCAAGTGCCACAGTGATAATATTCTTGAATGGGTACAAATATTGAATTAAAAGAATCAATCAAATGTATTCACTGTGAAATTTGAGTTTGAACAAGAAATTGATGGAGCTTTCAATGACTGTGTGGTATTAAATATTTCATATACATATTTCATAGGGAAGAAGTATTACTAAGCTTGGAATGCACTTGGTGAGAAGGAAGCATTTTCCTATCATGTTTTCTCAAAGATATTTCGTTAAGGAGGTACCAAAACAACTAGGCTTGCCTGTTCAGATTAGAAATAAAACAGTCACAACTATATACGCCAATGGTATATTGGCACTCTATCTAGGGCTGAAATGACCTGCTGTTCCAGCTACCTGTCTCCAAAAACAGCATCAGGAATAGCTGCTAATTTCTAATCAACTTGGTTCATCCGGCCTTTAAGAAAGAGCCAGAGAGAATGTCAGTCAAGTCCTGAGCCTGCTAAGCTTACAAAAAGACTAGATAACAGATGTTAAAGTTAGGTTTCTTTTCTTTTCTGTTTTTACTTTTAATTGAACAACTTTATTTTAAAAAACAAATATAAATGTACAGATTTTAAGCATTTTGAATATAAGTACACAAATACATTTTTGTCAGTACTTGGTTTCTTTAAAGGTTTGATAGTGTGCATTAATATCTTACTAGTTACAATGAGCATAAAGTACATGTAAAATAAGATGTAACCTGGAATTAGTCAAAGTTTTCTTGGTGTGTAAGGATTAAGCATAATGGAGGTTTTCCATTTTCTTTTCTTTTTTTTCTTGAACTTCATAGTCTGTAAGTTGTTTCTGGGGTGTTCAGAGCTTTCTGAGGTTACTATCTAATTATCAGTGACTGCATATTATGTCTGTTCTTTTGTGAATGGGTTATCTCACTCAGGATGATATTCTCTAGATGCATCCATTTTCATAAGAATTTCAAAAAGTCATTTTTTTGATAGCTGAGTTGTACTCCATTGTACAAATATACCACAAATTTTGTATAAAATCATCTACTGAATGACATCTGGGATCGTTCCAGCTTCTGGTAATATAAATAGGGCTGCTATGAACATTGTGGTGCATGTATCTTTGTTGTATATTAAAGTGTCTCTGGGGTATATGCCCAGAAGTGGAATAGCTGGGTCTTCAGGTAGTACTATGTCCAATATTCTGAAGAATCGCCAGACTGATTTCAAGAGTGGTTGTACAAGTTTACAATCCCACCAACAGTAGAGAAGTGTTCTTCTTGCTCCACATCCTCACCAGCATCTGCTGTCATCTGAATTTTTGATTTTAGCCATTATGACAGGTGTGAGATGGAATCTCAGTGTTGTTTTGATTTGCATTTCCCTGATGGCTAAAGATGTCAATAGCTTCCTTAAATGCTTCTCAGTCAGTCCATATTCCTCAAATGAGAACTTTTTATTTAGCTCTGTACCCCATTTTTTAAAAAGGTTGTTTGATTCTCTGGTGTCTAGCTTTTTGAGCTCTTTTAAACCTTGGATTTTAGCCCTCTATCTGATGTGGAGTTGGTAAAGATCTTTTCCAAATCTGCTGGCTGTCATTTTGTTTTCTTACAGTGTCCTTATCCTTATAGAAACTTTGCAATCTCATTAAGTTTCATTTGTCAATATGAGACCTTAGAGCATAAGCCATTGGTGTTTTGTTCAGGAAATTTTCTCCTGTGCCTATGTGTTCTAAGGTTTTCCCTACTTTCTCATCTAATACTTTCAGTGTATCTGGTTTAATGTGGAGATCTTTAATCCACTTACACTTGAGCTTTGTACAAGGAGATAAGAAAGGGTCTATTTTCATTCTTTTGCATGCTGAGTGCCAGTTGGACCAGCACCATTTGTTGAATAGGCTGTTCTTTTTCCATTGAATGTTTACGTCTCCTGTGCGGCGCCGCCTGCACATTCTCCATTACAAGATGGCGCTGACATCCGGCTGGAGTTAGCAGTAAACAAGCCATGTGCGCACATGCTGGGTAACTTTCCACTCCTTGAGCTCTGCCTCTCCCGTGGCATCATAGGGCTTGATGAGTTTCAACCAATCAGGGGGCTCTGCGTCCAAGGCAAGGACTGATCCCTTTATAAGGGGACGGGCTAGATAGTTCCTCCCTCTCGTTGGTCTCGTTCGTCTCGTGGATCTCATTCGTCTTGTTCGTCCTGTTCGTCTTCTTGGTCTTCTTGGTCTTCTTCGTCACGTGTAGCAAGTGCTGGTTCTCAAGGATATTAAAGTTTACCGCAGAAGGATCCTATTTCGTGTGCCGCGTCGTTCTTGCAGGCGAGACGGTTGCGCGGGACAGTCTCCTTTGTTAAAAATCAGGTGACCATATACGTGAGGGCTCATTTCTGGATCTTCTATTCTATTCCACTGATCCTCGTGCCTATTTCTGTACCAGTACCATACAATTTTCAGCACAATTGCTTTGTAATATAGCTTGAGATAAGAGATAGTGATTCCCGCAGATGTTTTTTTGTTGTTGAGGATGGATTTATCTATTCTAGGTCTTTTGTTATTCCAGATGAAATTGCACAATGCTCTTTCATACTCTATGAAGAAGTGGGTTAGAATTTTGATGGGGATTGCATTGAATCTGTAGATTGCTTTTGGTAAGATGGCCATTTCTACGATGTTGATCTTTCCAATCCATTAACATGGAAGATCATTCCATTTTCTGAGATCTTCCTCGATTTCCTTCTTTAGAGGTTTGAAGTTCTTGTCATAAAGGTCCTTCACTTCCTTAGTTAGAGTCACATCAAGGTATTTCATAAAGGTAGTGACTGTTGTGGAGGGCATCTTTTCCCTAATTTCTTTCTCCACATGTTTGTCCTTTGGGTAGAGGAAGGCTATAGATTTGAGTTAATTTTATATCCAGCCACTTTGCTGAACTTGTTTATCAGCTGTAGAAATTCTCTGGAGGAATTTTTGGGGTCACTTAAGTACACTATCATGTCATCTGCAAATAATGATGTTTTTACTTCTTCCTTTCCAATTTGTATCCCTTTGATTTCCTTTTGTTGTCTAATTGCTCTGGCCAGGATTCTAGTACTATGTTGAGTAGGTAGGGAGAGAGTGGGCAGCCTTCTCGAGTTCATGATATTAGTGGGATTGCTTCAAGTTTCTCACCATTAAGTTTGATGTTTGCTGTTGGTTTGCTGTATGTTGCTTTTATTATGTTTAGGTATGGGCCTTTGATTCCTGTTCTTTCCAAGACTTTTAGCATGAAAGGGTGCTGTATTCTGTCAAATGCTTTCTCAGGATCTTGTGAGATGACCATGTGGTTTTTTTCTTGGAGTTTGTTTATATGATTGATTATACTGATGGATTTCCATATACTAATCCAGTTCTGCATCCCAGAGATGAAGCCTACTTGATCATCATGAATGATCATTTCAATGTGTTCTTGGATTCGGTTTGCAATGATTTTGTTGAGTATTTTTGCATCAATGTTCATAAGTGATATTGGTCTGAAGTTCTCTTTCCTTGTAGGGTCTTTGTGTGGTTTAGGAACGAGGTTTATTTTGGCCTCAAAAAATGAGTTAGGTAGTTTCCCATCTGAATCTATTTTGTGGAATCATTTGGAGAGTATTGATATTAGGTAGTCAATAAAAATCTGATAAAACTGTGCACTAAGCCCATCTGGACCTCGGCTTTTTTTGGTTGGGAGGCTTTTGATGAGTGCTTCTATTAATTTAGGTGTTATGGGATTATTTAGATGGTTTACTTGGTCCTGGTTTAACTTTAGTATCTTGTATCTGTCTAGGAATTCATCCATTTCCTCCAAATTTTCTAGCTTTGTTGAGTATAGGCTTTTGTAGTAGGATCTGATGATTTCTTGAATTTCCTCAGTTTCAGTTATTATGTTTCCACTTTCATTTCTGATTTTATTAATTTGGATATTCTCTCTTTGCCCTCTAGTTAGTCTGGCTAAGGGTTTATTAATCTTGTAAATTTTCTCAAAGAACCATCTCTTGGTTTTGTTGATTCTTTGAATGGTCCTTTTTGTTTCTATTTGGTCTATTTCTGCTCTAAGTTTCATTATTTATTGCCATCTAATACTAGGGTGTATCTGCCTTTTTTTTTTTGTTCTAGAGCTTTCAACTGTGCTGTCAAGTTGCTAGAGTATGTATCTCCAGTTTCTTTTTGGAAGCATTCGGAGCTATGGATTTTCCTCTCAATACATGCTTTCTTTGCATCCCATACATTTGGGTATGTTGTGTTTTCTTTTTCTTTAAATTCTAGAAAATCTTTAATTTCTTTCTTTATTTCTTCTGTGACTCTGCTATTGTTTAGTAGAACATTGTATAGCTTCTATGTGTATATGGGCTTTTTGTTGTCTTTGTTGCTATTAAAGACCAGCCTTAGACCATGGTGATCTGATAGGATGCATGGGAGTACGTCATTCTTTTTATATCTATTGAGGCTTGTTTTGTGACCGATTATATGGGCAATTTTGGAAAAGGTGCCGTGAGGTGCTAAGAATCAAGTGTATTGTTTTGTTTAAGATTATTTGTTCTGTAGTTATCTCTTAATTCCATGGTTCATAACCTCTGCTTGTTTTACTGTGTCCCTGTTCAGTTTCTGTTTCCATGATCTGTCCATTGTTGAGAATGGGGTGTTGAGGACTCCCACTATTATTCTGTGGGGTGCAATGTATTTTTTGCAGTTTAGTAGGGTTTCTTTTATGAATATGGGTGCTCTTATATTTGGAGCATATATGTTAAGGATTGAGAGTTCTTTCGTATAAAATTTTCCTGTAATGAGTAAAAGGTGTCCTTCCTTATCTCTTTTGATAACTTTTGTATGAAAATCTACTTTATTCTATATTAGAATGCCTACTCCAGCTTGCTTCTTGGGGCCCTTTGCTTGGAAGTTTTTTTCCCAACCATTTACTCTGAGATAGTGTCTGTCTTTGTCTCTGAGATGAATTTCCTGTATGAAGCAAACTGCTGGGTTTTGTTTATTTATCCAGCCTGATAGTCTACATCTTTTTACTGGGGAATTGAGTCCATTTATCTTAACAGATATCAAGAAATAGTGGTTGCTGTTTCTTGCTATTTTTGCTTTTGGAGGTAGAATTGTGCCTCTGTGTTTTTCTTCTTTTGTTTTGTTTTTTTTCCCTTAGGTATTTTCTTGTTTTTACTAGGATGTAGTTTCCCTCCTTGTAATGGGATTTCCACCTATAATTTATGGTAGTGCTGGGTTTGTGGTCAGATATTTTGCAAATTTAGTTTTGTCTTGGAATATCTTGGTTTCTCCATCTATGGTGATTGATAGTTTTTCTGGGTATAGCAGCGTGGGCTGGCACTTTTGTTCTCTTAGGGTCTGCATGATGTCTGTCTAGGCTTTTCTAGCTTTCATAGTCTCTGTTGAGAAATCTGGTGTAATTCTGATTGGTCTGCCTTTATATGTTACATGACCTATTTACTGGGCTGTTCCGATATAGCAGAATCAGTAATTCAAGTTACCTGTCTTATTGATTTTCTCAAAATTTTATTTTCTGTAGCTAAGATCTTCATGTGGTCTTATCCTGTCATATGGGATCCTTATCACTTTGGAAGGGGTCCAAGGCCTTTTTTTTTCATATTAACACAAATACAGTACCTCTCTCCAAAAATACCATGTCCTTGGTCCAGCAGTATGAAATCATCAAAGGTGTAGTTTGATTCAAATTAGCAGTTTGCTTTCTCCCCAGGCCTGACCCATCCTAACCTCTATACCAGAGCATCTCTAATATAACCAACAAACTTATAACAATCTTGACAATCAAAAAATTTCAAAGAAACCCAAACAACTAAACTTATCTATCTCTCTTCCACTCTTTTCTGCTTTGATCTTATACAATTTATTTTTAATAGTGAGATCAAGGTCTAAATTTATTTACCTATTGATATATACTTAAATTCTCCCCTTTCTCTTTATATACTTGAACCAACATCCCCTTCTATGTGTTTAACTTCAATTAACTTTTCTTCTACTTACTGTATAAGTCTATTTCCAGGCTCTAAATTTCTCATACCATGCTAAGCAATCCTAGAATTTCTGTATAGATCACATTTAAAAAAGCTTAGTACTGCCATGGTATAATAGACTTTTTCAAATTTCTCTTAAAGCATTTTCTCATATATTCTATTTTATCTTTGTGCCTTTGTTTCCTACATTTGATATCAAAGGCCAAATTTCTTTATTATATATATATATTTTAAATAAATTTATATCCTTATATTCTTAAAATAATTAAATCTGTAATAAAAAGATTTAAAAAGTCAAATTTCATTCATCTCTATTCTCTAATTTTCTGCTTGTTAGAGGTAAGTAACCTCTAATGTCTTCCCCTTTCTCCCTTTTGGGCAGCCTGTCATTTGCACAGCATGTTTTCCAAGCACTTCTGAGTTTAAACTCTCAGCCAGAGGTCTTTGATAGGGGCTTGGGGTAAATTCCTGCAGGATGCTATATGCCTTTTGTTCTATTTTTGAGCCTGTGTGGCTTGGAGAGGAATCATGAGGCTCAGCTCAACTCCACTGAGAAACTGATTCTCTCCACTTTCTAATCTCTTGTCACAGAGTTTGTTTTTTATTTGGGGTCTCCAATTAATTTTTATGAGTAGAAACTTAACACATTGAGTATCATCTGAAGCTGTAAATTGTTAATCTGCTCTAAACTCCCTGGCTGGTGTGTGTGCCCTCTATATACTCACCCAAATGTTTTGGATTCATCAATGAAAGACACACACACACACACACACACACACACACACAGAGAGAGAGAGAGAGAGAGAGAGAGAGAGAGAGAGAGAGAGAGAGAGCACCTTATTTTTAATGTGCCCTAAACAGCTCAGTGGTTGGCCTACATCCTAACTCCACATAGTTAACACACACTTCCCTCTGATATTTCTGATTTAGTAGTTACTAATCTGTATTTTATCTTTGCTGCCTTGGACTGTTTTTGGCAGCACTTCTGGGGCTGCTTCTTCCTGTACCTACATGTTGAATATCTCTTCCTCTTCTATCTTTCTGGTATTGTCTATCTCCTATGCCTTCTTCATGGTAGAATTCTTTCTTCCTCCTTCCTCAGTCAATTCCTAGAAATCCAAAAAGTCCTGACTTTGTGGGATGGTAAAAACATGCCTTAAAGCTTGGTAAGATAGAGTAGGTCTGAGATCCAGAGCCTCAGTGCATATATACCCAAGATTTAGATAACTCTCCACTCCCTCCCAATTTCTTGGCCTAGAACACATGCCACCACATGCCACATAAGTAAACTCAACCTCTGGCCACAAAGGCCCAGAATAGATGTCATGCTAATGCGATACCTAGAGGCCCTGAGGGCTTAGACAATGTCTTTCCTTCCCAGATATTTACCCCTGCAAAAGGTATTTAATCTTGGGTTTAATCTGAGATATTGGTAAGGTATGGTATGCATTTACTTTTTGTGATAAACAGCAAATAAACAGTTTAGAGGCATGAGCTGTCTCTTTCATCAAGATTTAACTACTGAGCTAAAACCTAAGCCTCCTGAAGAAGACCTACCTATTCTTCCATACACAACCATGGCCATGCTATGGACAATCCCCTTTGAACTAAGATGGAGCTCTCCCCTTTTCCCTAGCCCCAGACTAGACACTATCCAGCTCTACCACCCAACTCAGCTTTTAACTCTCTGTGACACAGCAATGCCTAGATGTCCAGGAGTATGAGAGCCCCTGGTCAAGAAATACCTGCTTCAGTTTTTTCACATCTCAGACTGTGCTTCCCTATTTCCAGAGCAGTGTCTCAGCAATTCACTGAAGTGGCAACGTGGCAAAAGTGTAGTCAAACATTCCACTTATTTCACCTCCCAAGAGGCCATATTCCTAGGCAGGATGAATGCAGACCAACATGCCTCTGCCTCCCTGACCAGGGCATTGGCTGCTAGTAACTTTACTGGCCAGTCAAAAACTAACTGTGGATAGGCTTTCTTTAGTTCTACATTCGGGATGCTGCAAACAGATTTTTGAGTAACATAATTAGCATGGAAACATAAGCCTCTACACAATTCATAGATGTGTTTGCTTTCACTATGCATAGAGGATAAACTAGTTGGGTGGGAATCTGCCCTGAAACTACTGTTTCCATCATAACAGGGCCTAACCTTCCTCTGTCCTAGTCTGATCCTGAACTCAGGAATCTGTCTGCCTTTGTAAGCATGAACAAAAAATTCAGCTGGGTGGGAACTTTTGAGTTTTTTTTTTTTTTTTTTTTTTTTACAAATATGAACTACTTTTACTTGAAGTAAATGATAAAGTTTCTGCACATTAAAAAACACCCAATTAAACTGCATTTCCTGCTTTGACATATTACAGTGAACACAGACACACACCCCAATCACAGGATTCTCCCAAGTACCTGCTTCTGGCATCTCTCCAGAGAAAGCAGCATTTCCTTTCTCTTGTCATAGGATCTAGTGATTAGATTAGTTGTCTGAAAGTTTTTAAAAACTCACTAGTTCTGCTAAATAAATACCAAGTTTCCAAATAACAAGACTTTCAAGTTTTCACCTCACAAAGGCCAATCTAGCGTACTTGTCGCTAGCTGGACGCACTCTGACAGTCTAAGATTCTGTCCTCTGTGAGGAGTGACAGGCTTTCGGCTCCATGACATGTAACCTAAAATATGCACATTATACCAGACTAGGATATCCATCCACGGCTTCATTTTAGCTCTAAAAATAGGAAAATAGAAATTTTCCTTAGGCTTACATTTTTTTTTTTTTTGTATATGGCTTTTTTTTTTGCAAGGACTTTATTTTACAAAACAAAGATAAATGTACAGATTTTAAACATTTTTTACTTAAAATTATACTTTTTTGTCAGTACTGTTTTTTCAGACATTAAAATAATTTTACACATAAAATCTTGTGAATATATTTTTTTTAGTCAGTACTTGTTTTTTTCAAGGGCCCGACAGTACGCATTGAAAACCCAATAGTTACAATAAGCATAAAGTACATGCAAAACAAAACGAAACATGGAAACCTACAAAGTCTTCTTGTTTGTAAATATATGTATATTTTTCTTGTTTTCTTTATTTCTTGGACTTCATACAGTCTGTGAGTTGTTTCTGGGGGAGTGCAAGCCCCTGGGGTTAGCATCCCACTATCAGAAACTGCATATTATGTCTGTTCTTTTGTGACTGGGTTATCTCACTCAGGATGATATTCTCTAGATGCAGCCATTTTCTTAAGAATTTGGTTAAGTCATTGTTTCTGGTGGCTGAGTAGTATTCCATTGTGTATATGTACCACAATTTTTGTATCCATTCATCTTCTGAAGGACATCTGGGTTCCTTCCAGCTTCTGGCTATTATAAATAGAGCCGCTATGAACATTGTGGTGCATATATCTTTGTTGTGTATTAAAGTGTCTCTGGGGTATATGCCCAGAAGTGGAATAGCTGGGTCTTCAGGTAGTACTATATCCAATTTTCTGAGGTATCGCCAGACAGATTTCCAGAGTGGTTGTATTAGCTTGCAACCCAACCAACAGTGGAGAAGTGTTCCTCTTTCTCCGCAGCCTCGCCAGCATCTGCTGTCATCTGAGTTTTGGATCTTGGCCAATCTGACTGGTGTGAGGTGGAATCTCAGGGTTGTTTTGATTTGCATTTCCCTGATGGCTAAGGATGTTGAGCACTTCCTCAGATGTTTCTCGGCCATTCGGAGTTCCTCAACTGAAAATGATTTGTTTAGCTCTGTACCCCATTTTTTAATAGGGTTATTTGATTCTCTGGTGTCTAGCTTTTTGAGTTCCTAGTACACCTTGGATATTAGGCCTCTATCTGATGTGGTGTTGGTAAAGATCTTTTCCCATTCTGTTGGTTGTTTTCTTGACGATGTCTTTAGCCTTACAGAAACTTTGCAATCTCATTAAGTCCCATTTGTTAATCTTTGACCTTAGAGCTTGAGCCATTGGTGTTTTGTTTAGGAAATTTTCTCCTGTACCTATGTGTTCTAAGGTTTTCCCTACTTTCTCATCTAAGAGTTTCAGTGTATCTGGTTTAATGTGGAGATCTTTGATCCACTTACACTTGAACTTTGTACAAGGAGATAAGAACGGGTCTCTTTTCATTCTTTTGCATGCAGAGTGCCAGTTGGACCAGCACCATTTGTTAAATAGGCTGTCCTTTGTCCATTGAATGTTTCCTGCTCCTTTGTCAAAAATCAGGTGATCATATACATGAGGGCTCATTTCTGGAGTTACACCAAGGTATTTCATAGTTTTTGTAACGATTGTGAAAAGTACGTTTTCCCTAATTTCTTTCTCCACATGTTTGTCCTTTGAGTACAGGAAGGCTACTGATTTGTTTGAATTAATTTTGTATCCAGCCACTTTGCTGAACTTGTTTATCAGCTGTAGGAGTTCTCTGGTGGAATTTTTGGGGTCACTCAAGTACACTACCATTTCATCAGCAAAGAGTGATGTTTTTATCTCTTTTTTTCCGATTTGTATCCCCTTGATCTCCTTTTGCTGTCTAATTGCTCCAGCCAGGGCTTCCAGTACTATGTTGAATAGGTAGGGGGAGAGTGGGCAGCCTTGTCTAGTCCCTGATTTTACTGGGATTGCTTCAAGTTTCTCGCCATTAAGTTTGATGTTGGCTGTTGGTTTGCTGTAGATTGCTTTTATTATGTTTAAGTATGGGCCTTGAATTCCTGTTCTTTCCAGGACTTTTAACATGAAGGGGTGTTGGATTATGTCGAATGCTTTCTCAGCTTCTAGTGATATGACCATGTGATTTTGGTCTTTGAGTTTGTTTATATGGTGGATTACTTTGAAGGATTTCCTTATGTTAAACCATCCCTGCATCCCAGGAATGAAGACTACTTGGTCATGATGAATGATCGTTTTAATGTGTTCTTGGATTCGGTTTGCGATTATTTTGTTGAGTATTTTTGCATCAATGTTCATAAGTGAGATTGGTCTGAAGTTCTCTTTCCATGTAGGGTCTTTGTGTGGTTTAGGTACGAGGGTTATTGTAGCCTCAAAAAATGAGTTTGGTAATATTCCATCTGATTCTATCTTTTGGAATAGTTTGGCGAGTATTGGTGTTATATCCTCAATAAAAGTCTAATAAAAATCTGCACTGAACCCGTCTGAACCTGGGCTTTTTTTGGTTGGGAGGCTTTTGATGACTTATTTTATTTCTTTAGGTGTTATAGGGTTATTTAAATGGTTTACTTGGTCCTGGTTTAACTTTGGGACCTTGTATCTGTCTAGGAATTCATCCATTTCCTCCAGATTTTCCAATTTTGTGGAGTATAAGTTTTTGTAGTAGGATCTGATGATTTCTTGAATTTCCTCAGTTTCAGTTGTTATGTCCCCACTTTCCTTTCTGATTTTGTTAATTTGGATACTCTCTCTTTGCCCTCTAGTTAGTCTGGCTAGGGGTTTATCAATCTTGTTGATTTTCTCAAAGAACCAACTCTTGGTTTTGTTGATTTTTTCAATGGTTCTTTATGTTTCTATTTGGTCTATTTCTGCCCTAATTTTGATTATTTCTTGCCGTCTACTCTTTTGGGTATATCTGCCTCTTTTTGTTCTAGGGCTTTTAACTGTGCTGTCAGGTTGCTGATGTGAGCTCTCTCCAGTTTCTTTTTGGAAGCACTTAGGGCTATGAGTTTTCCTCTCAATACTGCTTATATTGCATCCCATAGGTTTGGGTATGTTGTGTTTTTGTTTTCATTGAATTCTAGAAAATCCTTAATTTCTTTCTTTATTTCTTCTTTGACCCTGCTATCTTTTAACAGAGCATTGTTTAGTTTCCATGTGTATGTAGGCTTTTTGTTGTCTTTGTTGTTGTTAAAGACCAGCCGTAGACCATGGTGATCTGAGAGGATGCATGGGAGTATTTCAATCTTCTTATATCGATGGAGGCTCGTTCTGTGGCCAATTATGTGGTCAATTTTCGAGAAGTTGCCATGGGGTGGTGAGAAGAAGGTGTATTCTTTTACTTTAGGATAGTATGTTCTGTATATATCTATTAATTCTAGTTGGTTCAAAGTCTCAGCTAGTTTTGCAGTGTCCTTGTTCAGTTTCTGTTTCCCTGATCTGTCCATTGGTGAGAGTGGGGTATTAAAGTCTCCCACTATTATTGTGTGGGGTGAAATGTATTTTTTGAGCTTTAGTAAGGTGTCTTTTATGAATGTGGGTGATTTTTTATTTGGAGCATATAAGTTAAGTATTGAGAGTTTCTCCTGACAGATTTCCCCGGTAATGAGTAAACAGTGTCCTTCCTTATCTTTTTTGATAACTTTTGGTTGGAAATTTACTTTATTCGATATTAGAATAGCCACTCCAGCTTGCTTCTTGGAGCTGTTTGCTTGGAAGTTTTTTTCCCACCCTTTTACTCTGAGATATTTTCTGTCTTTGTCTCTGAGATGAGTTTCCTGTATGCAGCAAAAGGCTGGATTTTGTTTATGTATCCAGTCTGATAGTCTATGTCTCTTTATTGGGGAGTTGAGACCATTTTGTTAATAGATATCAAGGAATAGTTGTTTCTGTTTCCTGCCTGCTATCATTGCTTTTTTGGGTTGAGTTGTGTCTGTGTTTTTTTTTTTTTTTTTCTTCTTTTAGTTTTCTTGTTTAGGAGTTTTCTTGTTCTTACTAGGCTGTATTTTCCCTCATTGTATTGGGTTTTCCACCTATAATTCGTTGTAGTGCTGGGTTTGTGATCAGATATTGTGTGAATTTTGATTTGTCTTGAAATATCTTCTTCTCTCCATCGATGGTGATTGATAGTTTTGCTGGGTATAGCAGCTTGGGCTGGCACTTGTGCTCTCTTAAGGAGTGCATGATGTCTGTCCAGACTCTTCTAGCTTTTATAGTCTCTGTTGAGAAATCGGGTGTGAGTCTGATTGGTCTGCCTTTATATGTTACCTGACCTTTTTCCCTTACTGCTTTTAGTATTCTTTCTTTACTTTGGGCGCTTAATGTTTTTACTATTATTTGTCGGGAGGTATTTATTTTCTGGTCCAACCTATTTAGAGTTCTGAAGGCTTCTTTTATGCTCGTGGTCATCTCTTTTTTGAGGGTAGGGAAGTTTTCTTCTATGATTTTGTTGAAGATATTTACTGTGCCCCTTAGTTGATACTCTTCTCCTACTTCTATTCCTATTATCCTTAGGTTCGGTCTTCTCATTGTGTCTTGGATTTCCTGGACATTTTGGCTTAGGAGCTTTTTGTTTTTTTGCATCTTCTCTGGCTGTTTTGTCTATGTTTGCAATGTTGTCTTCTGCCCCCGAGATTCACTCCTCAATCTCTTGTAATCTATTGGAAATGCTTGCTTCTGTGACTCCTGATTTCTTTTTCTGGTGTTCTGACTCTAGGTTTATTTCTTTTAGTGTTTTCTTTATTGTTTCAATCTCTGTTTTAATTTCCCTCTTCCATTCCTTTATTTCTTTGGTTCTGTTTTCCTCTAGTTCTTTGAGTTCTTTGAGTGTTTTTCTTGTTTCTTCTTTAAAAGCTTCTGAATCTTTTTGCTTTTCCTCCCTTTCTTGTTTAAGTAACTATCAGCGTCTTGAGGCATGATTTCAGGTCTGTGTCTTCTTTTTCTGGAGTGTTTGGAGTTCCGATGTTTGCTGTTATGGGAGAGCTGGGCTCTGGTGTTGCTAGATTGTCTTGGTTCCCTTGGGATATACTCTTTCTCTTTCCTCTTGCCATTTTGTTGTCAGTGATATGTTCTTACCTTTCCCTTGTATCTGGTCTGTGTCCCTGGTTCTCCACTGGTCAAGGTGTCAGATGGGTCAAGCCCTGTTTTATGCCTCAGAGTCGTCGGGTGTGAGCAGAAGTTCCAACTTTCTGTTTCTGTTTGCTGGATCAGGCACAGTTGCTCAGCCTCTATGAGTCGCCGGTCTGCCTGGCAGGTAGGCCAGGCTTTGCTCTGCCTCTGGAAGTCGCCTCCGAGTGGAAACAGAAGTTCTAATTTTCTGTTCCCAATGGCAGTTGCTCAGCCTCTATGACCTTTTGAGTTTAACATACCCTAAATACCTCTGTCTTCTTTCTTAATAATAACTTAATAAATTGGCTCACTCTGCAGCTCCTTTTGTCCCTTTATATTCAGGAAACCCCAGATAGAATTTATATTGCCTCCTTAGTTTTTCCATAGTTGAGAAATTATGTATTTGGAAGTCATGTATTTGGAACTTTTCCCCATAGTCTTAAGGTAAATGAGAATTGTGGCGTGCTCTCTGTGACAATAATTTGTAGTAGGTATTCATAATATCAAGTGACTTTTGGAAATATATTAAATATGAAAAAAATATAATAAAATCAGATCAAGTAAAAGATAAAAAAGCTATAAAAATAAAAATAGTTAATAACTGACTGTGCATGTGTGTGTGTGTGCATGTGTGTGTGTGTGTGTGTGTGTGTATGTGTGTAGAAGTGTAAGGAATGCAGATGACTGAAAAATGTTCCCCATATTTTTATTTTGAATAAAGAGATGGTAGATGGTGATACCCAGGGAGCCCTGAACACAACATGGGAAATATAACCTAAATGGGAGAAAATGGGTAGTGTGTTCATTTATTATGAACTAATTATTATAACAGTATTTACATATTATATATTATATATTAATTATAATATATATTAGCTTACTTCTATTGCTGTGATAAATAGCACAACCAAAAGCAACTTTGGGAAGGAATCATGAAGGACAGATTAAAAAGCAATGGAAGAATGGAATTCAGTGATTGGAATTGAAACAGAGGCTCTAGAGCAATGCTGCCAAGTAGACTGTTTCTCAGTGGTTCCCCAGTTTGATTTTTTCATAGATCCTAGGGTCCTTTCTAATAAATCATGAACTAAGAAAATGCTCCATAGATTTTTGCATATTAATCTGAAAGAAGCAATTTCTCAGATGGAGTTTTCTCTTCTGAGATGACTTCAATTTGTTTCAATTGTACAAAACAAACAAACAAACAAGGAAACAGACCCTAATAGAAGCACAAAGGTAGGCAAAATCCTAGAAATGTAGAAGTTTAGAAGTTTAGACACCATCTTTTAAGATGGTGACTAAAAATCTAAAGATTCTGAAACCAAAACACTAGGACACAAATGCTAATTTCTACATCATGCTGAGAAACAAGAACTTATTTTGTGTGACTTCATGATTAAAGACACAGAAGGACAGTCAATCAAACAAAGGATGTTAAAGTCAGAAGGGAGGAGCTGAGAAGTTAACCTGGAAATTAAAGGTGGTGAGTATGAGAACCACCAAAAGTCCAGTGTATCTTGGGAGTTAGAGTCACAGAATGTGCCTCTAAATCACACAAAGAAGGTTGCATCCAATTTGATGGCTGCCACTATCACACAAGCTGTGCTGTTTTCATAGCAAAGAAAGGCCACTAGCTTTTGTTCTGAGAATTTGGTGATCTTGGAGGGTGATGTTAGGAATTGATTTGTTCATATTTTTATGGGCATGCAATCTTTATCAGTAGAGAATAAGTGAAACCAATGTTCCTTCCATAGTGACATGACACTAATGAACCAGGACATCTTAGGAAAAATTTCACCAAGTATTGTGTTAAATATTTTAAAAGGTTCTGTTGCTACGGGTTTCACAGTATGGGAAACTCACTCCATGGGAGCTCTCACTCCAAGGGAGCTGCTCCAATGTGGAGTTGGGTACTCAGTCCTGCATGGTCCTCTAGGCAATTAGATACCAAGTATAGCACCCACAAATCTCGTTCCACCCCCCCCCCAGCTTTCTTACATTGTGTGGACAGCAGAGCTGGAAATGCATGCTCCAGCTGCCTCTCATACACTGTCCTCCACAGCCCGGTATAAACATGACTCAACAATCAATAACTTATAAAACAGATTTATATATTAAATTCTCAATCAACAATACATCCAGACAATAAGTTCACTGTGAATTAATAAAGATATAAACCACCCACCTAGACAAGATAAAATCGATCTTGTTCACCTTGATCTAAACCATTCTCTTCTGTCTCTATCTTGAATCTCTCTCTTTCACCTTACCAAAACCTTTGTCCCCACCCCCACTCTACCAACCAATCATGTATTGCCTTGACCTAACTAGTGCCAGCCCTTACCCTCATATAGACATCAACCTACAAGCAAGACCCAGGCAAAAGTGCTGACTTAAAACACTTTGGACAAATTAAACACTATCACAAATAAAGTTCAGAAAAAATACTTCACGAATTCTCATATGTGGTCCATGGATGAACCTGGACATCATAGTACTGGGCAAAACAATCTAGGCACAGAGAGCACAGAGAGAAAGACTACATTTCTATGAGGTTTCCAGAGAAATTCAAGTCATAGAGATTGAGTATAGAATAGGTATGGTAATGAGGAAGAATGAATTTTAGTGCAGTGCCTCAAGGATTTCAGTTGGGAGTAAATACAGGCTAAGGACTTGGATGATAAAGATGGGGGAACAAAATACACAGCTATTTTGTAATTACTAAGACAGTAAATCATATGGTATGAGCATTATGTCATAACAAATTTAAGTGTGTTCACTTCCTAAGGCTTCTAGAGTTCTTTGACTACAGTGCTATTTTTCCTGCAACTAGTGGCTGGAGATTTGGCAAGAACTATTTTTGTTTTCATTTTTTAATTTATGTGCATATGTCCGTATATTTTTGTGTCTATGTATTACATGAATGAATGACCATAGAGGGCAGAATAGGCTGTTAAATTACCTAGAGCTGGAATTGCTTGCAGTTATGAGCTCCTCAAAGTGGGTGCTGGGAACAAATCTCTGGTCCTCTGGAAAAGCATCTAGACCTAGAACGGACACTATTCTTTGGATATACTTAGAATGGTATAAAAGCAGCTTGGGGAAAAATAAACTTGCTTCAACACTTGCTCTAGTCACACTATAGTGACATCTAATTCTCTCTCTCTCTCTCTCTCTCTCTCTCTCTCTCTCTCTCTCTTGCTTTAATTCTCACTTCATCCTTCAAGACCATGAAGCCTGACTGAGC
Organism: Micromys minutus; assembly: GCF_963924665.1. NCBI lineage: Eukaryota > Metazoa > Chordata > Mammalia > Rodentia > Muridae > Micromys > Micromys minutus. Next base: position 50,568,004 of record NC_137974.1, read on the forward strand.
AGACTTGGTCATTTTAAATATAAAAAGAGTTATGGGCGAATTGATCAGAAAACCATAGAGTATTTCAGTGAAAAGGAGACTATTTCCCCAATTTATTCATTTGTGTGTTCTTCACATTAGATCATTTGCAAATCAACTCATTGTGACCTTCTTTCTTGGAACTTAATGGCTGAGCTCAATAATACACCTATTCCATTTATTTGCTTCGGTTTGCAAACACTAATGATAATTTGCCCAGCTTAAAAGCATTTACCCAAAAAAGTCACTGTGATGGTTTCTTTTTTGTTAACTTGTCAGAAACTTTTGTTATTTGGGAAGCAGAACCTTCACTTGAGGAATTACCTATATTGAGTTGACCTATAAACATACTGTTGGATATTGTCTTAATAAGTTACTGATATAAGAAGGATGAATGCTTGCTTGGTAGGCCTGGGCTGTATAAGAAAAGCAGCTGAGCAAGCCAGTAAGCAGTATTGTTCCATGATCTCTGTCTTTCTTTGATAAGGAACTGTAGCCTATAAGTCAAATAAACTCTGTCCTTCTCCATTTCTGCTTTGGTCATGATGTTTATCATGGCAACAAGAAAAAATAAAGCAAAACAAAACAAGAACAGTCTCATTGTAGACTTATTGCTGCATGCCCTGAAATATCTGGGCCATGGAGCCTTGTAATTGCATAGAGACATTTACTGATGGCATTAGTCTAGGCATTGAGCCACCTAAAGCTGTAATCTATCAGATTTATTAAATCTACCCCAAATTCTACTCCTACATTCTTATTCATTAATCCACTCCTCTGTGTATGTGTGTATAAGAGAAACAGAAGCAAAGACGGATAGATTCACACACACACACACACACACACACACACACACACACACACACATACATATACACACACATACATATACACACACATAGAGGGAGAGGGAGAAGGGGAGAGTGGAAAAGGGGAAGGGGGAGGGGAGGGGAAAAGGAGGGAGAGGGGGAGAGAAAGAGAGAGGAAAAGATGGAGAGTGGGAGGGAGACAGAAAGGGAGAGGGAGAGAGAAATACATTCACATGTAATTGAAGGTCAAATGCGAACATCTAGTCTGTTACTCAATGACTATTTGCCTCATTTACTGAGTTTACTGAGTCAGAATTTCTCACCAAGTCTGGAGTAAGGTTGACAGCCAAAAAGCACAGCAGTCTCCTGTTTATGCCCTCACAATGCTTGGTAACAGGTTTGTAGATGGCTATACCAAGATGGCTATACATGGATGCTGGGAAACTCAGCTCAGGTCTTCACTGTTATACCAAGACTCTTACAAATAAGCCATCTCTCTACCACAGTCTTGTATTTACAAAAAGAAATTGAGAAATAAAAATTGATACAGAAAAATGCATTTTTACAGTGTGAACAAATGGAAGGGGGACCTTATTTCCTTCCCATAATGCTTATTACCATCTGTTTAACTGTAGAGTGCCACCTGCCTGGATACATGCAAATTTAACTGTGAGATATACTTTCCCTCCAGGGAAAGAGAATCTCAGATTTTGTCTTTTTTTTTTTTCTCAATGAAATCCAGGTTGACAAAAATAGGGTCCTAAGAAGCCACTGTTTTGAAAGAGGAAATCATCGATACCCAGGGTGTTGGACATCCATTCACACCACTCCTTTGACAGATTAAGATAAGCCTCTTGGATTTTATCTTTGGAGGTCAGTTTCAGGATCTAACCTCTCATATTCCTGCCTAACCCTCTAATTTTACAAAGAAAAGTAGGTCAGAGGCTTATGCCAAATGATAAACATGGGTACAGACTTAAAGCTTTCTAGCAAAGATAGCTCCTAAGTGCCTGATTCATTTTGACATGGATGCAGTCTCAGTTTCAAGGATAGTATATATAACTTATGAGTTAAAATCAGAGGGAAACAATTTCTAATGATAGCTATGGACAAGATGTTGGAAGGTAGCCACTGGAACAAGTGCAGTGGATAAGGTAATGAAGCGAGGATGTTTGGGGACAGGAAGGCCTGAAGAAAATCTGTCAACAATTTCAAGAGGTGCTATTTGCAGTGTGAGAGTGGACTAGTTTTCTGTTTACATATTGACATGAGTGGAGATCTCTTCCTCATTTAGACAGAAGTTCTCTTGGAAGAAAGGCATCTGGAAGTATCTGTCATTTCTAGAAGCCTGTTTTGAAACACAAGGCTGGCAGCTGGCATAATAATGAAGCCATTTCAAAAGAACAAATCCCCATTACTATTAATATTAAGCAGCCACAGAATGATTCATGAAGCTCTTTTGAAAATTCAAAGGGTGCTTAATCAAAAGGAGAGGGAAGAAAAATAATAAACAAAAATTATTTCAGAAGTTGATTGTTGGCTTTCTTTATACCAGAGATAACGTTTTTTTAAGCTTATTGATGCTTAGGTACAGAACATTAATGTATTGTACCAAAGGAGAAGAAGAAGAAGAGGAGGAGGAGGAGGAGGAGGAGGAGGAGGAGGAGGAGGAGGAGGAGGAGGAAGGAAGAGGGGGAGAAGGAGGGGGGAGAAGGAGGAGGGGGAGAAGGAGGAAGAGGAAGGGGGGAAGGAGGGGGAAGAGGAGGAGGGGGAGGAGGGGGAGGAGGGGGAGGAGGGGAAGGAGGAGGAGGGAAAAACCAAATTAATTTTGTTTGATAGAGAAAAATCTAACATGAGATCCTAAATGTGGATTCTTTTGATTCATTGAGCCTTGCAGGATACACAATTGACCTAATGCTAACAGTTGTTGATATCAGTTGAAAAACTGTGGAACAACGACACTGAGATGAATTTATAGGGATATTTGAGATGGCTTCAGTGTTCAGGCTTCCCAACACGTTCGCAGCATGTGGTGTGTTCATTTTGTGTCTCTTCTCTGTTGGTCCCTACCTTTAGCTTTTTTGTTTTGAAAAGTAGTTGTCTCTGTTTCCTCTTCTAAGAAAGCCTTTGGTTGTGTCCCCTTGAAGTTGTCCTGGTTAACCTTTTGTTTTTGTCAACTTGATACCAGCCAGATTTCCCTAGGAAGATGAACCTTGACTGAGAACATTCCTCCAGCAGATTGGCTTACAGGCAAGTCTGTGGGGCAGTGTTATTGATGGAAAATCCCTGAGTACTTGTCCTTGATGATATAAAAGCATGCTGAGTGAACCATGAGGCATAGGAAGCAAGACATTAATATTCCTCTATAGTCTCCGCTTCATTTTCTGCTTCCAGGTTATTTCTTGCTTTTCCCTTATAGTTAACTGTGATCTAATAAAACTGGGATCTATAGTTAACCTGTAATCTAAATAAACTTTCTTTTTCTCCATAAGTGGCTTTAAGTCAGGTTTTTAAATTTAAAAAAAAAAAATGGTTTGTTTGTCACATTAATAGAAAAGCTAACTAAAATATAAAGTAACTACTTTATAATATTAGAGTAACTACTTTAAAGTATATTGGGAGCTACAGTAACCACTTCTATAAACCCCAGCTGCATCAGTACAAGGACCAGACTCTATATCATGCTGTTGTACCTATTTGGTCTTTTAGCAAACTCAACTGGCTTTGAATTTAAGGCAATTTAAGGCTCAATCCTGTCTTTCTTTTTCTTGTTTTAGAAAAGTAATCTAAAATATGCTGCCATCTTTTAAAAATTATTATTAAACTTTTCTTTCACTATTAGATTATGACTCTCCTATGAGATTAATCCTGCTTGACTTTTTCCTTTCTGCATGAAATGGCCTTGAGGAGACTTAAAGTTAATGTAATTATTATACCATGGTACTAAATATGACTTAACTCAGAGTCCTTCAGAGATGTGACAAAAATGTCTGCTGGGACTGAGATTATATAAAAGCTTACATGGAAATGAAGAGTGTCTCACTCATAGTCAGGATTGTTGACAGACCTAGGCTAAGTAATACCTATCACCATAAGCATTACGTCTTTAACATTTCTTTGGATCTTCTGAAGGGAGACTGTCTAACATGGAAATCACAGTCTTTTGGTGAATCTCTAAAATTAACTTTCATTACTTTTGGAATAATCTAGTTTTTAAAAATAAGCTACCAGATTGGGCTCAGACTGGGGTAAGGGGATCAATCATACAAATAGAATAAATACCAGCACCAACTACTTCAGAAGTGCCTTTACTTCCTGTCAGTTGTTTTTGAGATCTATTTTATTATCATTCACGGGGAAGCAGAGAGTATTATTGAATTGAGCTTCAGAATGTGGGAATCTCCAGTCATACAGAGAATATGGGTCACCACAAAACAATTTAATTTCCCTACCAGTAACAGAGACTTAACTCATGGCACATTCTATGGGACTCTTACTTTTCTGTCCCACCATGGTGAGATTTCTAGCTTTAAAAATTTTGTACAGACATAGAGGAACACTTTTGCAGCAAGGAATAGTTCAACAGCATGACTCACTTGTATTTCTCTTTTCAGTTTATTCTTTCTGAGCACCAAAATACACTTTCCACATCACCTTTAACAAGTGGTAAAACATGCTAAGACATTCTCAGCTACCAGAGGAAACCTTTGCTTTCGTCTTTCTTCTGTAATCGCCCTTGATTGATTGCTAAGGACTGCTGTTGGATTGCAGGTGACCCATTAAGTCGATCTTAGAGTTTCTGTTCCTTTTCACAGAAAATCACAATGTTATTTGTCACTTTCTTTCCTGACTACTCAGCACTTTACAAAATTTCAGTCTAGAGTTGAGTATCAATTAAGCAGTTCAATTTGCTGTAGCTTCAGTCACATGTGCAGAGGACTAGACATTCAAAACAAACCATGGAGAGTTTTCAGCAGTGGTCACTATGTAATTTTTTTCTCTTGTTATTTTTCTTCTATAAAATGGAGAGACCTCTGCTTCTTTTCTACAAGAGTGGAGCATTTCTTCCAAGTCATATGTTCCATCCACTCTGGCTCTTCTCACACGTCATTTGCCAGTCCACCTGCCCTTTCTCAAGTTCTTGTGTTCTAAGAGCCTATCTGTTCTAATCTGTTTTAATTAATCAGAATAATTTTAAAGATTCTTTTTTTTTTACAATTAGCCCATGTTCAAAACAAAGATAAAACGTAATTATTTTCAACAAGGTCAAACTTCTCTGTACTAAATAGAGGAATTAGGAGACAAAGAGATGGAGATTAGATTTGGCACATGTTCACACAGTTTTTACAGCTTTGCTAGTCACATTTTTTTTTAAGAACCTGTAGTGTGGTGCCAGTTCTAGTCATAAAACTAGCTATGTCTGGACTATCTCAATTAAAGGTTAATTCAGTCAATGTATACTAGCATACAATATTCATAGTACAGTAATTACATTGAGAATCCGGGGATGGTTGGGAGACAAAGACACTGAGATGCGAATTTGTTCAAAAAGGCAATGATTAAGTCAGTCAATCTTAGTATATTACTAAGAAGTACAAATGAACAAGCACTCCACACACCCCAACTTCAGCAGATACCTCTGAAGTAGAGAGATAGAAATGCACTGAAAACGTAGGGGTCTACATTAGCATTGAACAATGTACACTTGCAGAAGACATGTAAATCTAGATATTTGTTTGAAATGTGTCTTCATAAAAGTATAACTCTCCTTGATCAATAGAGGACTAAAAGAAAGGGCTTCCCAAGCTTTCAGACACATTTGGCAGCCTAAAATAATAATTAAAAAATCATTGTATATCAATAATAGTACTTTGTAGAGAATAAGCATGTACCAAACAATTTAATATGTATTATTTTTTGGTCACTAGGTTAACTCAGAGAAGCAGCACTGTTCTAGAATTTTGTTCCTGACTAGGTATGAAAAGTGAAGTTAAAGTCAGACAAAATATTTGTTTCCAAATTACACTTGATTCCAAAATACTGTCCACTAGATTTACAGCACCAATATTTTTGGAACATCAAAAAACTTACTTCTTAAAGAGACTAATTCAACTGAGAAAAATATGTTTCCAAAATAAAATTAATTTTTACTCTTTTAAATCAATTATCTTCTTAACAAATCATTTCTCTTTCCTGAGAAGATTTTCTGTATTTATAAGAAAACAGAGAAAGAGCTAATTCGTAGGCCTGGGAATGTTTGTCAGGCATCTAGCAGTGTGTGTGTTATCATTTGTGTGAGAAGAGAAACTCAGGAGAAATGAAGAAGATATGAAAAGTGAAGGTGTCCTTTCACCTTGATGTTTGGTTGATGTCTCTGTTCAGCAGAGAGCTAAAAATTCAGCACAGCTAAGAACACTTATGTGAAAGTTTTAAAACCTTTTTCTTTTATGTAAAATTATAACAAATATGTATTAAAATAATCATCTTTAAAGCTTATGTATATATGTCCAATTATGAGCTTTCTACTTTCCCAGCTTTAACCTTGATGTTTTCAGAAATCTTAAAAACAATAAAAAATTAAAAAAAATAAAACTTGCCATTTCCAGAAAAGTCATTTTTTTTCCTTTTGAGATTGGAATTTTATTACATTTTTTCTTTTGCCTTACTTTCCTCCAATCCTTCCATAATACTCAGTGAGGACTTTCTAAAATATATGACCTTATTGTTTATTAATTGTAATTGAATGCTTATATGTATATGTTTGTACTCAGAAACTATTCAGTACCTATAGTTCTGCCTGATTACATGTTTTCAGGGCTGAGCATTTGGCACTGAAAATCCAACTGGGATGTTCTTTTGGGGGAAAGCTCACTCTTCTATTTCTAGTTCCCCTGTTGTTCTTTGTGTAGGGTTGTGATGTCATGGAGTATTCGCTCATGTTTTTATTCCCATGTACAACCTTTGTGAACAAGTTTTTTCCCTTATAATTCTACATAATGCCACAGCCTGGAAACTGTTCCATGAGCCCATCAAACTAGAAAGGGAAAGAGATGAAGAAAGGGGGGAAATTCCTTACATACTCTGTACAATGTACATTCTAAAGTCTCAAGGATTAAACACTCAGCTGCTGCCAACTCCCTGCCAAGTGGTTTTCCCTAGAGTAGCCGACACACACACTTGGATGTATATGATCCTGGGCTCCTTTCAATCAATTAATGTCCATGCTCAAATCAGTGATGAAAAACTTTATAAGTGGCAAATTTTGATTCATATCAATTTGACTAGAAATTCTCTTGCTAGATAAAGTTGAGAATCCTGTCTCACCTGAGCAGAGTTTCTGAGACTTCCTCAGGGTGCAGCAGGCAGCTCAGGGCTGTATTTCTGCTTCCTGCTGCCCACTGACAGGGCTTTGCACTTCATTAGTTTCTCTGTCTTATCTTCAGAATGAGAGATGACATGACTGATATAACTTGACAGCCAGAGTCTTTGAAGAAGCAGAAGGCAAGCAGCACCGAAAGAGTAGCACTTTATAAATGCTACACTTCAAAGTTGTTGACTCCAGACTAGCACTTGAGAAAGAGAGATATAGACAACCCTGCAACAAAAAATAGATTAGACATGAAGCAATAGAAGAAAACATTTAGGAATTGTGATAATGATGCTGAAGTGTAGCTCTCTAGAATTGGTGGCTTCTGGTGTGTGTGTTTGTGTATGTGATGTGATGTGATGTGTGTGTGTGTGTGTGTGTGTGTGTGTGTGAGCTTGTGTGTTTATGTGTGTGTGGTTGGGAAAAAGGACAAAGATCTGTATTAAAGTATAAATACACACATATGAATGATGTTCCAGTGTCTTCTAGCTTCTAGGTGATGAGATAAAATTTCCTGGGTTTTATCTGAAACAGACAGAGCCTCTGCTTTTATAATTCCTCTTATGAGAATGAATATAATTCTTCCCTTTAAGTCCACTTGGCAGTTTGCATTTAAAATAGTTTGACCGATCTGCTATAAATACCTCCTACATTTATAGTTTGGAGGCCAGACCATTTCTATAATATTTTGAAGAAAAGTTTATACATAAATTTTTTTCTGGCCAGATTTTTTAGCATTTTATTCTAGAATATTTAACTACTTATGTAATGACTCATGACACGGGCTACAATTATTTCCACAGTGGGAAGGTAAGAATAGGGAGAGAAGACCCCTAAATATTGAATATGGAGTCTATTGACTATCTCCGGTGAGGCCTATGCTATAGACAGTTTTTTTTTTTTTTAAACTCACAGACTTCTTGCTTTCATTTCTTTTCCTGACTTTTCACAATTACTTATGAAGGCCCTTGCTTATGAAGCAAAAATTCGTGTTGGAAATTTTTAGGCAGTTTTTGGTTTCCTATAGAGTTTAAGGTAGGAAAATGTCACCTTTAAATTGTAATTATAATGCCAGTGAAATAAGAGTATTTACATTGGAACACCTTTCCATGTGAAGTGCTGTGGTAAGAAGGTATCTCAGAGTAGTAGCCAGACAACACCTGTGTCAGAGAAGAAACAGCTAGGGCTTGCATATCTTCTGGAATCCTGGTATCATGAAGAGAAACTAAGCTTTATGCCACCATTAAAATCTTTGTTCGGATCAATTCATAAGATGTAAGAGAGAACTTAAATGTCCCCGCAAAGAGAATGGAGGTTCCCTCCCCTCAGTGACATGATCTTGAAGATCTACTGGCAGACAACAGGCCTATCCTGTATGAGGCTTTGGACTACATCCTGGCCTACTGAGTTAAAACACCAAAGAAAGTAAAGAAGGGAAAGAGTTGAAGAATTTGCATGGCTGCCTCATAGCCAAAACTGCTGGTGAGGGTACTGCAAGAGATGAATCTTCAGTCAGTGTTAATTTGGATGTAAACTGGTGAAGCAACAATGCCAGTGGTTTTCAACGTCTGGGTTATAACCCCTTTAGCAAACCTCTATTTATACTGAGATATTTATAAAACCAACAAAATTGAAGTTGTGAAGTAGCACTAACAATTTTTATTCTTGGAGTTCACCAAAATATAAGGAACTGTATTAAAGGGTTTCAGCATTAGAAAGGTTGTGAACCAAAGTACAATCAGAATCTAAATGCTGGCTGAAAAACAAAAACAAAACAAACAGAAAACTCTAAAAACAGGGGCTTCAAATAAAACTGCTAAACACACAGATCCAATTTCATTACATGGAACAAATGAAGATGGTGGAGGGAGAGGATTAAACTGTTAAATGTCTGCTTCTGACCTCTAAACATGCATCACGGCATGTGCATCTGTACATATCTGCATCCCTCCCCACACCACACATAAGTGTAAAACATTTCTTATTATGACCCCTGGTCATATACCTAGAGGGATTTACATTCTACTACATAGTTAGTGCTGCTTTAATCACAGTAAACAGGAGATAGAACCAGATGAGATGTCTATTAATGAAGAATGAATATGGATAATAAAAATATTGTTATGTTATGTGGCTTTGACAATTCCTGGGGCCACCACTTATCTACTCTTCTAACTGCAGGCCTGGATACCTCCATGGCAGTGTAACCCAGATACTTGTGTTTCCTGACCACGTGCTCATGGATCTTCTCTCTCCATGCCCCCATCCTCCTCCCTCTCTTCATCCTCTTTTTTTCTGGTCCTTCCTCTCCCACCAAGTTAACAATTCGCCTACCTCTAATCCCTCCAGTAACTGGCTGTAGCCATTTTTATTTAACCAACAATTTTAAATCAAGGAACAAAGTTTGCACAACAAGAGCCTATAAACATGAGAAATCACCCATAGGCTAGAGCTTCAAATGTAGAATTTAGCATTAAAAACACATTGCAATAGACCAAACTTCAACAAAGCAGAGTAGAATTTTGTTCATAAAAAAAAAAAGATGTTGTAAGTTTATAAAAAATGAATTAAATCGGAAAATATTCTACTAAGTGTGCTAACCCAGGCTCAGAAGGACAAATACAGCAAATACTCTGTAATATAAAACTCTTAGTTTCTGTTTTATAAGTATTATATATGTGGAATTGAGCAGAAGTTATAGTACAGTTATAGTGCAGGAAACTGGAGCAGATTGATAAAAAATAAGTCTTGCAGGTAATATACAAATGTGATAAGAAAATGGAAAGGGTTGGATTAGGTGCGAAAGGATAAGAGTTGGGGTAGTAGGATGGATAAGTGGGTCAAGCAAAGAATCATCTAGTACAATGCATTAGTGAAAATACTCGAGGAAACTGCAATTGTGTATTCTAACTAAAGATACATTAAAGAGTAAATATGCAACTGAGCCAGATATGGTGGCATATACCTACATGTTCTCTAATTAGGGGTTAGAGGAAAAAAGACCAGGCGCTCAAGGCTATCGTCAGCCACACAGTAGTTGCTAGGCCATTCCTAGTTACATGAGGCCTTTTTAAAGAAGAAAACAAAGCATAATCTGAGCAGCTCATCCAACAGGATGCTTTGTCCTTATGCTAAAACAGAAGTATGTTTTTTAAATTACAACCAAATTATTTTACTTTATTTATTTATTTTATTGGATATTTTATGTATTCACATTTCAAATGTTATCTCTTTTCCTGGGTTCCCCTCTGGAATACTTCTTTTCCATCCCCCTCACCCTGCTTCTGTGAGGGTGCAACGCCTCCTCCCTACACACTGCTACCTCACCACCCTGGCATTCCCATACACTGGAGAAATTGAGCCAAGGGCATCTCCTCCTATTGATGCCAGACAATGCCATCTTCTGCTACATATGTGGTTAAAGCCTAGGGTCCCTCCATGTATACTCTTTGGTTGGAGCCTCTCAGGAAATAGATTTAGCAAGCTCTTGTCACCAAGACACTCTCAATAGCATAAAAACAGCAACCAATGGATTGGGAAAGGATCTTTACAAATCCTACATCTGATGGAGGACAAATATCCAATATATACAAAGAACTCAAGAAGTTAGACTCCAGAGAACCAAATAACCCTATTTTAAAAATGGGGGGGGGGGGCGGCAGAGCTAAACAAAAAAGCAACCAAGAAATATCGAATGGCTGAGAAGCACTTAAAGAAATGTTTAACATTCTTAGTCATTAGATAAATTTAAATCAAGACAACCCATGAGAGTCCACCTCACACCAGTCAGAATGGCTGAGATCAAAAACTCAGGTGACACCAGAAACAGAACTCTTTAAACCCAGGAAATTTTGAATGGTGCTGGAGAACTTAGTATGTTTCTTTGTGTCTGTATGATAAACTTTGAGGTATGGTGAATCAGGTCAAATAATGAGGGCTGGCTTTCACATGAAAATCTGGATGTGTAAATTTTGCATCTGAGGTCCGAGATTCCCACCATTGAGATTAAAGTTGCTGCTTCCTCTATGGTCACACTGTGCACACTGGGCACTCTGTGTGCCTGGTGTTAATCATATGAAAACTGTATTGCTTTCTGAGGATGTGTTAGCACCTTGTAGATTATTACATATTTTTTTCTGACATGATTTCACATGAACACAGAATGGCTAAGGAGAATAAATATTTATCCTGAGGGTAAGAGTGTCATAAAATATGAAATTACTTTTTACAAATATAAAATGTCTTTGAAATTGTGAAAGCTTGTACATAATTTATAGTTTAACCCTGGATGCCTTTGTGTTTATTTCAAAATGTTTTGCTTGGATTCTTTTGGTGAAAACACTACAAATTAACTTGAGTCATTTATGCTTGAAAAGGCAGCTTAAGGTGAGGATTCTCACAGGAGTCAAGACTGGCTTCAGCTGAGAAGTTATTCTTTGCTGGCACCGTGGAAGTCCCCTGATGCTCTCTGCCCTGCCTGTTCCCCATCTTTGGTCATGAACATCTGCTTTCTGACAGTTATGTGGAGTCTCACATAAACGGCCCAGTCTTGGAAACTTCCCAATTTTCAGTGTTTGAATTCCAACATTCAGAAGCAAATACCTAAAGCCTCTTTACTCAGGACAGGAATGTGAACTGTGTGGTTCAGGTTGTTCCACTAAAGCCAGGAGCCCTCTATGCCCAAGAAAGTAGTAGTCCTTGGCTCCTTTAACATGTATGTGTGCTTCTTAGGAACAGTGGGAAGGGCAGTTGATGGAAAAACGGAAAGTTAGATAGAGACAGCAGATAATGTCCCAAGGTACCCCCCACTATGAAAAAAAAAAAAAAAGCAAAAATTTTGCAATTTTTCCTCTATGGTAAGAATGAAGGTAGTTAAGGTTAACTCGAAGTAAAATTAACATTTACTTAATAAAGCACAATGGATTTGAATAATGTGCTCTTTACATTAGATAGCCAGGAAATAACATCATCTTAGGCTCTTTATTTATATCTTATTACTGGTGAATATTATAGAGCATTTTGTTCATTTCTGGGTTATTTGTATGTGGTCTTTAGAGAAATAGCTATCAAATCTTTTGCCTAACTCAGAAAATTCCTGAGTTATGGTTCTTACATAATCTTTATGATAAAACATTATCAAATCCATGCTACAATTTTACTATTGTATGATTTAACTTTGTCCTCCTTAGTGCCCTCCATGGTAGATCAGAGGTTTATTATTTAGTGAATTATTGTCTATATGTCTTCCTGTTCCTATCACTGCTTCTGTAATTGTTGATAAATTTTAAAATCATTTTTCAAAATCAAAGTCCTGAGGAATTTCTTCTATATATATTTTATGGCTTTAGGTTTTTGTTTAAGACTTTAATGTCTGTCTGTCTGTCTCTGTCTCTGTCTCTGTGTGTGAAAATTGTAATACATGTACATACATGGGTGATATGTATGCGCTCACATACTTACAAAGGACAAAGGAGAGAGCCAGTCACCACCATCAGAACTCAGGATCTGCCCACATACTGCTGATCACCCAGAAGAGCCTCAGAAACACTCTCCCAACTGAGCCCACAGGTGATCTCCCCACTGCCCCCTCCCTGCCCCCACTGACTATCCAGGGAGAGATTGCCAGAAACTTTCAGGGCACAGGTAGCTTGCTTGCTGCTGTCTGGCAAAAGGTCTGTTCTCTCCCAGAGACAGAGCAGGGTCACCACCTCCAGGACTAGGGGCCTGTTTATAGAATGCTGAGTTCCCAGAAGAGCCACAGAGGCACTCTCAGACCTGAGTCCCCAGAAACAGAACCAGGTCACTGACAGCAGAACTTACAGCTTGAATACAAAGAGCCAAACAGTCAGGATCGATCTCCCTCTGGAGCCCACAGGCTGTCAGACCCAGAGGAAAGACAAGCTCCAAACAGACAAAATTATTTAGCAGATAACAAGATGACAAAAGGAAACTGAAAAAAAAAAAACCTACTCAACAGAAACAAAGACAAACTGGCAATATCAGAACATAGTTTTCCCACCACAGCAAGTAGTGGATAACCCAGCACACCAGAAAAACAAGATTTGCACTAAAATCCATACCTACCGTTGATGACAGAGTGCCTGAAGAAGCTCCTGAAAAACTCCCTTAAAGAAATGTAAGAGGCACATCCGCCACCAAGAAGAGCAGAGACCCAGACACACAGGACTGGCGAGAACCAGGTGAGAACAGGTTCCAACTAGCCAGGGGGCAGAGAGATCTCAGCAGAGCACTGAGAAAGTGCGCGCCTGCCAGGCTTGATTCAGGGACCCAGGAACCCAGCATTGGGCCCACTTTTCCCAGCCGGCTGCTTTTCGGGTGCACAACAGGCGCTTGGAACATCTGCCACCAGGAAGATCAGAGATCCACACACACAGGAGTGGCGAGAACAGGGTGAGAACAGGTTCCAATTAGCCAAATGGCAGAGAGATCTCAGCAGAACAGGCGCTCAGACCATCCACCACCAGGAAGAGCTGAGACCCAGGGACATAGGACAGGTACAAGGGAGAGGCAAGAACCAATCACTGACAACAAGATAGCAAGAGGAAAGCGAAAGAACATACACAAGGAAAACCAAGACAACCTGGCAACACTAGAACCCAGCTCTCCCATCACAAGAAACAGCGGAATACCAAACACTACAGGAAACAGATATACCCAAGAGGAGTAGACAGCAAGAAATAATCAAACATAGGGCAAAAATAGACTAAACAGAAACAAAAAGAACCATTCAAAGAATCAACAAAACCAAGGGCTGGTACTTTGAGAAAATTAAAAAGATTGATAAACCCTTAGCCAGACTAACTAGAGGGCAAAGAGAGAGTATCCAAATTAACAAAATCAGAAAGGAAAGAGGAGAAATAACAACTGAAACTGAGGAAATTCAAGAAACCATCAGATCCTACTATAAAAGCCTATACTCAACAAAGCTGGAAAATCTGTAGGAAATAGATGAATTCCTAGACAGATACAAAGTTAAACCAGGACAAGGTAAACCATCTAAATAATCCCATAACATCTAAAGAAATAGAAGTAGTCATCAAAAGCCTCCCAACCAAAAAAAGCCACTGTCCAGAAGGGTTCAGGGCAGAGTTTTATCAGACATTTATTGATGAGATAAAACCAATACTCTCCAAACTATTCCACAAAATACAATCAGATGGAAGACTACCTAACTCATTTTTTTGAGGCTACAATTATCCTCATTCCTAAACCACACAAAGACCCTACAAGGAAAGTGAACTTCAGACCAATCTCACTTATGAACATTGATGCAAAAATACTCAACAAAATCCTTGCAACCCGAATTTAAGAAAACATCAAAACAATCATTTACCATGATCAAGTAGGCTCTATCCCTGGGATGTAGGGATGGTTTAATATAAGGAAATCCTTCAATGTAATCCATCATATAAACCAACTCAAAGAAAAATCCACATGGTCATCTCACTAGATGGTAAGAAAGCATTTGACAAAATCCAACACACCTTCATGTTAAAAGTCTCAGAAAAAACAGGAATCCAAGGCCCATACCTAAACATAATAAAAGCAATATACAGCAAACCAACAGAAAATATCAAACTTAATGGTGGGAAACTTGAAGCAATCCCACTAAAATCAGGGACTCGACAAGGCTACCCATTCTCTACCTACATATTCAACATAGTACTGGAAGTTCTGGCTGGAGCAATTAGACAGCAAAAGAAAATATAAGGGATACAATTTGGAAAGGAAGATGTAAAAACATCACTATTTGCAGATAACATGATAGTGTACTGACATGATCACACAAATTTCACTTGAGAACTCCTACAGCTGATAAACAAGTTGAGCAAAGTGGCTGGATATAAAATTAACTCAAACAAATCTGTAGCCTTCCTTTATTCAAAGGACAAACATGTGGAGAAAGAAATTAGGGAAAAGATACCCTTCACAATAGTTACAAAAACTATGAAATACCTTGGTGTGACTCTAACTAAGCAAGTGAATACCTGTATGACAAGAACTTCAAACCTCTAAAGAAGAAAATCGAGGAAGATCTCAGAAAATAGAAAGATCTCCCATGCTCATGAACTGGAAGGATCAACATTGTAAAAATGGACATAGTACTAAAAGCAATCTACAGATTCAGTGCAATCTCCATCAAAATTCCAACCCTGTTCTTCATTGAGTTGGAAAGAGCCATGTGCAATTTCATCTGGAATAACAAAAGACCTAGAATAGTTAAATCCATCCTCAACAACAAGAAAACATCTGCAGGAATCACTATCACTGACCTCAAGCTATATTACAAGGCAATTGTGCTGAAAGCTACATGGTACGGGTACTGAAATAGGCAAATGGATCAATGGAATAGAATAGAAGATCCAGAAATGAGCCCTCATGTATATAGTCACCTAATTTTTGACAAAGGTGCTGTAAACACTCAATAGAAAAAGGACAGCCTATTCAACAAATGGTGTATGTCCAACTGGTACTTAGCATGCAGAAGAATGAAAATAGACACTTTCTTATCTCCTTGTACAAAGCTCAAATGTAAGTGGATCAAAGATCTCTACATTAAACCTGGTACACTGAAACTATTAGATAAGAAAGTAGGAAAAACCTTAGAACTCATAGGTACAGGAGAAAATTTCCTGTACAGAACACCAATGGCTTGAGTTCTGAGGTCAAAGATTGACAAATGGGATTTAATGAGATTGCAAAGATTCTATAAGGCTAAGGTCATCGTCAAGAAAACAAAATGGCAGCCAACAGAGTGGGAAAAGATCTTTACCAATTCCACATCAGATAGAGGCCTAATATCTAAGGTATACAAAGATCTGAAAAATTAGACACCAGAGAATCAAACAACCCTATTAAAAAATGGGGCAAAGATTTAAACAAAATGTTCTTAATCAAGGAATATAGAATGGCTGAGAAACATCTAAGGAAGTGTTCAACATTTTTAGGCATCAGGGAAATGCAAATCACAACAACCCTGAGATTCCACCTCACACCAGTCAGATTGGCCAAGATCCAAATCTGTGATGGCAGCAGATGCTGGTGAGGATGTGGAGAAATAGGAACACTTCTCCACTGTTGGTGGGGTTGTAAACTGATACACCCACTCTGGAAAGCAGTCTGGCGGTTCCTCAGAAAAATGGACATAGTTCTATCTGAAGACCCAGTTATTCCACTTCTGGGCATTTACCCCAGAAATGTTCCAACATACAACAAAAATACATGCACCACAGTGTTCACTGCAGGTCTATTTATAATAGCCAGAAGCTGGAAAGAACCCAAATGTCCTTCAGTAGATGAATGGATACAAAAA
This sequence comes from Micromys minutus, assembly GCF_963924665.1. Lineage (NCBI taxonomy): Eukaryota > Metazoa > Chordata > Mammalia > Rodentia > Muridae > Micromys > Micromys minutus. The sequence goes on from NC_137974.1 coordinate 50,584,532, forward strand.
TTGTGGTACATTTACACAATGGAATACTACTCAGGTAGCAGAAACAATGGCTTAACGAAATTCTTAAGAAAATGGATGCATCTAGAGAATATCGTCCTTAGTGAGATAACTCAGTTACAAAAGAACAGACATAATATGCAGTCACTGATAACGGAATACTAACTCCAGAAAGCTCTGTACATCCCAGAAACAACTCTCAGACTTTGTGAAGTTCAAGAGAAAAAAAGAATATATTTTAATTAAGATAGAATTTTATCACATCCCCCTTTTCTTTCTCCAGCCCCTCTCAGTTTCTCTCCTATCTCTTCAATTTAATAGCCTCTTTTTCTATATTATTCTTACATGTATAAATATGTTTATGTATATGTACCCACAAATACTTAATTACAACCTTTAAATATGTATTTGTATACTTTTATGCAAAAATGCTGAAAATTTGTACATTTATCTTTGTTTTTTTTAAAATAAAGTTTTTCAATAAAAAAAAAAAAAAAGAAATGTAAGAGAACACACTTAAACAAGTAGAAGCCCTTAAGGAGAAAACACAAAATTACTCAAAGAGCTACGAGAAAACACAACCAGACTGCTGAAGGAATTAAAAATGGAAATAGAAGTAATAAAAAAATAACACAAAAAAGACAACCCTGGATATAAAGAAAACCTAGGAAAGAGATCAGGAGTCACAGATGCAAGCATCATCAACAGAATACAAGAGATAGAAAAAAGAATCTCGGGGGCAGAAGATACCATTGAAAACATTGACACAACAGTCAAATAAAATGCAAAAATCAAAAAGCTCCTAACTGAAAAACATCCAGGATATCCAAGACACGTTGTGAAGACCAAACCTAAGAATAATATGAGAAGAAGATAGCAAAGACTCCCAAATAAAAGGCCCACTAAATATCTTCAACAAAATCATAAAAGAAAACTTTCCTAACATCAAGAACAAGATTACAATGAATATACAAGAAGCCTACAGAACTACAAATAGATTGGACCAGAAAAGAAACTCCTCCAAACACATAATATTCAGGACACTGAATGTTCAAAACAAAGAAAGAGTACTAAAATTATTAACCTAAAAAGGATAAATAACATATAAAGTCAGACTAATTTGAATTACACCAGGTTTCTCACCAGAGACTATAAAAACTAAAAGATACTGGACAGATGTCATACAACCCCATGAGAACACAAATGCCAGCCCAGGTTACTGTATCCAGTAAAAATCTCAATTAAAATAGATGGAGAAAGCAAGATGTTCCAAGATAAGATGATATTTAGATAATATCTGTCCACAAACTATATCCTACAAAGGAGTATAAATGAAAAACACCACCAGAGAGAGGAAAATTTCACCTTAAGAAAAGCAAGAATATAATTGTCTTGCAACAAAATCCAATGAAGAAAAGCACACGAACATAATTTAACAGGAAACAACAATCATTATTGCTTAATATCTATTAATATCAATGGACTCAATTCCCCAATAAAATCACATAGACTATTAGAATGGATACATAAACAGGATCCATCATTATGCTGCATACAGGAAACTTAAGTCAGTGACAAAGGGAGATACTACCTCAGAGTAAAAGTCTGGAAAAAATCTTTCCAAACAAATGGTGGCAAGAAGCAAGCGGGAATACTCATTCTAATATCAAATAAAATAGATTTTTCGGCTAAAAGTCAGCAAAAAAATAAATAAGGAAGGACAAGGTTTTACTCATTACAGAAAAAAAAGTCTATCAAGATGAACTCCAAATTGTGAACATCTGTGCTACAAATACAAGGGCACCCACCTTCATAAAAGAAACCTTACTAAAGCTCAAAATATATATTGCACAACACACAGTAATAAAGGGAGACTTCAACGCCTCACTCTCATCCATGGACATGGAAGCAGAAACTGAGCAGAGACACAGTGAAACTAGCAGAGGTTATGAACCAAATATATTTAACAAACATCTATAGAACATTTCATCAAATAAAAAATATATATACTTTCTTGCCAGGACCTCATGGTACCTTCTTTAAAATTGACCATATATTAAGTCACAAAACAGGACTCAACAGATTTAAGAAGATCTTATGCTTCCAGATGCTATCAGATCAACATGGACTAAGGCTGATTTTTAATAACAACAACAACAACAGCAACAACAACAACAACAAAAAAAAAAAAAAAAAGGAAAAGAAAAAGAAAAAAAGAAAAAAAAAGCCAGCATACACATGGAAGGTGAACAATGCTGTACTCAATGATAACATACTCAAGGGAGAAATAAAGAAAGGAATTAAGGATTTTTTTAGAATGTAACTAAAATAATACCACTGCATAACCAAACTTGTGGAATGCAATGAAAGCAGTACTGAGAAGAAATCGAATAACTCTGAGGGTCTCCTAAAAGAAACTGGAGAGGGCATATACTAGCAGCTTGACAAAACACTTGAAAGCTCTAGAACAAAAAGAAGCAGATATACTCCAAGATTAAGAGACAGCAGGAAATAATCAAACTCAGAGGAGAAATCAGCCAAATAGAAACAAAAAGAATTATACAAAAAAAAAAAAAAAAAAAAAAAAACCCCAAAAACCCAACACTACCACCACCAAAAACAAAAACAATACAAGAGCTTACTCTTTAAGAAAGTTAACAAGATTGATAAACACTTAGCCAGATTAACTAGAGGGCAAAGAGAAAGTATCCAAATTAACAAAAGCAGAAATGAAAGTGGAGACATAACAACTGAAGCTGAGGGAATTCAAGAAATAATCAGATCTTACTACAAAATCCTACAAAATACTCAACAAAATTGGAAAATCTAGAGGAAATGGACAACTTTCGATACAGACACCAGGTACCAAAGTTAAATCAGGATCAGGTAAACCATCTAAATAGTCCCATAACACTAAAGATATAGAAGCAGTCACCAAAAGCCTCCCAAATAAAAAAAGCCCAGGACAAGATGGATTCAGTGCAGAATTCTATCAGTCTTTCATGGAAGACCAAATAACACTTTCCAAACTATTCTACAAAATAGAAAAGGAAGGAACACTACTCAAATCATTTTTCAAAGCCCTAATTATGCTTGTACCTAATCACACAAAGACCCTACAAAGAAAGAGATCTTCAGACCAATTTCCCTCATAAAAAATGATGTAAAAATACTAAATTAAATTCTTGAAAAACAAATCCAAGAACATATCAAAATGATAATTTACCCTGACATAGTAGGCTTCAGCCCAGAAATGCAGGGATGGATCGATATATGGAAATCCATCAAAGCAATCCACTATATAAACAATCTCAAAGAAAAAAAACTACATGATCATCTCAGTAGATGCTAAGAAAGCATTTTAGAAAATTCAATACCCCTTCATGGTAAAAGTGTTGGAAAGATCAAGAATTCAAGGCCTATACCAAAACACAGTAAAACTAATATACAGCAAATCAGTAGCTAACATAAAAAAATGGTGAGAAACTTGTCAAAATCCCACTTAAATCAGGGAATAGTCAAGGCTTCCCGCTCTCTCCCTACCTATTCATTATAGTACGGAAAGTTCTGTCCAGAGCAATTAGACAGCAAAAGAAGTCAAAGGGATACAAATTAGAAAGAAAGAATTAAAAATATCACTATTTGTAGATGATATGATAGTATGCTTAAGTGACCCCAAAAATTCCACCAGAGAATTCCTACAGCTGATAAACAACTTCAGGAAAGTGGCTGGATAAAAAATTAATTCAAACAAATCAGTAGCCTTCCTCTACTGAAAGGATTAACATGCTGTGAAACAAATTAGGGAAAAACACTCTTCACAATAGTAACAAAGGATATAAAATACATTGGTGTGACACTTACTAAACATGTGAAAGATCTGTATGAAAATCACATCTCGGAACAAGGAAATTGAATAAGATTTCAGAAGACAGAAAGATATCCCAACCTCATGGATTGGAAGGATCAACACAGTAAAAATGGCCATCTTGCCTAAGGCAATCTACAGATTCAATGCAATCTTCATCAAAATTTCAACTTCACCCATCATACAGTTCACAAATCCATTTGGAATAACAAAAAACTTAACATAACAAAAACTATCCTCAACAATAAAAGAACTTTCAGGGAAATTACTATCCCTAACATCAAGCTATATTACAGATCAACTGCCATAAAATCTCCTTCATATTGGTACAGAGATAGGCAGGTAGATCAACAAAACAGAATCAAAAACCCACACACCTAAGGTCACTTGATATTTGACAAAGGAGCTAAAAACATTCAATGGATAAAGGCCAGCTTCTTCAACACATGGTGTTGCTTCAAATTTCAGTCATCATGCAGAAGAATGTAAGTCGATATATTCTTATCTTCTTGTACAAAGCTCAAGTTCAAGTGGATCAAGAACCTTCATATAAAACCAGGTAAACTGAAACTATTAGTTTATTAATGTGGGGAAGAGCCTTGAACACATAGGCACAAGAAATTTTTTTTCTAATAGAACACCAATGACTTATGATCTAAGATCAAGAATCAACAAATGGGATCTCACAAAACTGCAAAGTTTCTATAAGGTTAAGGACACTGTCAAGAGGACAAAATGGCAGCCAACAGATTGGGAAAGAATCTTTATCAATCCCACATCTGATAGAGAGCTAATATCCAATATACACAAGGAACTCAACAAGTTAGACTCCAGAGAATCAAATAATCCTATTAAAAATGGGGTACAGTGCTTAACAATGAATTCTCAACTGAGGAATACCAAATGGCTAAGAAGCACCTAAAGAAATGTTCAACATCCCTAGTCATCAGGGAAACGCAAATCAAAACAACCATGAAATTCTACCTCACACCAGTCAAAATGGCTAAGATCAAAAACCCAGATGACTGCAGATGCTGGCGAAGATGTGGAGGAAGAGGAACACTCCTTTATTGTTGGTGTGGTTGTAAGCTGGTACAACTACTCTGCAAATCAGTCTAGCAGTTCCTAAGAAAACGGGATATAGTACTGCCTGAAGACCCAGCTATTCCACTCCTAGCCATATATCCAAAAGTTGCCACAACATACAGCATGCCCATATGCTCCACCATGTTTATAGCAGTTTTATTTATAATAGCCAGAAGCTGGAAATAACCCAGATGTCCTTCAACAGAGGAATGGATACAGAAATCCTGGAATATCTACACAGTGCAATACTACTCATCTAATAAAAACAACGGCCTTATAAAATTCCCAGGCAAATGGATGGAACTAGAAACTCTCATCTGAGTGAGATCACGCAGTCACAAAAGAACCCATATGTATGCACTCACTGATAAACAGATAGTAGCCCTAAAATCTCTGAATACCCAAGAAGCAATTCACAGACATTATGAAGCTCAAAAAGAAGGCCAGAATGTGGATGCCTCCGTCCTTAGAAGAGAGTACAAAACACTCAGGAGAGGAAATCCAAGGTCAAATAGAGGAGCAGGGATTGAAGAAAAGATCAGTAAGAGACTGCCTTATCTGGAGATCCACTTCATACGCATTCACCAAATCAAAGCACTATTGCTGATGTCAAGAAGTTCTTCCTGGCAGGAACCAGATATGAATATTTCCTCAGAGGCTCTGCCAGAATCATACAGATACAGCTGAGCATGCTTGTAGCTAACCATCAGACTCAACATGGGGACCCCAATGAAGGAGCTAGGGAACAGACTGAAGAAGCTGAAAAGGTTTACGACCTGATGGTAAGATCATCATTATTCACCAAGCAAACTCCTCAGAACTCCCACGGACTTAAACACCAACCATTGAGCATGCATGGAGAGACCTGTGACTGCAGTTGGATATGTAGCAGAGAATATGGATGTCTGGCATCAATGTGAGAAGAGACCTTGAGTCTAGTGAAGATGCGTTTTCCCAGTGTAGGGGAATGCCAAGGTGCTGAGTTGGAGAGTGTGACTGGGAGAGGATGTACTTCATGGAAACAAGTGGAGGGAGAGAGGGGGGATGGGAGTGGGAGGGTAGGAAAGGAGATATCATTTGAAATGTAAATACAAACAATATCCAGTAAAATAATACAAAAAAAGACATAGCAGAATATGTAGTATTGAGCTACTGTATCTCCCTATCCCTGAAAGCACTGGCGTTACAATGCTTAGGGTTTTTTGGTCTTTGTTTTGTTTGTTTGTTTGTTTTTTGTTTTGTTGTTGTTTTTTTTACTGTGAATTTAAACTCAAATGCTTACAAAGCAGGCCCTCTAGTACACTGAACCATTTGCCCTGCCCAAATTAGATCTTAAATGCATTTTGTAATAAGTTTTGCTTATTTTTATTGGTAAATATTCTGATGTATTTCTTTTGTGAAAATTCATGTTTCCAGAACAAATTATTTACAGCTGTATTCTTTGCATTTTGATTGTTCTTATTTGTTGACCATATTTGGTATTATTGCCCTATAAACGTTTGTATGGTTTATACCATCGTTATTATAAATTATTGCATGTTTTCTGAATAAGCACTATAATTCCTACAGTCTTTTTTCTATTTTGTGAAATTTTGTGTAATTTTATGTCCTTTTTTGGGTAATTTTCAATTATACTTTATAGAATAGGCTCCCATTTTTATCCAAAAAGATAATGCAATTTTAATAAAGATCCTAGTAATATTGATATTTTCACATTAAACATTTTCATGTGTTAACACTTTTTTATTCACTTAGTTCTTAATCATTTCATGAGCAAAACTTTACAGTTTTTACTGCATTTTTTTCCTTTGGTTAATATATTCAAAAATGAAATTTATTCTTCCAGATCTTATTGTAAGTAAATTTAAATTTTATTGTTCACAAATATAACTGGTTCTTAAAATTTTATTTCTATTAAATTTTATTTAAGTTTTAAATTTTTTAAATTTAATATCTGTATTTTATTTTATTTTATTTTTAATACCACTTTATTTTTAAAAAAGGGACACATACACAGATTTTTAAAGGCATTTTGACATAATATTATGTGAATATTTTTGTCAGGACTCCATTACTTTAGAGGTTTGATAGCATGCATTGAAATCCCACTAGTTACCATAAGCATAAAGTACATGTAGGACAGAACGTAACATGGAAACAGATTTCTTGTTGAGTATAGATTAAGCATAATGATCTGTGAACACCAAAAATTGCCACAAGGTTATTATCTTAGCTCTTGAATTATTAATGATTTAAGGTACAGGTGTACCACATTCTGAGAGGGTGCCATACATTTATTTATTTTTTCCTAAGAAGGACTGAGGCTTTCTTTTTTTGGGCCTTTGTTTTTCTTGAGTTTCATATAGCCTGTGAGTTGTTTCTGGGGTGTTCAGAGCTTTCTGGGGTTAGTAACCAATTATCAGTGACTGCATATTATGTCTTTTCTTTTGCAATTGGGTTACCTCACTCAGGATGATATTTTCTAGATGCATCCATTTTCTTACGAATCTTATGAAGTCATTGTTTCTGATAGCTGAGTAGTACTCCATTGTGTAAATACACCACAATTTTTGTATCCATTCATCTACTGAAGGACATCTGGGTTCTTTCCAGCTTCTGGTTATTATAAATAGGACTGCAGTGAACATTGTGGTACATGTGTCTGTGTTGTATGTTGGAGCTTCTCTGGGGTATATGCCCAGAAGTGGAATAACTGGGTCTTCAGGTAGTATTATGTCCAGTTTTCTGATGAACCACCAGACTGATTTCCAGAGTGGTTGTACCAGTTTACAACCCCACCAACAGTTGAGGAGTGTTCCTCTTTCTCCACATCCTCACCAGCATCTACTGTCATCTGAATTTTTGATCTTAGGCATTCTGACTGGTGTGAGTTGGAATCTCAGGGTTTTCCATGTTTCCTCTTTAAAAGCTTCTATTTCTTTATGCTTTTCCTCCCGTTCTTTTTTAGGTGAGTTATTCATGCTCTTCTCAAAGATCTCCATCATCATCTTGAGGTATGATTTCAGGTCTGAGTCATTTTTTTCTGGAGTGCTTGCCATTCTGCTACTTGCTGTGATGGGAGAGCTGGGTTCTGATGTTGCCAGGTTGTCTTGTTTCCATTGCTTAAGTTCTTTGGCTTTCCTCCTGCCATCTTGTTGTCTGTGACTATACCTGGTCTTGTTGTCAGTGATTGGTACCAGTCTCTCCCGTGTACCACGACTGTGCCCCTAGATCTCTGCTGTTTTATGTGGCAAACGGCTTGAGCATTTGGTCTGCACACAAGGGCTTTCTGGGTGGATACTGAGTCCCTATGGCAGAGTTCCTGCTCCCATGAACCAACCGGAGGGCTGCGCCTTCTGTGCACTTGGCCTAGCCCTCTCTGTGCCCCGACTACTCACGGAGCAGTCTCGCCAGGCCTGAGTCCCTGGGTCTCTGCTGTTCCCGGTGCAAATGGCCTGAGCATTTGGTCCACATATGATGGCTTTCTGGGTGGATACCAAGTCCATATTTCAGGGTTCCTGCTCCCATGAACTAATGAAGAGCACACTTTCTGCATGCTCGACCCAGAACTCTCTGAGCCCTGGCCACTCATGGCACAGTCTCACCAGGCCTGTGTCTCTGGATCTCTGCTGTTCCTGGTGGCAAATGGCTCGACTGTTTGGTCCGCATGCCTATTTATTTTTTAAATACTTTTATGTATTCATTTTAATTCCTGTTCACTACCCCCTTCTGGTCACCTCTTCCCACAATCCTTCCTTTCTCCCCCTTCTCTTCTCCTCTCCTCTCCTTTGGCTGAGACAGCTGCTGGGTGGAGCTTCTCAGTAGACAACATGCTCCTGTCTGCAATCATAGTAGAATATCATTAATAGTTTTAGGTACTGGTGCTTTCCCATGGGTTGTTGTCGAACTTTGTCTCAGACATTCAGTATTCCTCTGTTGAGAATTCTCTGTTTAGTTCTATATCTTTTAAATGGCTTATTTAGGCTGTTGGTGTCTAACTGCATGAGTTCATTCTTAATTTTAGATATTAGAATTCTGTCAGATGTAGGGGTGCTGAACATCCTTGCCCAATCTGTAGGCTGCTGATTTTTACTATTGATAGTGTTGGCAGGCAGAATCTTTGCAGTCTTATAAGTTCCCATTTATAAATTGTTAATCTCAAGAGACTTAGCCATTGGTGTTCCATTCATGAAATTGTCTCCTGTATCAATATATTCAAGAGTACTTCTCATGTTCTCTTCTATGAAATTTTGTGTATCCAGTTTTATATTGAAGTCCTTGATCCAGTTGGACTTAAGTTATGTGCAGGGTTATAATTGTGGATTTATTTTTATTTTTAAAATGTAGATATCTAGTTAATCCAGGTCTATTTGTTGAAGATGTCTTTATTTTTTCCACCGTATAGTTTTGGCTTCTACATCAAAATTTAAGTGTCAGTAGATATGTGGGTTTATTTATGGGTCTTAGATTTGATTCCATTGATCATGTCTAATTCGGTACCCATACCATGCAATTTTGTTGTTGTACTTTGTTTGTTTTGTTTTTCAGTATTGCTTTACAGTATATCTTGGAGTTAGAGATGATTATTCCTCCTGAAGTTCTTTTATTGTTTATGAATGTTTGGACTATCCTAGGTTTTTTGGTTTTTTTTATATTTTTCTGTCAAGGTCTATAAAATAGTGTATTGGAATTTTCATGGGCATTTCACTTAATCTGTAGATTGTGTTTGGTAAAATGCCTATTTCCTCTATGCTAATCCTACCTAACCATGAGAATGGTAGATCTTTCCATTTTCTGATATATTCTTCAAATTATTTCTTCATAAACTTGAATCTCTTGTCATACAGGTAGTTCACTTGATTAATTAGAGTTATACCAAGATATTATTGATGGCTAATGAAAAGGATGTTGATTTTCTTAATTTTGTTCTTGGCCCATTTATTGGTTGTTTTAAAGGAGGTACTGATTTCTTTGAGTTAATTTTGCATCCTGACACTTTACTGAAGTTGTTTATCAGCTGTAGGAGTTCTCTGGTAGAATTTTTAGGTCAACTCTCTATACTACCATATCATCTGCAACTTCCTTCCCACTTAATCTCCATCAGTTTTCTTATTGTTCTGTCTAGAACTTTAAGTACTATACTGAATAAATAGGAAGAGTGAAGGCAACCTTGTCTTATTACTAATTTTAGGGAAAATGCTTTAAGTTTCTCTCCATTTAGTATAATGCTGGCTACAGGCTTGCTGTATATTGAATTGATTACATTTATATATGTGCCCTGAATTCATGATTTCTGTAATACCTTTCACAGGAAGGGGTTCTGGACTTTACCAAGACTTTTCTGTGTCTAATGAGATAATCATGCAATTTATTTTTCTTTCAGTTTGTTTATTTGGTGAATTATTTTGATGGATTTTCATGTATTGAACCATGTCTGCATTCCAGAAATAAAGCTTACTTGATCTTGATGGATGATGTCTTTTATGTGTTTATAGATTCATTTTTCAAGTATTTTATTAAGTACTTTTGCATTAATGTTCATAAGACAAATAGGTCTGAAATTTTCCTTCTTTGTTGAGTGTTTGTGTGGTTTTGGTATCAGGGTGACTATGGTATCAAAAAATGATATCAAAAGTGTTCCTTGGTGTTTTTTCTTGGTGAAATCGTTTGAAGAGTTTTGGTCATAACACTTCACTGAGAATCTGGTATAATTCTGCACTAAAACCATCTGGCCTATGTAAATTTAATTTTTTTTCAAAGCCTATTTTTAATGAAGATCTTAACTGCTTCTACCTCCCTTTCAGAATACCACCTACAAGAAGTATTAAAAAGGAAAGGATATGGGGGAATAGGACACATTTAGAAATGGTTGATTGGAGCAAATTACATCTGTGTTGTCAGGAAATCAGCAGTTAGTTTACAGGTCAGCAGTAGCAGCTTGATCCACTTACAAATACCTCATGGGTATACCTGTAGTCCAATTTAGTAGAGTCAGTACAGCAAATGCAAATCAGCATAGACAGCCAGGCCTCAGCCTCAGCACAAGTTATCAGGTAGACCATGAGCAACAGGAAAACCAAGAAATGTTCTTGGTAGAGCCTCTTTCAGCAAAGCTAAATGATCAGTAAAGACTCAAGACCAACATATGTTTACCAAAGAGTCTTGTCAAGCAAGCTCCAGTTACTCTATTGAGTCCTTTTTATACTCAGGGAAATGTTTGGAGGAAACATCATGTGTCCTTCCTGGATGTTGCATTACCACAATCCTTGCCTCATTACTTGAGTCTTAGCAAAACTTCACATGAGTCTGTCTCAGTTCTCACCACTCTGCTAATCAGGTTGAGTCTGCGGAAGTAGCAAAAAACAGCAGCACACCTCTGTGAATTTTATTTGTACATTTCTCCCAGTGGAGTTCCAACAAAAGTAGCTCAACTACACAATGTAAGATGGACCAACACATTTATATTGTTAGTGAAGAATCCTTCATCACATGTCCTTTCACATGCTTGCTTTCAGAGAATGTCCTTTCACCTTTGTCTGGTTCAGTGAAATCTTACTTTATGAGGCTTCCTTAGCAAAAAACTTCTTTCACTAGAGTCTTCTTCAAGAAAATACTCTTTCACATATTTGCCCCATCAAAATACTATCCAACACAAGTGATTTTCAAAAGCACCCTTAAGTTTTCACTACAGACTCAAGACTTTGTTTTTTGAAAGACTTTTAATTCTGCACTTAAACCATCTGGCTTTGAGTTTTTATTGAGGGGAGGTTTTTGAAAATATTGGTTCTATTTCTTTAGGTTTTATGAGGCTGTTTAAATAGTTTGCCTGATCTTGATTTAACTTTGGTAAGTAATATCTGTTTATAAATATGTCAATTTTGTAGAGAACAGGCTTTTGAAATAAAACCTGATTTTTGTTTGAATTTCCTCAATCTCAATTGTTAAGTGTCCCTTTTGAATACTGATTTTGTTTATTTAAATACTGTCTCTCTGTCTCTTGGTTAGTTCAGCTAAGGATGTGTCTACCTCGTTGATTTTCTCAAAGAATGAGCCTTTGTTTCAGTGATTTTTTTAAAATTTATTTTTATTTTTTAATTTTTATCTGATTTATTTCAGCCCTGATTTTGATTATTTTTTTTTACCTTTATTCATTTTTGGTCTTTCTTCTTCTTCTTCTTCTTCTTCTTCTTCTTCTTCTTCTTCTTCTTCTTCTTCTTCTTCTTCTTCTTCTTCTTCTTCTTCTTCTTCTTCTTCTTCTCCTTCTCCTTCTCCTTCTCCTCCTCCTCCTCCTCCTCCTCCTCCTCCTCCTCCTCCTCCTCCTCCTCCTCCTCCTCCTCCTCCTCCTCCTCCTCCTTCTTCTTCAGGTTTCATGTATACTTTTAAATGGGTTATAGGAGAACTTTATGATTTCTTTATGGAGGCACTTAGTGCTATATAAAGTTTCTCATAGCATTGTTTTATTTGTTATCATAAATTTGAATATGTTGTACCTTCATTTTCACTGAATTATAGAAAGTCTTTAACTTTCTTCTTTACTTCATCCCCGATGCAGAGATCATTTGAGGAGGGAGTTGCTAATTCTCCATGAGTGTGTAGGGTTTCAAGTGTTTCTGTAGTTGAAATCCAGCTCTAATTTATGGTGGTCTGATAAGATATAAAATATTGTTTTAATGTTCTTGTAATTGTTGAGACTTGCTTTGTGATCGACTATATGGTCAATTTTGGAGAAGGATCCAAAAGATGCAGAGTAGTTACATTCTCTTGTGTTTAGATGCAATATCTTATAGATGTCTGTTAGGTCCATTTGATTCATAATGCTTGTTAGTTTCATTGTTTCCATGTTTTGTTTTTGTCTGGATCTCCTGTCAATTGGTGAGAGTAGAGTGTTAATGTCTCCCAACATTAATGTGTGGGGTTGGATGTGCTATTTAAAATTAACAGGGTTTATTTTATAAATGTGTGTGCCATTGTGTTTGGGGCATAGATGTTCAGAATTGAGATACAACTTTGTTAAATATTTTCTTTGATGCTTATGAAGTTTCTTGGCCTGTCCCTTTTAATTTTGGTTGAAGTTCTATTGTATCAGATATTAGAATGAGTACTCTGGCTTGCTTCTTGGATTTGCTTGGAAATATTTTTCTAGCCTTTTACTCTCACATAATAACTATCTTTGTTGCTGAGGTGTATTTCTTATATGCAGAAGAATCACATGACAGACCCCGCTTTTACATCTATTCTGTTAGTTTTTGTATTTTTACTGGTAAATATAAAACCATTTAGACCAAAATTTCAACCCAATTCTTTCTAGAGTTGGAAAGAGGAATTTTTCAATTCATTTAAGATAACAAAAAAACCTGGATATCAAAAACTATTCTCAACAGTAAAAGAACTTCTAGGGAAATTACAATCTCCAAACTCAAGCTCTATTACAGAGCAATCTTGATAAATGATAAATGTATGGCATTGGTACAGAGACAGGAAAGTAAATCAATGGAATAGAATTGAATACCCAGAAATAAACCCACACAGTTATATTCACTTGATCTTTAACAATGGAGCAAAACCATCCAGTGGAAAAAGGACAGCACTGTCAACAAATTGTCATGGCTTAACTGGAGGTCAGTATGTAGAAGAATGCAACTCCATCTATTCTTATCAACTCTTGCAAAGCTCAAAGTTCATGTGGATCAAGGACCTCCACATAAAACCCAATACACTGAAACTAATAGAAGAGAAAGTGGGGAAGCCTGTTGAACACATAGACACAGGGGGATAATTTCTGAACTGAAAGCCAATGGCTTAAGCTCTGAGATCAAGAATTGACAAATGGGATGTTATAAAATTGTTAACCTCCTGTAAGACAAAGGACATTGTCAAAAGGAGAAAATGGCAATCAACAGATTGGAAAAAAAATCATTACCATTCCCACATCCAAAAGAGGGACAATATTCAATATATAAAAAGAACTAAAGAAGTTATACCCAAGATAATTAAATAAACATATTAAAATGGTAGGCAGAGATAGACAGGTTTAAGTTTTACATTTTATATTGGTATGGAATTCATTTGATAAAAATCTAGTGTTTTCACTAGTATAATTTTTTACTGAATTAAAATTGAAATTAATATAGTTACTTTCGTATAGGCTTAGTCCCTATAAAATACATTTGGGAACAAAATAAGGCTTGGACCTAGTAATGTAATTGCTATTTACACCGATTTTAGTTGATCAAACAACAGGGTAGTTTGAAATATTCCAATTAGAGATAGTCAAAATTAGTCAAGCCTTAACATTTCAAAGATGTTTTATGTAGATAGGTATTCTTGAAGCCCACAGAATATGACATTTATGGACGTTTTTTAATTAAAGATCATTTGACTAGAGACCTGTCTGCTCCTGACAGCACTCCTTCTTAGATTTGAAGAAGAATTTGAGTATCAATGGAGTTGCACCAGTTGTGGTGAGACAGCCACTAGGCAAGAACTGCCTCATTCATATACGGACAATATTGTCTAGAAAGGGACACATTTGTGGAATAGTCGACTGATAATCTTTGCCAAGCCAAAATTATCAGTCCTACAAGTTTCTGCATTACAAAGTTCTGTCAGATATGATACTGGGACAGAAGGCTGAAGACCGATGCTCCAACGTTTTGAGAGATGAGGGACTGTCCAAGTGGTCAGCGGTCTCTATATATTCGCTGGTTTTGGAGGCTGTATTATGTGCTTCTTCTATATCAAGTAATATTAGTCATTTTTGGATTTCTGATGTGGTTGAGGACTGATAGCCTCATAGCCAAACCAGCTGTTTGGCATTTAGAAAGTTAATGTAAATATAAAAGGGTGGTTTTTAGATGACATACAATCTGAAGCCAAGATAAATGACAGGCATAGAGTTATAGTCTTTTACAAGAGATGAGAAGTTTCCTTATTTAATAGATAAAATTGATAGACTGGGTGCTAAGGCTATCTTGTACTTTATAAATTGAAAAATGATAATAGTTGTATTCATTTTATAGTTGAGGGAAAAGAGCCTTTTAACTGGACAAAAAGGGGAAATATTTATATGTTGTCCTGAAGCTGTCCTATTTTAATGTTAATTCTACTTCCCCAAGAAGGGCTGCCTAGTTACATACTCATAAGGTGACTTTATTTGAACTTTCCCATTTTTATTTGTTAAATAAAGGAGAGAGCCAGGGATTGGCCATGGCAGGTGGAGAGATGGGATCTTGAGGGGGGCGAGTTCTGCGGTGACTGGGGGAAAAAGAAGGAGATGGAGGTGGAACACACAGCATGGAGAAGTGGCAAGTTTTAAGGGGTCTTTTAGTTGGGGAATAAGGAGAGTAATGGTAAGGTCTCTTAGCTGGGGAATAAGGAAGTAGTGGTAATCTGCCTGATCTAGGCGCATAGCCTGTATTCCAAATTACTGAGTTGTGATTTCATTTAACAGGTTTGCTTGGGTTGAAAAGATTACTACAACAGTTGTAACTGAAGAATATCAAATAGCTGACAAGCACATAAAGAAATGCTTAATATTATTAGTCATCAGGGAAGTGAAAATCAAAACAACCCTGAGATTCTACCTCAAACCAGTCAGAATGGCTAACATCAAAAAATCAGGTGACAGCAGATGCTGGCAAAGATGTGGATGAAGAAGAACATTTCTTCATTGTTGGTGGGATTGCAAGCAAGTAAAACCACTCCAGAAACCAGGCTGGCAGTTTCTTAGAAAATTGGGCATAGTACTACCTGCGGGCCCAGGTATACCACTCCTGGTCATATATGTGAAAGATGCTTGAACATATAATAGAGACACATGCTCCAGTATGTTCATATTAGCCATGTTTTTAATAGCCAGAAGCTGGAAAGAACCCAGATGTTTTTCAATGAAGGAATGGATACAAAAATTGTGGTACATTTACACAATGAAATACGACTCAGTTATAAAAAACGAGTTCATGAAATTCTTACGGAAATGGATGTTACTGGAAAATGTCATTCTGAGTGAGGTAACTCAATCACAAAAGAGCACACATGTTATGTATTCACTAATAAATGATTATTAGCCTGAAATCTTAGATTATCCAAGATACAATTTATAGACCACATGAAGCTCAAGAAGTCAGAAGATCAAAGAGGGCATGCCTCAGTCCTTCTTAATAGGAGGAACAAAATATCCACAAGAGAAAATACAAAGACAATATTTGGGACACAGACCAAAGAAGGAGACATCCAGAGACTCTGGGGATCCATTCTATAAATTGTCATTAAACCTAGACAATATTGTGGATGCCAAAGAAGTGGTTGTTGACAGGTCCCTGATATAGTTTTCTCCTGAGAGTCTTGGACAGACCCTAAAAAATACAGAGTCAAATGCTCTCAATCAACCACTGGACTGAGAATGGGGTTGCCAATGGAGGAGTTAGAAAAAGGACTGAAGGAGTGAAAAGAAATTTGCAACCCCACAGGAAGAACAACAATATCAATCAATTGGACTCCTCCCCACAAAGCTCACAGAGACTAAACCACTAACAAAAGAATACACATGGAGGGACTAATGGTTCTAGTAATATATGTGGCAGAGGATGACCTTATCAGGCATCAAGGAGAAGAGAGATCCTTGGCATTTTGAAGGCACAATACCCGAGTATAGAGGAATGCCAGGCCAGGGAGATGGAAGGGAGTCAGTGAGGAGAAGAACAAACTATTAGAGGTAGGGGGCTGAGATGGAATGGGGGAATTCCAGAAGGGAAATCAGGAAAGGGGATAACATTTTAAATGTAAGTAAAGAAAATATCCCTGGAAAATCTCGAAGAAAGGGATGAATTCCTAGTCAGATACCAGATACTAAAGTTAAACCAAGACCAGGTAAACCATCTAAATAATCCCATAACACCTAAAGAAATAGAAGCAGTCATCAAAAGCCTCCCAACCAAAAAAAGCCCAGGTCCAGATGGGTTCAGTGCAGAATTTCATCAGATATTTATTGACAACCTAATACCAACACTTTCAAAACTATTCCACAAAATAGAGTCAGATGGAACACTACCTAATTCATTTTTTAAGGCTACAAGAACCCTCTTTCCTAAACCACACAAAGATCCTACAAGGAAAGAGAACTTCAGAACAATCTCACTTATGAACATTGATGCAAAAATACTCAACAAAATCCTGGTATACCAAATCCAAAAACACATCAAAAAGATCATTCACAATGATCAAGTAGGCTTTATCCCTGGGATGCAGGGATAGTTTAATATAAAAAAATTAATCAATGTAATCCACCATATAAACAAACTGAAAGAAAAAAAAACACATGGTCATCTCACTAGATGATGAGAAAGGATTTTACAAAATTCAACACACCTACATGTTAAAAGTCTTGGAAAGAACAGGAATCCAAGGCCCATACCTAAATATAATAAAAGCAATATACAGCAAACCAACAGCCAACATCAAACTTAACAGTGGTAAACTTGAAGAAATCCCATCTAAGGAAGTGTTTGACATCATTAGCCATCAGGGAAATGCAAATTGAAATAATCCTGAGATTCCACCTCACACCAGTCAGATTGGCCAAGATTAAAAATTCAGATGACTGCAAATGCTGGAGAGGAAGTAGAGAAAGAGGAACACTTCTCCACTGTTGGTGGGGTTGTAAACTGTTACAACCACTCTGGAAATCAGTCTGGTGATTCCTCAGAGAATTAAACATAATACTACCTGAAGATCCAGTTATTCCACTTCTGGGCTTATACCCCAGAGACATGCCAATATACAGCCAAGACACATGTACCACAATATTTATAGCATCTCTATTTATAATAGCCAGAAGCTGGAAAGAACCAAGGTGTCCTTCAGTAGATGAATGGATACAAAATTTTGGTACATTTACACAATGGAGTACTACTCAGCTATCAGAAACAATGGCTTTATGAAATTCTTAAGAAAATGGCTGCATCTAGAGAATATCATCCTGACTGAGATAACCCAGTCACAAAAGAACTGTCATAATATGCATCACTGATAATGGCATACTAACTGCCAAAAGCTCTGAACACCCCAGAAATAACTCACAGACTTTGTGAAGTTCAAAAAAAAAAAAAAAAAAAAAAAAAAAAAAAAAAAAAAAAAGAAAGAAAGAAAGAAAGAAAAGAACAGAAAAGAAAAAGAAAAAAAACCCATTATGTTCAATCCTTACACACCAAGAAACTTTGACTAATTCCATGTTACATTCTGTTTTACTTGTACTATATGCTCATTGTTACTAGTAAGACCTTATGCACACTATCAAACCTTTGGAAACAAATAAGCAAAGCACTGACAAAAATATATTTGCATACTTTTGTGCAAAATGCTTAAAATTTGTACATTTATTATTTTTTAAAACAAAGTTATTCAAAAAAGTTGATTAACATTTATAATAGAATAAAATATTACATTAAATTAATAAAATATTTCCAGTAGGATATAGACCTGATACAAGAATAGAATTAAATACAAGGTAGATAATTCAATAAAAACCAAAATTTGTTTGAAAATATCAAAATGATACAGAGTAGTATAAACTCTATACTCTAGATGGTAAGATTATTTATCATGGAGTCATGGGCTCATAGGCTCACAGATTGGAGTGACTATACTGTTACAGTGAATATGAGTAAATTGACAATGGATGTAGGTGGTGGGAGCCAAATTTCTTAGTGGCAGAAAAGGACACTGTGGAGGCACTAGAATGATCCATATGCTACTGTAATAAAGTTGGCTTTGGGATAAGACTCTATTTAACTTTACATACAAAAAACTCAAATGTATAAAAATAACTGTAGGCATAATTCTATATTTAAAGTTTTTTATATTCAAGATTAGAAACCAATGGCTCTTTACTATGATAAAATTTTTTATCCATTATAGAGAGTTCCTATTTCTGAAAACCTCCAACAACAGAACTAAAAGACACTCAACATACAAATATTGATTCCAAACAAAAGTTGTCAGTTGATCTAGAACTATTTAAGACACTTCTGACACTGTTTGGTTGGCCAATATCTCAACACTAGATAAGCTATAGAAGTAGAGGAAAATGAAATATCATTATTCTTTTAAAGGAATGTAGCAGTAAAATGGCTCCTAAAAATATTCTACTATACCTATAGATCAGTGTTTTGAACTTCAGTCAGGCTCCTTGTCCAAGCTGTAGGTGATCAACACAAAACAAACTGAATGCTATTTTTAGAGATTTTTGATTGAGAGTATTTATTTATTTATCTATTTATCTATTTATCTTTTTATCTATTTACTTATTTACTTGCTTACTTACATATTCATTTAGCTTAATTTTATTTTGCTTTTCTATTACAGCTTCTGATTTGGGGTTTTTATGGTATATTTATATTCCTCACTTTTCTTTATTTTCCTATTTTGTTTTTTACTTTTTTATTTGCTTGTTTGTTTTCTACAAAGTGAGAGAAAAATGATAAGTAATTGAACAGGACCTGGGATAAGACAAGGAAGGGGATTGTGATTAGAATATACTATTTAAAATATTTTAAATAATTTTTAGTTCAAAACTAAACCAAAATATATTTAACTTAACATTAAAATATTAGCTTTGCTAAATTTGGAATTTATAGTATCTTGTGACCACAGAAAGTTTCTGATATTTTACCAGAAGTCAACCAGCCTACCCAGAAGTATACAGGAGAATTCCTCCTTGAAGAAATCATCCCTGAAAGAAACTTCTCTGGAGACAGATAAGAAAAGAAAATCTGTAGGAAAGTTGTATCTATTCCTCCTTCTTCTAACATCATTAATAAAAGATGGAGAGGTGCAATAAGAAGTATAGAAAGATCACAGAAGTCATGCCTGTCCATGTGGTTTCATGAAGCTTGGGGAATGATGTCAGTTTCACCACTAAACTACCTTGTCTATGAGGTATCTTCCAGTTCCTCCTTCCAGCTATATTTTGTCACAGATTTTGTCAACCTGGTAACAGGGGTACTTCTCTGCATAGAGCAATTATTTTTAACTTTTACAAGATTGTTACAAATCTCTCAGTCTCTCATTGGTATGAGGTTTAATCAAAATGGTGGAACATCATGGAAAAGACACTGCTATGGCTCCTATGTTTGACCACATGCACATGCAAATTGTTACTCTCAATAATCAGATGATGAAGGGATGACCAGCGAAGCAAAGTGAGAGCTATGCATACTATTTACTGTTAAAAAGGATCTAATAACACATGCAACATTTCTTTATTAACAATATTAAGAGAAATTTTAGTTTTACTTTTTAAACATGGAATTTATTCTTTCAATTAAAATTAAATTATTTTGCACTCAAGCATATTAAAATAAAAATATTATAATTACCACCATAAAAACTACCTGAGCTTTAATTTTCATTCTCTTATAAAAATTATTGAACGTTTAAGAAACTTTAATATGGAGAAGAAGAAAACACTTCTGATGACAATTGTAGAAGAAGAAAATGAAATATTTTAAAAAAAGGGAGGTGTATGTGAAAGACCAGGATAAAGCCTGACCCCTAACAGGTAATGTAGAAGACCCCTAGCAGGTAGAGTAGAGCCAAAAATGTAGGCTAGCCAGTTCTGCAATACTATCCTTCTACTCCAGGAATTGGCTGACCTTAAAAAATGTATGGCCTTAAGGTCAGGGTGACTCTGTTTCAGAAGCTGATTGATTATAAAAACATAAAAGTTAAATAACACATCATAAACAATCTTGAGAAACCAGATGTTCCCCTCGCGATTCTTCACTGGTAATTTTCACCTAATAGGCAATCTTGTGAAACAAGGTATTTTCCTTATGATTCTTCACCAGTATTTTTTATATTCTCCAATGACATATTCCCTCCAGACTTGTGTTTTTTTTTTTTTTTTTTTTTCATTTAAAAACTCCATCTCCCAGCCACTTGGGATCAGACTCCTCTACCCCTGCGTGGGATATGAGTCTCGACCCCAGTGCACTGGTTCATTAAAAAACCTTGTGTGATTGCAGCAAGGACAGTCTCTCCCAAGTTCATGTTATACCAAGACTTGAGTGAGGGTCTCCCCTCTGCGGGGGTCTTTCATATGTTTGTACAAGTCTTTGGATAAATAGCAAGCACAAGTTTCACTTTATTTCATCAAAATGCTAACATGCTAAAATATAAACTTACAATCTGAAATAGTATAAATAGGGAGATTTCTCCTCCGTAGTTAAAGTAGTTGCTTTTGTTATCACTGTAGCAAATAGTGACAAAAGCCAAGTCAGACAAAATGAAATTATTCCTGTTACTTGTTTAAGGGGATATCAGACTAACCTGATGAGAAGTTATAACAGTGGAAGCTGATTGGTTCATTTGGGAAAACTGAAACCTTCAAGCACCACCTAATAGCCTAAGTACCAGTGATAGAACCCAAAACATATAGAATGTATGAGAATTAGATAAAGAGGGGACCAGGGGTTCAGGTAAGGGGAGATTACTTGCCTAGAATAAGGTGGGTGTCTTTACTGCTTGATAATACATGCAAGCTCTCATTATATTTAGAATAGTATACATAAAATAAACTATCAGTAGGGGGTTTTCAAAATATTTGTGTATTTCTTTAGTAAAGTTTTTGAACTCTGAAGACATACAAATGACAAAACCAAAAAGACAGAGTTGCACTTCAAAGGCTAGGCACATGGAGTTGGCATTTGGAGGTGCAGATTGATTTAAGCAGATTGGTTTAAGATGGATTTAAGCATATTATGTAAACTGAATATGCAACTGCATTTGTACATTCAGTCTACATAATACCATGGAAGTGCCCAAATTCTCTGCTTAGGATGCTCTGCCTGAATAAAAATTTAGCTGTCCTCAAAGCAGACAGCTACCGAGGTGGGTCAAGTGGACCTCCATGTTGACAGGGAACAAGAGTACTCACTTTCTCTGGTATTCTTACCATGAGGCTGATGAGTTGTCATATGTTAACTATAAGTTCAAGCTGATAATAAAGTAAATCTGTCTTAAAGCATATAGCATGACAACATCTGTTCTTTTACTTCAACATAATGCAAGGTGCAGGAAACATCCTCAAACTACTCCTTATCAATCAATTTATCCAGAAGAACTTTGGGGCTTCCCAGAGTCTTGATAATTTTACTTTTAAAACTGACTAAGCAATTGGGACTGGAGAGATGGCTTAGTGGTTAAGAGCATGACCTGGTTTTTCAGAAGACCCAAGTATACTTTTGAACACCCTTTTGTTTGGGTTTGTCTTACAATTGTCTGTACGTCCACCTCCAGAAAATCTAGTGCCCTCATAATCATTGCTGGCCTGTGTAGTAAGTGGAATACATCTACACAGACACTTACATGTACACATAATTTAAATAAACAAACAAAATTATAAGACTATTTTTTAAAACTTTTAAAATATAGGAGCCTTTTCATAAACAGCAAAGGACAAAATCTTTCAGTAGAAATTTACATACATGCACACACACAAAATGATCGATGAGTTTTTATTAAGTAACTGTAAACAAATTTTAGATTCTTGTACAATAAACTTTCATAGTTAATACTACACATTTATATTTGTCCTGATGCAACATCCTGGAGATAGATACTCATCTTTATCTTGTGGACATTTGAGTCTGATATCATTGTGGTACATCAGTGCCAAGAGAGATTAATCCCTTGATAAGCAAAAGGCAAGTCTTAAGACCATAGCATTTCAGAGACAGATACTGTTGCATTAAAGTCCTTATTACCTTTCCAGGTGTGTTGGAGTGTCTCCTCATTAAAGTGTGTACAGTCGAGTGTACACAGATAACATGCTATGCACTGGTTTGTTTGAAAAGCAGTCCCAGATTGTTAAGAAAACTGAAGAAAAATGTCAGTTTAGAATTTTCCTACCCAGGAGATGCCAGCACCTATGCTTTAGCAAGTAAGACAACTACCCTTTTCTCATCCAACATCACTAACTCTAAAGAGAATTTCCTTGTCATTCACTTCATTATTTGCAGTTCCTAACAACAAGAAAACAGGAAAGAACATGTTCTCTCAATCCTGTCTCTGGGTCTTTTTATTGGTATTTTATTCTGGCTTTCTTTCAAATTTACTCATGTACATTTAGTTATATGTTTCTATGAAATTTAAAAATAAGCTCTTTCATTGATGGGAAATATATACAGAAAATCTCAAAGATTCACCTCCACAAATTTTTATGAAATACGAATAGCTATTGAAATTCAGTCAAATAAAAATTACTTAACATTAGTATCATGTCACAGCCATTTTTTGTTCTCTGCCTCTTTACTTTTCACTTAATATTTTCACATAAAAGTCAGATTGGCCCACATTTATTCCTGGAAAAATACAGCATAGAGGCTGATCTCTCAAATGTTGTGTCTGTGATATTTACCAATAATGTATATTTGATAGTAGCATGTACTTGATCTTCAGTTTAGTGTCTCATTACATTATGTCATTAATTTTTTTATTGTACTATCAATCGAAATGTTTGGTGTTCTTAGTTTATCACAATTCAGCTATGATACTAACATCTATTGATGAACGAACATCTTTATACAACTTTGTTAGATATGTTTTTAATAATAGACTTGCTGTGAAATAAAGTATATATGGGATCATTTACATATCTATCTATACATACATGTTTATTTATGTTTTTTTGGGACAGGGTCTGAAAAGGCCCACTGTCTTGGGGAAACTGAGGCTTCAGATGCTGAAAAGCCAACTCTACCCAACATATGTTGCTTTGGTTATCAGTCCCAAGGTAATTGTGTGCTTGAGCTGTAATGTTCTTGAGATTACTTGTATTTTCCTGTGCAATATTGTTAAATTTTCCATTGTCTTCTCCCCACTGCAATATGATTTTGGCAACCATATTTCTTCCCTGAAAGTGGATGTAATTGTATTATGAATTTTAGGGTCCAGCTGTGATTCCCATCCTCCCCTTTCTCTCTTTCAGGGATTCCCAGGTGCTGCTGCACACCGAAATGGAAGAATGAAACAGAGCCCCAAGCTCTTCCCACGTTTCCTCACTTTCTTCCACATGCATACATGTCTTCCTTAATCATTATACATGTATTTTTATATAAGCATGCACATATAAAAACAGACTCTGTTGAGTTTACTCAGTGTCATTGGTATATTTTAGGTTTGATCAATTGGAGTTGTATAACCTATCAGATCACTCAATCCTCGAGAAGATGGATTCTCAGTTGTTGCTTACACTTCTTGATCTAAGGACAGGCCTTTGAGATGTCTTTCATCTCACAGAGATCAGTATAACTCTGCTTTCTAAGTGCTAAGATTAAAGAAAGGCATATGCCATCATGCCCAGCACATAATTTTAACATTTTCACACAATGGCCTGAACTGGCAGTAATAAGGCTTCCATACAGTGATGTGTCCAGCGGGAAGACAAGGGATGAATAAGGAAGAAAACGAATGCAATTATTGAGACTAGGAGGTCTTGCATAAGCTGGTGACTTGTGTCAAGCAAGTTTATTGAGAAACACATCATTTTATACAAAATTAAGAAGGGGAAATGCCCAAGGCCAGCAGAGAGATAAGTCAGAGAATGTTGTCAAAGAACATGCCGGAGGCCTCAGACACTACTGCCTTAGAATTGATGACCACAGTCCAGGGGGAAAGAATCATATCCCCAGAAGTCACAAATGTGACTTTTTGAGGCCCTGGCTTCATCTTCATAACAGCATAGCAAAGTCTGCTTTTGGAAAAGGACCCAGAGGTAAAGTTCCTTTTATCCTTTCTTTAAGATCTGAGAAAGTCTTGTATTAGTCAGAATCCCACTTTATAGGGTCTCCTGTTAATCAGTTTCAGCTCAAACTGAAACTCAAGAGTTCTTCCCACATTTATACACCTAGCTTTATAAATGACATAAATTAAAATTTCTAACTTACAATTTATCTAATATATATTTGAGTTTTGATCACTGTCATTGTGTATAAGAAATTTGGTACACTTTGTGCATGTGCTTGACATTGTCTTTTTATATCTTTACCTTCTTTGTAACTGAAAGTAGTGGATTTCCTCAGTTCTCCTTTCCTTATTTCAGATATTTTAATTGTCACTCTAATCACAGGTTCATGACAATAGACAAAGATATTGAAAAGGTTTGTATTGACTCACAGTTTCAGAAAAAAAAATCCATTAGGACAGGCAAAGAATGGTAGAGGTTATGATAATAAGAACTTCCACACATTTCAACATTACATAAAAAGCTGACATCTTCTTCGTGAAGTATGGTGGGCTAACAAATGTCCACTCTGATGGCCTGGGCTATCTCCTGTCTTCTACAGATATCACAAACACCCAAAACAAAGCCACTTACAGGGAACCAACTTTTTAAGAAGGAGGGTGATGTACATTTTCCTTCATATTTTAGGTGCTCACTAAAAAGTGGCTATTTATCAAACACACTATGTTTTACATAAAATTTATTTGTTTGGAATTATTTTCTTTTATTATTTTTCTTCCTGTACTATAATGACAGTGTAGAAGGTATAGCAATGAAATTAAATATGTAACTGTATATATATTTAGGAATACTAATTGCTTTGAGAACAAATAGTAAAGTTGTTTCTTGCTTCATTTAATGGTGCACGGTTGGAGCTTTGTAAAATGTTTTCCATATTTATTCATTTTTTAAGTTGTTAGATACTTTGCATTAGCAACTAACAAATCTTTTAAACCTAGGATCATGCAGAAAAGTACTGAATTTAAGAATTTTTTTGAAAGAGTGTTCAATAACAGGAAATGGTTACTGATGCAAAAGGGGAGGTGTCTGCATTATAAATAGTCCCCTTTGTGGAAATGAAATTTTAGAAAATTAATTTATCTAAATCTCCTATAGCATTAGATTTTCATTTTTTTATCCTGTGGGAGACTGCTGTGGCATCACTAGAAAAAATTCTAGCGTAGAGTTCATGCCTAGTAGCTTTCATTTTCATTAATAGTATCATTGTTAGAATAAAGCTGTGCAGAGAGTCTATTTAGAAGGAGTTTTTATAACAGCCTTTACCAAATAATCAGCATTCTCCCTGTGTTTGCTAACTGGAAAAGTAGTGAGTCTGCTTCTTTGTCTGTTAAGAAAGGTCATGACCAACCTATCAGCCTTGGTTCTCCTCTGACCTATGTTGCTGAGCTAAGCTCTGTTCCATGGGTGCACATCCTTGTTTAATCTACAGAGTATTTGCATTTGGCATTTTGTCAAGCTTGCAAGTCTCTTTTGCTAGCCTTTGAATTTTAATGTTGTCTCCTGTAAATGTGTTTTTGCAGCTCCTTGAATTGTCATTTCAGGTCATTGCCAGTTCCAGTGTTCATTTTAGACAGACCATGGATGGAGGATGGGCCTAACCCTGCAGAGACTAGATGTGCTCGAGAAGGGGAATAGGGGTGGGTGTCCTCCACCATCTCAGAAGAGAAAGCAAGTTTGGTATGGGGTGAAGGGACTTTGTGATGGGAGAGCCTGGAAGGGAGGAAGCAATTGGGATGTAAAGTGGATGAAAGTATAGATATACAATAGATAGTTGGATAGATAGATAGATAGATAGGGAGAGAGAGAGAGAGACAGACAGAGAGAGAGAGAAGAGAGAGAGAGAGAGAGAGAGAGAGAGAGAGAGAGAGAGAGAGAGAGAGAGAGAGAGAGAGAGAGAAAGGGGAAAGAATAGAATTTATACAGCCAGAATTCACATTGTCATTTTATCCCACAAATTGCAAAAAAAAAAAAAAAAAAAAAAAAAAAGGTTAAAAGGAAAGTGATTTATCAAAACTTACATAACTACTATGTGCAAATTCCAGATTTTCTAGAGGGTTTCATATCACCTGAACAGAATGTCAAACTGCAATTTATAGAACCAAGAAACGAGTGTCACTTTATGATACTGTTTGATAGAAGAAGTCATCAAGTTGTTAAACAGTGTATGACAAAGGGGACCCTCTGAGTCAGATTAATGCTGTCATTATTTATGTGTTTGGTAGCATTATGGAAAGATCTGTATGTGACACAACTAGACCCATGTTCTGATATAAATCAACAAAGAAGAAAATGATCAGCATTTCTTTTTGTGACAACTTTTTTTTGAATTTTATTTTCTCTTTCTTCCTGCTATTCTTTTATTAATTATTAATTTTATCTTCTATCTTTATTTGTTCTCTTTATTTTTTCTGTATTGTAGTACTATAAAATATTAACATAAAAGGCAATGAAAATTCTGAAAAAATATAGAAACATTAAAATCTTAGAATGTAGATTTTCTCTAAGGACATGATACTGGAATGGGAAGCTAAACAAAATGATATGTATGCTTTGTAAAGACACCCAGGAAGTGGTGTCAGAACTGTGTTCAAATGGTGCCAAGTGAGAATAGTGAAGGAAGCGGTCAAGGACTAGAGTGATCTTCAGTTCTCTGCTGTGAGTTGGTTATGCATTGAAAAAAATCTCATACTTCCAGCACAGCCTGTAAAAAGTTCTCTAATTCTATTCTGTCAGAGTACACAGAAGGGGAAATTACTTCATTTTCTTCAAACCAATAAAATAGTGAGAAATAGTTACATCCATGAGTAGATGTTAAATCTAGGGTACATTTCTGCAAAGAAACATGGGACACTTAGTAAACTCAGGTTAGGCTGTTAAGTGTGAGAGCTTATTGCTGAGTATTTATGATCTGTACCATTCTTGAGATGGCATAATTTGAGTATCCTCCAACATTTTACGGCCGGTATTTCTATACCAATCATGAGCACTCTGGTTGGTTTAAGAGGCAGTGATGTCAGTACTATTTCTGATTCATTTCCAGGCTCCATAAGCAGCACTTGTATGCATTTCAAATGAACATTGTAAAGAACAGATAGCACAAAGTCCCATTTTCCACATTCAAGTCATTTTACCTGGAATTACCTTTCTCTTTTAAGGAATAGTCTACTTAAATAACAAGATAAAACACTTAAAGTGCTTTATAAGATAGAACATCTTAAGTAATTCACAAATTAATTCCCAATATACAATCTCCCTGTGTTCTCTCCTTTTCTTTTATGTGATTCATTATTTAGTTTTACATCATTGGGTACTATAATCAGGAGATAGAAACTTCAGTTTATAATTTAGACTTATTCAATCATATTCTCTTGTTTGTTACCTCAAAAGGAAATTAACTTAGGTCTAGAGAGATGGCTTGGTGGTTAAAAGTAGCCCCTGCAATTGCTCAGGACCCAGGTTCAGTTGCCAGCATTCACATATAGGCAGGTGGATCACAACTCCAGTTACAGTTAATCTGATGTTCTCTATTGACCTCTATAGGTACAAGAACACTCATGGAACCCTGACATTTATTCAAACAAGATACTCAGGCACATTTAAAAATCTAAAAAAAAAAAAAAAAAAAAAAAAAAAAAAAAAAAAAAAAACAATTTTAGGCATTTTTCTAACAAGTCACTCTCAGCTTTCATTTGCCCAACTAAAAGTCCTCCCCAAGGTTTAATTCTCATAGCTTATGAGCTGAGCTACTGACCCTAGTCAAGTTACCTCTAACTGTTTACCTCAGTCCCCCTGCAAAAGAGCAGGACTAGTAATACTTTACTAATAAGGTCAGCAGATGAATTGAGGAGTTACTCTTGTAGCTATTCTAAGTATAACAATTCAAAGATCAGCTGATGTGCTGCTCTACCTGAATGGCATGATCCCAGCCGTCATATCTTCTGTACAAGTTAACCCATTGTATCCTATCATGAGAGCAAAGTGAAATTCATGACCTTTTAAAGCTTCAATCCTTCTAAGGTAATTTAAATGCACATTAAGAAATATTTAAATTTATGGATTTGTCCATTCAGAGTACAATGTGTAGCTTTCACTATTTGGTTTCCAGGAATCAAAGTCATAGTATCAGGCTTGATGACAGGTATATTTATCCACTACAACAAAACAACAGCCCATATTCTAGTAATCTTTCTAAGAAAAGTAAATACCTAATTCCCTATTGCACAGAAACCTCTAAGTTGTGTAAAGGATAATACTGGAGCCACTAGAAAGAAAACTTGTGGAGAAGATATGTGTTTTTCATTCTGCTATCTCTCTTTCTCCTTATGTATGTTTG
This sequence comes from Micromys minutus, assembly GCF_963924665.1. Classification (NCBI taxonomy): domain Eukaryota; kingdom Metazoa; phylum Chordata; class Mammalia; order Rodentia; family Muridae; genus Micromys; species Micromys minutus. The sequence continues at coordinate 50,613,617 of NC_137974.1, forward strand.
TATCACACACACACACACACACGCACACACACACACACACTCACACACACACACTACAGATGCTACTATGCTAGGATTCCACTTCATGCCAAGGACATATACATGATCTCTTCTGTACTTTATGTCGTTGACACCAAGAAGCCTCCTATTTGCTTGATGTTGATTCAATAAATGATTAGACCTAAAAAATAATTTTACTATTTTTCCAGTTTTAAGCAGAAATTGCCCAGTTTTGGTTAGAGATTCATGTGTATTCAAGTACCTTGCTAAGTACCTTGCTGTCACTTACTGTGACTTCTTATAGACCTTAGGTCTTCAAAATAAATTTCAGAACACTTCAGCATCTGGAAGAATTTGTTGCACCATGGTAAAAAAAAATTCATACACTATTTGCTAGCCATACCATTGAGTATTAACCCCTAGAATATTTCTCATATAGACATGTAAATTATTAAAGTATATTTTAAACAAGTTTCAGAAGCTGGAGTCAACAGGGAAAGGTCATTAGTGGGGTTCACTTTCTTCTCTCCATCAAAGTCAAAAATGAAGTTACTAGGTTTATTGTCAGTGGCGTCCTTAGTGCAGCTCTCTGTGTCTTAATCTTCCTATAGTCCCTTCTAAGTATGGCATTATATTGGTTATTTTTCTGTAGATGTGATAAAATACATTGATCAAGAGTAACTTAGAGAAGAAAGTGCTTACATGGGTTCATTTCCAGAGGGATCATCCATTATGATGATGAAACATGGCAGTGTGTCCCTGAACTAGGAAGCTGACACCATCTTCACTCATAACCCAAATCAGAAAAAGCAAATTGGAGGAAGGGAAAGGCTAGAATAAGGGCTTCCCCAGAAATATTGGAAACTATGCAACTAGTAAAGAAACTAACAAAGATATAATTGTCACCGAAATGTTTTTCTAACCTTAGCTAATAGGAATAAGCTCAAGATGGATGGAGAAATCTTGGCTTTAGACAGACAGGTTTGAAGAAAGACTCTGAAGGGCTGGACTGAGCAGATAAGTCTTGACATGTAATAATCAAAATTCTATTTCATTTTGATATAAGAATTCAGCCAACCTTTGAATCATCTGAAGTCAAGGTTGAATTCAAAGACTTGGCAAGAACTCAGCACATCAGTGATGTATTTCAACTGTGAATCCTAATTTTAACATCAGCACTGTACTCCACATATATACCTTTGCTTTAATGTAAGTATATAAATTTTCTTTCATAATTATTAAGACAGAATATTACATGCCTATGTTCAAAGATAATTACTACAATAGAGCATTTTAAAAACGAAACTTGAAAAATAGTTACAAAAATTTTTTCGATTTTCTGCCTATGATTCAGTGAGCTACTAGACAGAATCTTTACAACCATGTGGAGTTGAAACCAAGGGGTGATTTCTATGAGATTATTTGGAAACTGCAAGAAATCTAAAAATTACCCCTGTATGCAAGAGCTGTCTGAAATTTTTGGAATAAAGCCTAGAGGTAGTGGATTAAGGTCAGCTGATAACTTTTCCCAAAGTAGAACTTCATATGAAAGGTGCGATTTTTTTTCTCTCAGAAGAAGAAACAATATAGTTCTTTTAGAAAGTCGATTTTATCTCATGATACTGAAAGAAGAAATTTTTTTCATGACTTCAATTGGTTGTGGAGTTGGTATAGCAACTGGAAACTTGAAAAATCAGGCTGTACTCTTACTGTTTCAATTTTTTAAAGGCAATTGCTATAAAACATAAGTAACATAAAGTTTATCAACTTAATCTTTAAAATGCAAAATCCTATAGTTCCTCATTCTTTCTCATTGCGGTACAGAAAGCCATTTTTTAAACAATGTGATGATTGTTCTCTACTGTTAACAAACGTGGGAAGAGTACACCTTAATAGAGAAGATTCCTCCATCAGATTGGTGGCTGGTAATTTATGGAGAAGGCCAAAGTCCACTGGAGGTGTTGCTATCCCTTGGAAGGTCATCCTGGATTCATAACAATGGTAAGTGAACAAAAGCAGAAACTACTAGAATGTTTCTTTATGGTCTCTTCTATACTAACTGCCTCTAGATCACTGAGTCAAGTGTGTGGCTTACCCTGACATTCTCTAAAGATTGGAGTAGAACTTATGAGCTAAAGTAAATAATTTCCTCCACAGGTAAATTTTTCAGTATTTTGTCAAAGCAACACAAAGCAGACTAAGATGGAAAGTGAGATTCAGAAAACCGATTACTGTTCTGATAGTCCTGACCTGCTTTTTGCAAAGAGCCATGTAGGAAGATTGTTAGGGTTTGGCTAGAAAAGACTGTTGAGTGTTCAGGTTAATGAAGGACAGCACAGTGGAGAGAGATGTAGTAGATGACTTGTGTAGTTTCATAGAGAAGCAAAGACCCTGTTAGGATGTTTGAGTAATATTTCAGATTAGAAGTCAACATAGGAGAGTGAGACTAGAGGGACCAAAGTCACTAAAGGTGTTTTTTAAAAACCTTAAGCATTTACACTATTATATATTTATCTAAAAGTAATGTATGTGTGTGGTGTGTATATATGTATGTGATAGATATATTTTCCTACCTTTATAGGGATATATATCTTCTTGTTCTATGGCTGCAGTTCCAATGAAATTTCTTCCTTCCATGTTAGCCTATGCACTGGCATCCTCCTCATGCAGGGTCTTGTTTAGGCAGCAATGTTGATGAGCCTTCATGGATGTAAATTCTCAGATATGTCTACGAGTCTTAATCCCATGGTCAACTTCCTAATCTTTTGGCTCTTTTAAAATATCTATGTCCCTGTATCCACAATGATCCTGTAACTTTGGTGCTTGCGTTTTGTTGTCCAAATGACAGCTGGGACTATGTACCACATAATCATGATTATCTTCATTTTGATTAGTTGTGTTTTCTGTGTTGGTCTCTATCTGCTGCAAAGAGAAGATTTTGTTTGTTTGTTTCTGAGGAAGGATGAGAACTACATTTACTGGTATGAATAAAGATAAATCTTAAGACTGTAGTCACATGTGGGACTGTAAGACCATGCCAGGAAGCTTGGTGAGTGAACTGGGTTGAGACCTAGAGACTTGGGAGTCACATCCCTGAGACTGAGGCAACTCCCTGCTCCCTGCCAAACTCCTGGCCTAAAACACATACCACACTTCACACATAAGGAAACATGATTTGTGGTGACATAGGAACAAAACAGAATTCACTATTGTAAGGAGATACCTAGAGAACCCGAGGGCTTAGCCAATAACCTTCCCTTCACAGGCATTCTTCCCTGCAAAAGTTATTTAATCTCAGGTCAGACCCTGAGAAGAAAGGATGCACCCATTTTCCAAGATGAACAGTCAATAAACAACATAGATAAACATTGACTGTCTGTTTTATCTACCACTGCCATGAGGAACATGTAAAGACCTTTGCCTATAGAACCACAGGCCAATCTCCCATAGAAGATCCATCTGTGATCTCAGACAATAACCGTCAAGATAAGAGCAATCACCACTGAGCTAAGCAAGAGCTCGCCCTTCCTACGTACCCAGCCTAGATGCCAGTCTTCAGCCTGTGGCCCCCGACTCTTTTTTTTTTTTTTTTTTTTTTTTTTTTTTTTTTTTTTGTCTCTTCCGTGACTCCAAGCAGTGCCTGGATGTCCAAGAGTCAGAGAAACCCCTCTACCTGGCCTCCACAGAAACAGCTCCAGTTTTCTCACATCTCAGATTGTGCTTTCCCACCCCAGGAGCCATGTCTTGGTACTTCACAGAAACCTAGCATCCACCCAACTGCACTATGGGATAAGTGCAGTCCAAGTCTCTACTTTTCACCTTCCAAATGGCCCATGACTGAGGCAGATGGAACTCACAACAACCAGTGTCAACAACATGGAGCACACTCAGCTGAAACATACACCAGATGGTAAACTATACAGACCCACATCAGAACTCCAGAACTAGTTCAAAAGACTCAGGCCTTCCTCCCCTCTCCTCCCCTCCCCTCCCCATCCCCTCCCCTCCCCTACTTTTAGCTACACTCTCTAAATCTTAATTTAGACTTAACTTCCATGTTACCTTGGTGACTAGGCTCTACTCTCTGCCTCTTCCCTAGCCTCACAGTGGAGACTGCAACAGAGCTAACAGAGCTTCCTTTCAGATGGCAGCACTTTGCCCGAGTTCCCTGTCTTCTGCCTGTCAGTCCAAACCCAGCCTCTTGACCCAATAATGGCCCAGCCTCCCAAGCTCCTTCCTGTGAGCTTGCTGTCTCATAGGACACAGACTCTGCTTCGGCTGCTGCTGCAGCTAGAGAGGCAGATAGAGTTTGGCTACAGGCACCGCCTCTCCCTCTGAATGCTTCTTCTCATTCCGGATGTATGCCTCCTAGAGATACCAGCCAAGATAAAACAAGGAGTGTGGAGAGGGTGCGGTCTGCTGGATCGCCCAGCTGCTGAGTGGCAGAGCTGCCCAACCCCACTCAGATCCACAAGCAGAGACATTAGATAAGAACTTGCCACTAGCATAAAAGAAGCCTTCAGAACTCCGAATAGATTGAACCAGAAAAGAAATACCTCCTGACACATAATAGTCAAAACACCAAGTGCCCAAAGCAAAGAAAGAATACTAAAAGCAGTAAGGGAAAAAGGTCAAGTAACATATAAAGGCAGACCAATCAGAATCACACCCGATTTCTCAACAGAGACTATGAAAGCTAGAAGAGCCTGGACAGACATCATGCACACTCTAAGAGAGCACAAGTGCCAGCCAAAGATGCTATAACCAGCAAAACTATCAATCACCATAGATGGAGAGATGAAGATATTTCAAGACAAATCAAAATTTACACAATATCTGACCACAAACCCAGCACTACTATGAATTTTAGGTGGAAAACATAATACAATGAGGGAATATACAGCCTAGTGGAAACAAGAAAACTAAACAAGAAAACCAAAAGAAGAAAAAGACACAGACACAACTCAACCCACAAAAGCAATAATGGCAGGAAACAGAAACAACTATTCCTTGATATCTATTAACATAAATGGACTCAACTCCCCAATAAAGAGACTTAGGCTATCAGATTGGATACATAAACAAAATCCAGCCTTTTGCTGCATACAGGAAACTCATTTCAGAGACAAAGACAGACACTATCTCAGAGTAAAAGGGTGGGAAAAAAACTCCCAAGCAAACGGCCCCTAGAAGCAAGCTGGAGTGGTTATTCTAATATTGAATAAAGTAAATTTCCAACCAAAAGTTATCAAAAAAGATAAGGAAGGACACTTTTTACTCATTACTGGGGAAATCTGTCAGGAGGAACTCTCAATCCTTAACATATATGCTCCAAATAAAAAAGCACCCACATTCATAAAAGACACCTTACTAAAGCTCAAAAAATACATCTTACCTCACACAATAATAGTGGGAGACTTTAATACCCCACTCTCACCAATGGACAGATCATGGAAACAGAAACTGAACAAGGACACTGCAAAACTAGCAGAGACTTTGAACCAACTAGAATTAATAGATATCTACAGAACATATCATCCTAAAGTAAAAGAATACACCTTCTTCTCATCATCCCATGGTACCTTCTCAAAAATTGACCACATAATTGGACACAGAAAGAGACTCAATCAATATTAGAATATTGAAATACTCCTATGCATCCTCTCAGATCACCATGATCTTCGGCTGGTCTTTAACAACAAGAAAGACAACAAAAAGCCTAAGTACACATGGAAACTAAACAATGCTCTGCTAAACAATAGCAGGGTTAAAGAAGAAATAAAGAAAGAAATTAAAGATTTTCTAGAATTCAACTAAAATAAAAATACAACATACCCAAACCAATGGGATGCAATGAAAGCAGTACTGAGAGGAAAACTCATAGCCCTAAGTGCTTCCAAAAGAAACTGGAGAGAGCTTACATCAACAACTTGAAAGCACAGCTAAAAGCCCTAGAACAAAATAAAGCAGATATACCCAAGAAGAGTATATGGCATGAAATAATCAAAATTACGGCAGAAATAGACCAAATAGAAACAAAAAGAACCATTGAAGAAATCAACATAACTAAGAGTTGGTTCTTTGAGAAAATCAACAAGATTGATAAACCCCTAGTCAGACTAACTAGAGGGCAAAGAGAGAGTATACAAATTAACAAAATCAGAAATGAAAGTGGGGACATAACAACTGAAACTGAGAAAATTCAAGAAAACATCAGATCCTACTACAAAAACTTATACTCCACAAAATTTGAAAATCTGGAGGAAATGGACGAATTCATAGACAGATACAAGATCCTAAAGTTAAACCAGGACCAATAAACCATCTAAATTATCCTATAATACCTAAAGAAATAGAAGAAGTCATCAAAAGCCTCCCGACCAAAAAAAGCCCAGGTCCAGACGGGTTCAATGCAGAATTTTATCAGACATTTATAGGGGATATAACACCAATACTCTACAAACTATTCCAAAAGTTAGAATCAGATGGAATACTACCTAACTCATTTTTTGAGGCTACAATAACCCTCGTACCTAAACCACACAAAGACCCTACAAGGAAAGAGAACTTCAGACCAATCTCACTTATGAAAATTGATGCAAAAATACTCAACAAAATCCTTGCAAACCGAATCCAAGAATACATCAAAATGATCATTCATCATGACCAAGTAGGCTTCATCCCTGTGATGCAGGGATGGTTTAATATAAGGAAATCCATCAACATAATCCACAATATAAACAAACTCCAAAGAACAAAATGATATGGTCATCTCACTAGATGCTGAGAAAGCATTTGACAAAATTTAACACCCCTTCATATTAAAAGTTCTGGAAAGAACAGGAATCCAAGGTCCTTACTTAAACATAATAAAAGCAATATACAGCAAACCAACAGCCAACATCAAACTTAACGGTGGGAAACTTGAAGCAATCCCACTAAAATCTGGGATCCGACAAGGCTGCCCACTCTCCCCCTACCTATTCAATATAGTACTTGAAGTCCTGGCTGGAGCAATTAGACAGCAAAAGGAGATCAAGGGGATACAAATCAGAAAGGAAGAGATAAAAACATCACTCTTTGCCAATGACATGATAGTGTACTTAAATGACCCCAAAGGGTCCATCAGAGAACACCTACACCTAATAAACAAGTTCAGCAAAGTGGCCGGATACAAAATTAACTCAAACAAATCAGTAGCCTTCCTATACTCAAAGAACAAATATGTGGAGAATGAAATTAGGGAAAATGTACCCTTCACAATCGTCACAAAAACTATGAAATACATTGGTGTGACTCTAACTAAGCAAGTGAAGGATCTGTATGACAAGAACTTCAAACCTCTAAAAAACGAAATTGAGGAGGAACTCAGAAAATGGAAAGGTCTCCCATGCTCACGGATTGAAAGATCAACATTTTAAAAATGGCCATCCTATCAAAAGCAATCTACGGATTCAATGCAATTCCCATCAAAATTCCAACCAAGTTCTTCATGGAATTGGAAAGATCAATGTGCAATTTCATATGGAATAACCAAAGACCTAGAATAGCGAAATCCATCCTCAACAACAAGAAAACATCTGGGGGAATCATTATCCCTGACCTCAAGCTATATTAGAAGGCAATTGTGCTGAAAACTGCATGGTACTGGTACAGAAATAGGCATGTGGATCAAGGGAATAGAATAGAAGATCCAGAAATGAGCCCTCATGTATATGGTCACCTGATTTTTGACCAAGGAGCCGTAAACATTCAATGGAAAAAGGACATCCTATTCAACAAATGGTGCTGGTCCAACTGGCACTCAACATGCAAAAGAATGAAAATAGACCATTTCTTATCTCCTTGTATGAAGCTCAAGTGTAAGTGGATCAAAGATCTCTACATTAAACCAGATAAACTGAACCTATTAGATGAGAAAGTAGGGAAGACCTTAGAAGATATAGGCACAAGAGAAAATTTTTTGAACAAAACACCAATGGCTCAAGCTCTAAAGTCAAAGATTAACAAATGACACTTCATGAGTTTGTAATGTTTCTGTAAGGCTAAGGACATTGTCAAGAAAACAAAATGGCAGCCAACAGAATGGGAAAAGGTCTTTACCAACTCCACATCAGATAGAAGCCTAATATCCAAGGTATACAAGGAACTCAAAAAGCTAGACACCAGAGAATCAAATAACCTTATTAAAAATGGGGTACAGAGCTAAACAAAACGTTTTCAGTTGAGGAATATTGAATGGCTGAGAAATATCTGAGGAAGTGCTAGACATCCTTAGCCATCAGGGAAATGCAAATCAAAACAACCCTGAGATTCCACCTCACATCAGTCAGATTGGACAAGATCCAAAACTCAGATGACAGCAGATGCTGGCGAGGTTGCGGAGAATGAGGAACCCTTCTCCACTGTTGGGGGGGGGGGCGGTTTCAAACTAATACACCTACTCTGAAAATCAGTCTGGCGATACCTCAGAAAATTGGACATAGTACTACCTGAAGACCCAGCTATTCCACTTCTGGGCATATACCCCAGAGACACTTTAATATACAACAAAGATATATGCACCACAATGTTTACAGCAGCTCTATTTATAATAACCAGAAGCTGGAAAGAACCCAGATATCCATCAGAAGATGAATGGATACAAAAATTGTGGTACATTTACACAATGGAATACTACTCAGCCACCAGAAACAATGACTTAACCAAATTCTTAAGAAAATGGCTGCATCTAGAGAATATCATCCTGAGTGAGATAACCCAATCACAAAAGAACAGACATAATATGCAGTCACTGATAGTGGGATGCTAACCACAGAGGCTCACAATTCCCCAGAAACAACTCACAGACTGTATGAAGTCTAAGGAAAAAAAGATAACAAAACAAAACAAAAAAATAATAGTCATGCTCAATCCTTACCCACCAAGAATCCATTGACAAATTCTGGGTTGTACCCTGTATTACATGTACTTTCTGCTCATTGTAAAAAAAAAAAAAAATCTTTACACACCAAGAAAACTTAGACTATTTCCAGGTTGCATCTTGTTTTACGTGTACCCTATGTTCATTGTTACTGATGGGATCTTTATCACACCATCAAACCTTTAAAAGAAACAAACAAACAAAAAAAAAAAAACAAGTACTGACACAAATGTATTGTATAATTTATTGAAAAAATGCTTAAGATCTGTACATTTATCTTTGTTTTTTAAAATAAAGTTATTAAAAAAAGTACTTGCAGCTGAGAAGGCAAAAAGAAATGTACACATGAAACCCTTAACCCCCAAAATTTCAGGCTTCTTTGTTTAAACACTTGTTTTTCTCCCTAACAAAAATACCTAACACAATGTTCATGCTTCTTAACCCAAAAATTTACTTTTCTTTACGTAGACATTTATTTTTAATAATGCATGCTCGCCTTCTTATCTCATACCATCCCATTTTTTTTCCAATTTGCTTAACATTTCCTTTAAGATTCAAAAATCATATTTAATCCACTCCCACAGGTCAAATCAACTATGCAGATTGTTGGAATTCTCTAAACCCCACCCCCCACAATGAACAGTCAATAAATGATATAGACAAACATGGACTGTCTCTTTCATGTACTACCACTATGGAGGATATGTAAAAGGCCTACAATGCTACAGTTTAATCTCCTGTAGAAGGTCCATCCTGAAGAGGGCAGTTCTGATGTTAAAGTTCTGTTCACCAACTGGTTCTTGATTTGTTAGTAAAGAAATTCTGAGAACAATTGTTGGGTAAAAGGTAGGCAGATGCAGGGAAAGAGAGAGATTTTGTTGTTGTTGTTTTGTTTTTTGTTTTTCTTTTGTTTTTGCTTGAAGAAAGAAGAATTCAACAACTATGTAAGGTCTTGGGGGCAGGGGGAGCTAGTGCCTGTGGCCTCTACTACAGTCAGGTGGCCAAGGATGTCTGGCAGGGGCTGGGTGGAAATAGCCACTGAAGTTTAGTGCAAGTGGAGAGAAGGAGATAATAAATTGGTAATGGCATGCTTTTCCAGGCAGGAGAGAGTAATGCCCAGCAATTGTACCTAGAAGACAAGTTGTAAAGGAATTACGTGTGTGTGTGTGTGTGTGTGTGTGTGTGTGTGTGTGTGTGTGTGTGTGTGTGTTTTATCCAGGAATTCAAGTGTCTTGGGTTGGAACTGGTAGCCTTGATGCCTCTCAAATCAAAGCCAGATATGACAAAAAGGAAGCCAAGGGGAACGGTAGCATGGCTGATCCTGGACTAAAGCAGAAGCATTTAAACTAAATCAATAGCTGTCAAGCTAAGGAAATTCACTGCCGAGATGTCAGAGTTTCCTGTTCTCCTGAACCTGGGCTACTGTCTACAGCCTGTGGGTCCCCAACTCTCTTCAGCTCTTCCAGGACACTCAGCTGCACCTGAATGTCCAAGAGTCACAAAACCTCTGTCCCAGACTTGACATTTCTTTCCTATTTCTCTGTGTGGTTCTCCAGTGGCAACTGGGGGCCAAGAAGCCAAACAAACAAACAAACAAACAACCCCACCAGCTTTGGCTTTTCCACATCTCAGACTGTGCATTCCCACACCTGGAACACTGTCTCTGTGCTTCCCTGAAGCCCAGCATCCACTTAGCAGTTGCAGAGTGGAATAAGCACAGCCAAACTCCCACATTTCACCTCCCTATAGCAGGGCAGAGTGCAGAGCAACAGCCCTGAATTATTCTAGTTAGACAAAATTCATGGCTTGCAGGTTCTTCTCCAAGATTTAGGACTTGATCAGCCCTGAGTAGTTGGCTGGGTTTCCAGAACCAGGCATGAATTTCCTCCTGAAGAGTGTCGCTAAGTATAATCAAACAGTTAAAGAGGTGTTAGTTACTGTCAAGATATGTATGCCACTATTGTACATTTAGTGCTATTGTGGTATGTTGGTCATTGTCATATTTTGTTGGTATCATAGCCAGGTAGGATGATAAATTGCTTTAATCTCTTGAAAACTTGCATGATATCATGAGATAGAATGAAAGCTAGTCTAAGGGAGGGGACTTTCAGGATAGATCTTCTTATATCCTCTGAGTCCTGTGCCATAGGTGTATGGTGTCTTCAATAATATAGAGCAATCTTCCATTATTAGGAGACAACCAAGAGCAACAGAAATACCTACATTGACTGTGTTAGGAGACCCTTGGTTAACTACAAACAACTCCAGAGTTGGCTTTTCATGCTTGCTGTTAGAGTTTTGTTAGTCTACAGTATCTACAAGTTGGGGGGCAGTACTATTGATCTAGGTAGAAAAAATTTACACACACACACACACACACACAAACATACCCTCTGGCTCACACTAAGATTATGTATATGTGCATTATTTATAAGTTGAGATAAGTAAATTATAATATATTTCCCTATAACATTTTTACCCTCACTGTATTTTACCCCTTTCCTTTACAATTCTTATGTACTGACCTCTCTCTCTATTCTTTAGTTACCCCTCCACCCTTTTTATCTTATCACCTCTTCAAATTATTTATAATCTATTATTTCTTTCTCTATTGCTTCTTTCACCAAGGTCCCTCCCTTTTGAAATTGTCCTATTTTTAGCAGTTAGTAGGGTTATATAAATTTACATCTGCAAATTTGGAGCTAAGATGCATGGAAGCACATGAGAGGTTCGTCTTTAGGGGTCTAAAATATAGCACCCAATATGTTCTTTTCGAATTCTATTCACATAGTTCTTAACATGTCTTAGCTCTTATGAATAGAACAGTAACGTACATGGCTGAGTAATTATCTGTGGAGTAAGATGTCAAGCCATTTGGGCACTTTCTGTGTAGCTGTATAGCTGTGTCATATGGCATATTACTTAAAGTGTTTTTACTTCCATAGTGGCTGGACCACTTTGATTTCCCACCAATGATGAAAAAAAAAGATTATAATTAAACATCACTCTCTCCAACATTTGCTGTCATTTCTTTTGTTGATTTTTATTTTTTTTATAGTGGGGTAAAGTACCAAAACTGTTTTGATTTACATTAGTTGAAACATTTCTTGGCCCTCTTCATTTCATCTTTGAGAATCAGTATTGAAATTCCCAGTCTATCTTTTAAAATAGATTGTTTGCTTTCCTTTTTTTTCATGATTGTTAGGGTAGTTTTTGAGTTCTTATGTGTCTGGAATGTAAATTATGTTGAGCATCTGCTCATGAGTGCATTGCTCCTTGTGCTTCATCTTTGGTAATTTTGCTCATTTTTTGATTAACTTATTTGATCTAAATCTGTTGTGTGTGTGTGTGTGTGTGTGTGTGTGTGTGTGTGTATTATTTTGTTGCTGAAGTCTTTGACAGCACTATGAGGTAAAACTGTTCTTTAACTCATGATCTCTCTAATTCAACTTAAATGGCATTGGGATTTCAGGTTTGCATAATCACCGTAGCTTTCACTGTTGAGGTTTAAGAATTATTTATACATCTCGGCCATTAAAGTTTATTGCATCTATGGTTGGTAAAGGCTGTCTTCAATTCCGTATGTTTACTTGCACAAATCATTGTGTCTTTTAATACCCAGGTGGTTAGGTTTATGCTTATGGCTGAGTTATGGTTGCCTTTCTCCATGCTTCCCAATAGAGTCGGTGTTCCCAGAGTCATGCTTCCCAAAAGAGCAGCACATCTCTATGATGGACGATGCTGCACACTGGAAGATTCCTATGTTTAACACTTACTGTTCACACCTGAAACACTTAACAACCTCTGAAGACGCATTGACTTACTCTTCCATGGTTTTTCAGCCTTTACACCTGCTGCTTCTGTTTTCTGCCACCTTGTCACCCTCAGGTGCTTTCAGATCATTGTTGTAAGTCTGAGAAGAACGTTGGTGTATTGTCCATTAAAGTTAAAGTCAGTTAAATCATTCTGAATTAAGTTTGTGTCTATGTGGCCATCATGATATTTAACCATTTGAGAATGGCAAAAAAAGGTAACACATATTTCACTCCTTATTACAAAGTTGTGACTTTCTGAACAGGAAGCCTGTGAGGAACAACATGGCACCTCAGTGGACAGCAGATACTACTTGTGATTTTTCAAGTACATTTGGTACAGCAGAGTTTAGGACCACTGTGCTCGAGGTAGTTTTGTTGAAATTCATTTATTGCTTCCTGAAATGTAGTTAAAATAAATAATGATTGCAAAGAGGAAATTGCAGTGAGAACCAGAGTTTTGTACAATTTTCTGTTACACGGTGATCCCCTCACACCTTTATTGTGGTGTTTGTGATTCTCTCGAGGGAAGGAGAATCAGACAATGTGTCAAGCTGAGTAACTCTTCTCACATAAATAGCCAGTGCTATCCATCTCTCCCATCACAATAAGCTGCCAGAGAATACTAATGGCTGAGAGCCCCGCATCATTGATCTTCATCAGGCAAGTATATTATTCTGAGCTCAGAGCTTCTGCAGCTCGCCCTCTCTCTCCATGCCTCTGCATCCACTTTCTCTAGCCCACTGCTTTTGCTTTAACCTTTGAGTCATTAATCAAGGCAGTGACCTTGGCTATGAAATTCTAATTTCCGTGGGTAAATGAAATGGAAATCTGCAGAAACACAGTGCCCAGAAGCTGGAGACTGTTAGATTTCCGGTGGATGTCTGTCTGAGCAGGAGGAGCCTTGGAGGAGGGATGCTTTCACTGCTAGGAGGAAGCATCAAACACCTGCAGGGGGAAACAGTTACATGCTGTACCCAGGCGTGCGATTCATAGAATTAGTGTTAGTTGGAAGTGTCTCTTATTATCTCACATTTAAAGTATGACTGATCAAAATGATCTTTTCTCATTCTAGTAGCAGGTTTCTGCTCTGTGAAGTACAATGACAAGATTCAGGCAAATTTATATTTTAAACCTAAAAATTTCCAATTAATTTCAGAGACTTTTCAGTGGGGACTGTGAGAGATTTTCTTCCTGAACCCCTGTCATCCAGCAAGTTTTCCCAAAGGAGTTCACTACAAAAGAACCTATTTGCTATGTAAACAGGCTTTTTTTATGACTGTTTGGCCCATCCTGCAACAAGCAATTTGCCATAAATCTATCTTATAAGGATACTCAACTCGGGAGCCACCAGTGATGTTGGCTAATTTTTAATTTGTCTAAGTTTCATTTTAACCTTTCTATATCGGCTATTCAAAATTCTTATTTTATAGAATTTCCTGTGAGGACCAATGGAGGTAACATGCACAGATGTGTCTATGCAATGTCAGAAACTAGAGTGTATGGTTCTGTCTGTGATCTGAAGGGTTGGAGAATATTCATGCATTCAAAGTGATATCCTCTACAATCTTCCAAGTCATAGAAGGCACAGATTACTCAACTTCAGTAATACTATCTCATTTTACAGAGTCCTGAAAGATCCAGTTTCTGATGTTGTGTTTTTATGTAATATTTATAGCATTATTAATAGAAAGTATGGAACAGAAGTCCTTCTCCAATTATTAAAGTTATTTATTTTGTTAGAAAACCTAAGGTTGAAGAAGTTGTATGAGCTACCAGAAAATGCTGTTAGTCCATCCAGAAGACAGAAACTTACAACTCCTTTAAAAATAATTTTATTCTCATTGAATTTATATACACTAAATAGAGGCTATTACTGTCAATCTACATTCCCGAAAATGGTGCTACCATATGCATGGTGTGTCTGTCTATCTGCATGCATAATAAAAAAAAAAACTAGATTTATAAGGTTGAATGTGATTTTTACCATTTTTTATCTAGAGCCCATTGTTAACAAGACTTTTTTTTATGGGTGGTCTTGTCACCCTTTTGTAAATTTATTAATGTGTTTATGACCTTTCTGCTCTATCTCAATTGTTTACTTATTTTGAGGTAGTATTTTATTCTGGGTACCAATCAAATATGTTATGAAATTATGAAAAGTGAGTGTGCCCTCCATGTTTGCTTTTTCCTTTTTAAAGTTAATTTTATTATTTAGATTCCTCTGAGGTTCAGTTTAGTTTTATTTTTAAGTGCAAAATACAATACTGGGATTTGTATGAAAATATTTTTAGCTACAATTTTATTCACTTTGAATACTATGCCTACTTTTCAAATTGACAAGCACAGAATGTTTTCTATTTATTTATGTCCTTTTTAATTTTTCTCACGTATTTTTGTAGTTCTTAGTGTATGAGTCCATGTCTACATGGTTACAAATTCTTCTTTTTTGATGACACTTTGATGGTTTACTTTATTAATTACCCTTTACGTATTTTTTATTATAAGTTGTTGTTGATTATGATTAGTGATTCTTTTGTGTTAACTGAGATGACCATATGACCTTTCTTCTCAGTTCTATTCATTGGATTATTAACTGATTGACTTATATATATTAAAAAACAAAGAAACAACAAAAACCTTAATACCCATTCCTTGCAGGATTAAATATTACACAATTATGATATATTTCATGATATGGAGTTTCATTTACTAGCATTTTGTTGATGATTTGTGCAATGGTATTTGCTAGGAATTTTGGCTTGGCATTTTTAAATCTTATGTAATTTTTGGTTAGTTTTGGGTGTTGTACACTGTGGAAATCAAATAATGGCCTTGGGTTTGGGTCAATTCTCTAAATTTTCTCATGTTGTGCAGTGAAGTCATATGATCCTGGAATTCCTTTATTGAAAAAAGTCAATCTTTCTTTTAGAAGTGAGCCTGGAAGTTTGACTTTTTCCTGATTTGATCTTGTTCATTATCTTTATCCAAAACAAGTTTCATTAAGTGTTTAGTCACTTTTTTTGATCTGTTATAAAAAGTGAATTAAGTTTACATAGGGGAGAAAGAGTTCCATCCTAAACAAAGTCAAAGAATGTCTCTTAGTATAAAGTATTAGGCCAATTTTACTTTTAATTATTACATGAAAAAAATTCAAACATTTTCACTGTGAGCAGTATGTAAAACTATAATGATTCATTTCTGTTTAAGTTTAATGGGAGGCGACAAATCTATGCATAAGTTATTTTTTGGATTTAACATGATTTTAAACTCAATATTGTTGTCATTTGATATTGTGTCAATAAAATTGTGATGCATTATGTTTATATTTTATCACCACCATACCCCACACACAAAGTTCATGTCACATTCTATTTAATCTTCTAAAGTTGTATTCCTATAATGCACACCCTCTCAAGATCACAATAATCTTGCTACTGTATCATTTTATATTTTCATTACAAGTGAAATAGAATAGAATAGATTAGATAGATTTTTTTGTAACTTTTATTTCTTCTTCACAATCTGCTTAAGACTCATTTGTTTTGAGATGCACACACAGTTATTCTGTCTTCTCACAAGTTCTTTCATAGTTGTATAATGTAAAATTATGTATCACTGTTCACTCTTCTGCACAGAGATGTACCTAAAGCTTTCTCCTTCCACAATGGCATACCAGCATCCTTTTTTTTCCATTCTAGATGTGAAATATTTGGGTGATGGCTAGCCCCATATTTTGCAAACTCCTCAAAGGGCCTTTTTATGGAAGGGAACTCATAGCAATCACTTTATTGACTGAGCTATCTCTATAGTTACAGATTGGAACATTTAAAAAAAATAAAGATGATGTGATTAATAATGAAGTCAGTGCAATTGACAAAGTCTTAAACTTCTTTAAGCAAATGTGGAGGTATAGATATACTATTTTAAACTTAAAGATTGCTTTCAGCTCCAGATTTATTGTTGAGTTCATAACTACTTCTTTCCAAAACCTTTCCAATGAAAATGGATGCAGCATGGATTTGGGGATTGTACAGATGTCAATGGGGAGAAAATTCCTCTCAGACATGTAGACATTTTCCAGTTCTCCTATATTCTCTATGTTGGTCCTTTATTTTCTTCCCTTTTCTGTATTTACCTGGACTCTGCTTACACTCCTTATTTTAAGATCACTGCAAGAGTATGTGCTTGACACATGCACATCTGTCAAGCTTCCACATTTGTATGTGATTTTTTTGAGGCCAAACATAAGCAAAGTTGTTTGTTTATATGTCTTCACAAGTGATTGTTATCTGATCTCCTTGACTGGCTTTGAGCAGAGATTAACAGAGATATTGAATACAATGAATTAATTAGATGAACCTGCTTACTTTATAGGGTAGTTTATCTTCTTCCCAACTATACTGTGAAGTTTTAAAGGGAACAAGTTTCTTTCCATTTCTTAATAACTTATTCTTAAAACTCTATTCTTTTCTTAGTCTTTCACAAGAGCAATTATTTCATCTTGCCCATACAAAACACACCAAATAAGTCATTTTTCATGACTAGGAAAGAAACAGATGTAATTTTACTTGCCAAAAACCGATGCATACCCAACAAAGAAGATGTACATTATTATGTCTTTATTTGGTGGAACAGAAGGCTTTGCTATGATTTTCACTTGCCTAGATGATGAAAAAATGCATTTGCCTTGCATCAATGTCTCTTATTTCCAATGGCTATTTAGAGACACAAATCTTGCAATATGCCTATACTTGTGACTAATGATTTCCTTGTTATCCTTTAACATTGAGTTGGAAGGTAGACAAGCATTGATTTCCTTGTTTCACATGAAAAGACTTATAGTGATTATCCACCGAAGACACATGGGGTGGCACTACAGATGGAATGCTGCAAAGTAATGGCTCTGTAGCTTTCTTCAGTCTTGTTGGGAAACCTTGCCTTTTATTTTACCCTCCGCAATCTTACTCAACATATTATAAGTAATTACTTAGGGGTCAACCGGGAACTTTGGTTTGTTGCCTCTTCCCATTGGTGAGGCCATTCAGACAGCTCTGAGAACAAGTGGAACTCAGTACTGTGGCCAGTGCTGACTCCATCGAATCTCAGGACTTCTCATGAGAACTTTTTAAGGTCCAACTATGCCAGAACTTTTGCTCACTTGTTGGCAGAAGGAGATGGTTTTTAATTTTTAATAGACATTTATATCATTCTGTCACCTGGATTTGAAAAGAATGTTGTAGACAGTCCTAAGGTCTAGGTAGAATTTTATGTTTCATTGTTGTCATTCTTAAATAGATTAGACAAATTGTCACAGATGTTGACTGGAGGGCCGGGTTTTCAGATATTCCTCTGTTGTCCTCAAATTTCCTTTACATGCCACACACACACAAACACACACACACACACACACACACACACACACACATACTTCTATAGGCATGTCTTCTGAGACCTACCTGTAACATTTTGGCCATTTCTTTGGCCATTTACCTAGACGAGAGACCCTCAGAACCTATTAGTCTCAGTTCCATCGAGGAAGACAAACCAGATCAACCAGACCAGGCTCTTAAGTTCTTGGATTCTCAAGTAGCATGTGGAATACTTTTCAGAATTGTGAACACTAGTCAGTTTGATTTCTACATGTTCTATGACAGAAGTAATTGATGTCCTGGACAATAAGGCCCTGTAATTTGGTTGCAGAGAATAATCAATAACCTCAGCAATAAGTTGTGATGTTCAGCGTAGGCATATGGAACTGATTTTGGCAATGACATAGCAAGTTGAAACCCATTTATTTAGATTAAAAGGCACATATCTAAACCTTGAAATTTGATATCCATATATCAGAGAAAGCAGAAAAAGTGTGTCTTTCTAGGTTTTGATTAGCTCATTCAGGAAAGTTGTTTCCAGCTTTATTCATTTACCTACAAATTTTATAATTTTTATTTCATAAGTTCTGGATAGTATTTCACTATGTAAGTGTGTCTCATCTTCATGATTCATTCCTCAGTTGATGGGCATAGAGGCTGTTTTTAATTTCTGGATACTATGAATAGACCAGTAATGAACATGAATGAATAAGTTCCTTTGTATTAAGATATAGAATCTCGGGTATGTGACCAAGAAAGCTGTCACTGAATCTTTCTGTAGCATGATTTTCAGCTTTTAGAGGAACTTCCACACTGATTTTCTAGGTTGCACGTGAAGTGGAAACTTAAGGGTTCTTTGGAAAGTTGGTTAGATGCTGTTACTCAGGGGCAAGCATGTGAAGGAACACGCTGTTCAAGCGGACACAGGTGTGAAAGGGTAAGGCAGATTTGTGAAGGAATGTTTCCCTGAAGCAGACAGAGGAGACAGACTATTCAGCTAAATCAATCACGTGAAAGACGTGTGATGAAGGATTCTTTGCTACGAGGATGCATGTATCGGTATGCGTTACATTGAATAGTTGAGCTGCATTTGTTGGGAGTGCAGATTCGGGCTGACTGGATGCATCTGCTGGGCAAAAGCCATGCTGAGGCAAGGTACGTGCAGGAAATGTTATATTTGGAGGGTATCAATAGGAGTCCACCAAGTGATATAGAGAGAGGTTGGCTTGCTGGTAAAGCTAGCTCTACAACACTTGTGGGTCTCCAGTTTGCTGATCTTTGCTTCCCTAAGAAAGACACAGCCTAGAACTTTTCCTAATGTTTCTGTTAGTTCGTCTGGTTGACTTGAGAGGAGACCAAGGGCCGGCTGTCTCTGTTAAGTCATGTCAGCACTGCTGCTAAGCTGACTCTACTTAACTGGACTACTGGTGTATCCTTGAAGTGTTTGTCTGTGGATAGAGCTGTTTCTGCTACCCTGTGAACTGGACTGCTTATTTCCAGACAAAAGTACTTTTCCTAAATTCTTCATTGGGGTCCCCATCCTCAGTTCAATGTTTGGCTGCGTACCTTCTCATATGTATTGGTCAGAGTCTGGCAGATCCTCTCATGGGACAGCTATACCAGGCTCCTGTCCGTAAGCACTTCTTGCCATCATCAATAGTTTCTGGGTTTGGTAACTGGAGATTGGATAGATCCCTAGATGGGGCAGTCTCTGGACGGCTTTTCCTTCAGTCTCTGCTCTACTCTTTGTCTCTACATTTCCTTTTAACAAGAGAAATTCTGGATTAATATTTTTTGAGGTGAATAGGTAGCCCATTCTCCAACTGGGGGTCTGTGCCTATTCACTGGATTTTGTCTCTACAGGTTCTTAGTCCCCTTTGTTAGGTCTTTCGACTAATGTCCTCCCTGTTGGGTCCTGGAAAACTCTTGGGTTCCTGGCATCTGGAACTTTATACTAGCTACTCCCAGTTCTTTCTCCCCCACTGCTACATACCTACTTTCAAATTTCTGAACCTCTGTCCTTCTCACCCAACTTCTCCCATGTCTGAACTGCCCCCCTTTTTTGTCTCTTTCTCCTTTCTCTCTCCCAGATCCATCTCTCTCTCTACTTCCCACAAATTATTTTTCCCCCTTCTGAATAAGACTATAGCATCTACACTTTAGTGCGGCCTTCTTTGTTTTGGGGTTTCATATAATCCACGAGTTCTATAGTGAGTATTTCAAGCTTCGTTTTGGCGAATATCCATGTATCTGTGAGTACATACTATGCATGTTCTTTTGTGACTGGGTTACCTCATTAAGGATGATATTTTCAAGTTCCATTTATTTGCCTAAGAATTTCATGAACTCATTGTTTTTAATAGCTGAGTAGTAATCCATTGTGTAAATGTACCACCTTTTCTATATCCATTCCTTTGTTGAGGAACATCTGGGTTGTTTCCAGTTTCTGGCTATTATAAATAAGGCTGTTATGAACATAGTGACTATGTTGTTATTTTATGTTGTTATGTGTTGGAACATCTTTGGAGTCCTCAGGTAGAACTATTTTCAGTTCTCTGAGGAACCACCAGTATGATTTCCAGCGTGGTTGTACAAGATTTTATTCTCATCAACAGTGGAGGAGTATTTTTCTTTGTCTACATTCTCACCAGCATCTGCTATCATCTGAGTTTTAGATCATAGCCATTCTGACTGGTGTAAGGTGAAATCTCATGGATGTTTTGATTTGCATTTTCCTGATGACTAAGGATGTTGAATATTTCTTTAAGTGCTTTTCAACCATTTGAAATTCCTCATTGAGATTTTTTTGTTTAGCTTTGTGCTCCATTTTTTAATAGACTTATTAGGTTCTCTGGAATCTATCCTACCGTGAATGAGTACTGCTCCCCTTTCCCTGAATACTTGTCTGTATGCACTGTCATATGTTTCATTGATCTTGGCCATTATAGGGTAAGATTAAATCTCAAAGAGATTTTATATTTTGTTTCCATAATAACTAAGAATTTTGAACTTTTAAAGTGTTTCTCATCCAGTTGTGTTTCATGCTTGAAAGCTCTCTGTTCAGTTCTTTATTACATTTTTAATTGAGGTATTTGCTTTCTTGATGTTCAATATTTTTATATATTCTACATATATATCCTCTATCATAGATATAATTAGTACACATTTTATTTTATGTATTTTCTGTCATATATATATATATATACATATATATAAATATGTAGTGCTTTGTTTAGATCCTGTATCTTCTCTTCTGTATGTCTTTTTAATTTCATGAGGTGTAATTTATTAGTTATTGGTCTTTTGATGTTTGTTCAGAAAGCTGTTTCTCATGCCTATAAATTCAAGCCTATTTCCTATATTCTTTTCTATGCCAGGGGTATATTACATTTAAAGATGAGTTTTGTACAGGGTGATAAAAAGGTGATATTTTTATTCCTTTACATAAAACTATCCAGTTTGACAAACACAATTTTCTGAAGATGCTAACTTTCTCCAGAATATCATTCTTGGTTTTTTTTGTCAATTATCAGTGTTTCTTTGTGTGTAGAATTAAGTCTGAGTCTTCGGTTCAATGGCATTCATCAACATTTTTTGAGCTTTTACCATGTTACTTTTATTATTATATGTCTATAATACAACTTTAAATATGGTATTTTGATATCTCCAGCAATTATCTAATTATTTAGGGTTGTTTTAGATACCCTGTTTTGTGTGTGTGTGAGTGAGCATGTGCGTGATACGTTTAAAGTTGAAGACTGTTTTATTGTTGGTGGTGATGCTGGTTTTTATTGTTTTATTTAGGGAAGGGTCAAATTTCTTTGAAAAATTGTGCGAAAATTTTGGTGAAGATTGTGTTGAATTTATAGATTGATTTTGGTAGGATTCCCATTTTTATAATATTAATTCTGTCCATTGATTTGCATGGTAGATATTTCGATCTTCTACTGTCTTCTTCAATTTCTTTCTTCAGTGTCTTAAAGTTATTATACAAATCTTTAACTTGCTTTTTCAAGGTTACCCCACGATATATTCTTGCAGCAATTGTAAAAGGTACTATTTCTCTGCTTTCTTTCTCAGACTGATTGTTATTTGCATACAAGATGGTTTTTAGTCTTGTGCTGAGACCTTGGAATGGTTGGCCCCTTCTACTGGCCAGAACCTCCACACTCTCTTTGTCTTCAGAGTTGATGTTGTTCCTAGACCCTCCAGGACCATTATGGAGCTATATGCTGAGGGTAGTGTCACTCATGTTTGTAGCACTTGAGCTTTGTTCAACAGTTTGCTATTGTGGTGAGTGGCATGTATATGGTGCTGTCTCAAATTTGCTGGTAGAAGTCTGAAATTGTGAGACTGAGGGGTGGAGATCCGCAGTTACACCCTTCATAGAGTTAGGACAATTTGGAATTTCTAACTGGTTTCAAGTTGGAAGTGTGATCATTGTGGTAGGCCTGCATTTTCTAACTTTCTCTTTTTTAAAGTTGTTCCTAATCGTAGGTACCAACCTGGATTTTGGACCTGGCTTCTGCCTGGCTTCTAACGTAAGTTTCTGTGGTGGATGTCCAGAAACTTACCTATAACCACATTCATTGCCCCAGTCCCAACTGGGAGGGGCTGAAGTATGTGTACAGCAGGTATCTTTGATGTCTATAGATAATTTTAATACCAGGGTTCATACTTCACTGAGCCCAACCACAATTCCAATAGACATTGCATCACTGTTCAGTTTTAACTTTAGGTGGAAGGAATACTTTCTGTGCAAGAGAAGGAGCCTTTAGAATGGTTAGCAAATTCAAAAACATCTGAAGACACAAAATATTAATTAATAGTCTGGGTAGCCATGAGAAATGTTAATAGTACATGACTCTAACCAAGTTTAAAATGGATTCAGTTCTTTCTCTAAAGTCACTATTGACCCACAGCAATTTATGCCTGTCAGCTGAGCTCATATGTGGAAATACACTTTGTATTTGTCTACCTTCTGTTGAAATAAATCAGCTAATATTATGCGTTCATCAGGTTGCCTCCTCATTCTATGACCTTGCTTACAAATTCAAGTTTGTATTCTTTACTCTAACCCTGAAAATTTAACAGCCAGAATTTTCTCAACCAGCCTGCTTCTTCCATATTTCTTCTTCTTATTTTCCCCTATTCAAAGGGTAGCTACTGTGGGCCATGCTGTTCTTTCCTCCATCTTTTCCCCACTTTGAATATCATGTTCTCTACTCAGGCTACAAAATGACACTGTTAATTATGAGTACTACTGAGTTTTGTAGAAATAATGTGTTTTTATTGTCTACCTTAGATTCCAAGGAACCCAATTTTCAGAATTATACTGAACTTAATATTTTTCTCATACTCTGTTTTTATTGAGAATATGCCTGAGAATCAAGACACACCTGAAAACAGCTGAGCCCCTAGTCTAGCAAGCGCTCTTCCATCTAAGCCTAAGGTAAGCCCTAACTCACTACATTACCTCACCGGCAGCCCCGGAAGGGAAAGCCTGGTGATCTTGTGAGTAGAAAGGGTGGTACACTCTGGGATCGGATCGGGTTCTTTCAGGCCCAGTAAGAGAGCCAGGTGACTCCCATCAAGACTCAAGGCTTTCAGGCCGCAGACAGCTGAGCCCCCAGAACAGCATTGCAAATGCTCTTCCACCTGAGCCCATGGAGACTTTGCCACATACCCTACAGGCTGTCCTGGGAGGGACAGCCTGGAGGTACTGGGCAGCTATCTATCTCTATCGTGGTGCATCCTGAGATCTGTCCCTTTCCAGCCAAGAAAAAGGGTCAGGTGACCAACATCAAGGTCAGGAACTGCCTACAAATGGCTGAGCTCCCAGAACAGCCTCACAAGAGCTCTCCTGCCTGAGCCAACAGAGACAGAATGGAATCACTGCCATCAGAACTCACTACCTGCCCACAAAGAGCCAAACACCCAGAAGCAAATTTCTTCCTGAGTCCACAGGACCTCAGACTCACAGAAGAGACAGAATCCAGTCAGAGGCAACAAGATCACCTATAATCACAGATAATAAGATGGCAAGATGAAAGTGAAATAACCTAGGCAAGGGAAATAAATACAACATGGCAACATCAGAACCCAGCTCTCCCACCACAGCAAGTAGTGGATTGCCAAACACACCAGAAAAACAAGACTTAGAGTTGAAATCATACTTCATGATGATGATGGAAATCATCAAAAAGCACGTGGATAACTCCCTTAAACAATTAAAGGAGAACAAACATAAACACATAGAAACCCTTAAAGGGGAAACACAAAAGTCACTCAGAGAACTACAGGAAAACACTAGCAAACAGAAGAAGGAATTGAATATAGAAATAAAAACAATAAAGAAAACACAAAAAAGACAACGCGGGAGATGGAAAACCTAAAAAGGTAATCAGGAGTCATAGATGCAAACATCACCAACAAACTACAAGATATTGAAAAAAAAGCTTCTCAGGGGCAGAAGAAAACAGAAAACATTGACACTACAGTCACAGAAAATGCAAAAATGAAAAGCTCCTAACCCAAAACATCTAGGATATCCTGGAGACAATGAGAAGACATTATAAGGATAATAAGTACACAAGAGGGCAAAGACTTCCAAATAAAAGGCACAATAAGTATCTTCACCAAAATCATAGAAAAAAAACTTGCATACCCTTAGGAACAAGATGACCATGAACACATAGGAAGCCTACAGAATTCCAAATAGATTGGACCAGAAAAGAAACTTTTCCCGACACATAATAGTCAAACCTCCTAATAGTCAAAACAAAGAGAGAATTCTAGCTGTAAGGGAAAAAGGACAAGTAACCTATGAAGGCAGACCAGTCAGAATTATATCAAACTTCTCAACAGAGACTATGAAAGCTAGAAGATTCTGGACAGACATCATACAGACCCTAAGAAAACACAAATGCCAGTTCAGGTTACTATATCCAGCAAAACTCTCAATCACCATAGTAACCCCTTACTATTCCAGGACAAAAGCAAATCTACAAAATATTTGTCCACAAATGCAGCCCTACAAAGGATGGTGGATGAAAGACTCCAATACAAGGAAGAGAACTACACCCAAAGCAAAAAACGAAACAAAACAAAATTCTTCAAAGAAACCAAAAGAAGAAAAAGCACACAAATATAAGTCTGCCTCAAATAACAAAAATAATAAAAAACGACAATCACTATTTGCGAATATTTCTTAACATATATGGACTCAATTCCCCAATTAAAAGACATAGCCTATCAATTGGATATGTAAACAAAATCTAGCATTTTGCAATAAACAGGAAACAAATCTCAGAGACAAAGAAAGATAACTTAGAGTAAAAGGCTGGGAAAAAAACCTTCCAAGCAAATGGTGCCTGGAAACATGCTGAAGTAGCTATTCTAATATCAAATAAAATAAAATTAAAAAAAAAAATTATGAAAGAAGATAAGAAAGGATACTTTTTACTCATTACAAAAAAAAATCTACCAAGATGAACTCTCAATCTTGAACATTTATGCTCCAAATACAAGGACACCCACATTTATAAAACAAATCCTACTAAAGTTCAAAGCATATATTACACTGTAGATAATAATAGAGGGAGACTTCAACACTCCACTCTCATCAATGGACAGATAATGGAGGCAGAAACTGAACAGAGACACAGATAAACTAACAGAGGTTATGAACCAACTAGAATTAATATATATCAACAGGGCATTTCATCCAAAAACGAAAGAATATACTTTGTTCTCAGCATATCATGGCACCTTCTCCAAAACTGATCATACAGACACTTACAAAACAGGCCTCAACAGATACAAAAATATCTAAATACTCCAGTGCATCCTATCAGATCACATGGACTAAAGCTTGTCTTTAATAACAATAAAAGCAAACACACACACACACACACACACACACACACACACACACACACACACATACCAATGGAAGCTGAACAATGCTCTGCTTAATGATAACATGGTCAAGAAAGAAATAAAAAAAGACATTAAAAAAGGTTTTAGAATTTAACAAAAGTGACACCACTACATACTTAAACTTATGGAAAGCAATGAAAGCAGTACTAAGAAAAAAAAATCATAGCTCTGAGTACCTTCAAAACCTAACTGGAGGGAGCATACACTAGCAGCTTGACAGCACACTTGAAAGCTCTAGAACAAAAAGAAGCAGATAAAACCTCAAAAAAGCAGAAGGCAGGAAATAATCAAACTCACAAACTCAGAGCAGAAATCAACCAAATAAAGACAATATATATATAAAAATCAACAAAACCAAGAGCTGATTTTTTGAGAAAATCAAAAAGATAGATAAACCCTTAACCAGACTGACTAGAGGGCACAGAGAGAATAACCAAATTAACAAAATCAGAAATGAAAAAGGAGACATAACAAAAGAAACTGAGGAAATTCAAGAGATCATCAGGTCCTATTACAAAAGCCTATACTCAACAAAACTGGAAAGTCTGGAATAAATAGACATATTTCTAGACATATACCAGATACAAAAGTTAAATTAGGATAAGATAAACCATCTTAACAGTCCCATAACAACTAAAGAAATAGAATCTGTCATCAAAGGCCTCCCAAACAATCAAACAAGAAAAAAACCAAGAACAAGATGCCTTTAGTGGAGAATGCTATCAGACATTTTAGAAGACCTAATACCAATACTTTCCTAATTATTTCACAAAATAGAAGCCGAAGGAACACTTATACCCAACTCATTCATCAAAGCCACAAAATGCTCAAATTTAAACTACACAAAGACAATACAAAGAATGAGAACTTTAGACAAATTTCTCTCATGAACATGATACAAAAGCACTCAGTATAACTCTTGAAAACTGAATCCAAGAACACATCATCCATCATCAAGCAGGTTTCATCCCAGGGATGCAGGGATGGTTCAATATATCTAAATCCATCAATGTAGTTCACCATATAAGCATATTCAAAGAAAAAAACCCACATGATCATTTCACTAGATGCTGAGAAAGCATTTGACAAAATTTAACATCCCTTTGTGATAAAAGTCTTGGAAAGATCAGGGATGCAAGGCCCATACCTAAACATAGTAAAAGCCATATACAGCAAACCAGTAGCCAACATTAAACTAAAAGGAGAGAAACTTTAAACAATGTCATTTAAATCAAGGATTAGACAAGGCTGCCCAGTCTCCTCTTGCCTATTCAATATAGTACTGGAAGTCCTGGTCAGAGAAATTAAACAACAAAAATAAGTCAAAGTGATTCCCATTGGAAACGAAGAATCAAAACATCACTATTTGCAGATGATATAATAGTATACTTAAGTGACATCAAAAATTCCATAAGGAAATTTTTACAGCTAATAAACAACTTCAGCAAAGTGGCTGGATATAAAATTAACTCAAGCAAATCAACTTCCTTCCTCTACTCAAAGAATAAACAGTCTGAGAAAGAAATTAGAAAATCGACACCCTACACCCTTAAAAATAGTCACAAAGAATATAAAATACCTTTGGGTGACCCTAACCAATCAAGTGAAAGATCTATATAACAAGAACGTCAAGACTCAGAAGAAGATCTCAGAAGATGGAAAGATCCCCCATGCTCATGGATTGGGATGATCAACATTGTAAAAATGACCATCTTGCCAAAAGCAATCTACAGACTTAATGTAATCCTCATCAAAATTCCAACTCAATTCTTCATAGAGTTAAAAAGAGCAATTTGCAAACTCATCTGGAATAACAAAAAACCTAGAATCAAGAAATCTGTTTTCAAGAATAAAAACACTTCTGATCAACATCCCTGTTCTCAAGCTGTATTACAAAGCAATCGTGATTAAAAACTGCATGGTATTAGTACAGAGATAGGCAGGTATATCAATGGAATAAAATTAAAGACACAGAAATGAACCCACACACCTATGGTCACTTGATCTTTGACAAAGGACCTAAAAACATTCAACAGAAAAAGGACAGCCTCTTCACTAAATGGTGTTTTTTGAACTCGAAATCAGCATGCAGAAAGAAGAATGTAAATCAATCCTTTCCTATCTCCTTGTACAAATCTCAATTCCAAGTGGATCAAAGTACACTGAAACTATTAGAAGAGAAAGTGGGGAAGAGCTTAGAACACATAGGTACAGGGAATTTTTTTTTTAAAGAACACCAGTGGTTTATGTTCTTAGATCAAAAATCAACAAATTGGACCTCATGAAATTGCAAAGCTTGTCTAAGTCTGAGAAAACTTTCAAGAAGACAAAATGGCAGTCTACAGATTTGGAAAGTATCTTTATCAATCCTATGTGTGATAGAGTACTAGTATCCAATATATACAAAGAACTCAGGAAACCAGATTCTAAAGAATCAAATAATCCTATTAAAAAATAAGGTACAGAGCTAAAAAAATAATCTCATCTGAGGAGCATCAAATGGCTGGGAAGCATCTAAAGAAATGTTTAACATCCATAGTTATCAGGGAAATGCAAATCAAAACAACACTGAGATTCCACCTCACACCAGTCAGAATGGCTGAGATCAAAAATTCAGATGCTGTTGAGGATGTGGAGAAAGAGGAACACTCCTCCACTATTGTTGGGGTTCTAAGCTGGTACTACCACTCTGGAAACCAATCTTGTAGTTGCTTAGAAAATTTGACTTAGTAGTACCTGAATACTCAGCTATTACACTCCTGGTCATATACCCCAAAGATGCTCCAACATATAACAAGGACACATGCTCTACCGTGTTTATAGATGCCTTATTTATAATAGCCAGAAGCTGGAAGGAACCCACATGTCCTTCAACAGAGGAATGAATACATAAATCATGGTACATTTACACAATGGAATACTACTCAGCTATTAGAAACAATGACTTCATGAAATTCGTAGGCAAATGTATGGAATTCGTAAGTACCATCCTGAGTGAGGTAACTCAGTCACAAAAGAGCACACATAGTATGCACTCACTGATAAGTGGATACTATCCCCAGAAAGCTCTGAATACCCAAGAAAAAATCCACAGACATTATGAAGCTCAAAAAGAAGGAAGGCCAAAATGGGGATGCCTCAGTCCTTCTTAGAAGGGAGCACAAATCGGTCATGGAAGGAAGTGCAAGGTCAAATAGAGGAATAAGGATTGAAAGAAAGATTACTCAGAAGCCACCTCGCCTGGGGATCTGCCACATATACAGGCACCAATATCCAAGCACTATAGCTGATGCCAAGAAGTAATTACCAGCAGAAATCAGATAGAGATACTTTTTCAGGGACTATGTTAGAGTCATAGATACAGCTGAGCATGCCTGCAGCTAACCATCAGTCTGAACTCGGGGATCACAATGAAGGTGCTAAAGAAAGTACCTAAGGAGCTGAAGAGGGTTGCAACTTCATGGGATGAACACCATTATCATCCAACCAAATACTCCAAAACTCCTATGGAGTAAAACACCAACCTTTGTACTCACATTGAAAGACGTATTGATCAAGTTGCACATGCAACTAAAGATAAGCAGTGTCTGGCATCAACTGGAGTAGAAGCATTTGGTCCAAGGAGGGCACATTTTCCCAATGTAGGGGAATGCAAGGCAATTGAGTGGACAGAGTGGTTCGGAGGTAGTGCACCTTTGTGAAGGCAAATGGATGGGGAGGGGGGATGGGAGCTGTGTGGGGGAAAGAAATACCATCTTAAATGTAAATACAAAATATCTAATAAAAATGAGAAAAAAAAGAGAGAATGTGTCTTATAATAGGGAAGAATGCTAATAGTCACAAAGTATAGATCCATTTGAATGTGACAGGTGAGTTTTCACCATGGGTCAAGACAACTGGCTCAATTGTGAGGCAATAGGAGTCATAGAAAAGTCTCCTCTTACTGAACATTATTATTATTTTTTTTTTGTTTTTTTTTATTGAAAAGTTCTAGCCTTTCCTTGTCCTGATTGTATTTTGTCAGCTTGATGCAAGCTTGGATCATCTTGGAAGAGGAAACTCAACTGAGAAAATGGATCCATAAGATTGTCCTGTAGGCTCATCTGTAGTGCATTTGTCTAATTTTTGAGCAATGTACAGGAGCTCAGTCAATTATAAGTTTTGGGTTGCCTAAAAATGCAAGATAATGAGTATCCTTATTATAATCTCTGCTTCTATTCCTGCCTCCAGGCTCTAGTCTGGAGCTCCTGACCCATGTTCTCTTACCGATACAGTATGGAATATCAGCTGAAATAATCATTCCCTCCTTCAGTTGCTTTGTTTCAGTGTTTTTATTACATCACTGAAAAGTGATTGTGATGCTTAACAAAAAGGGGGATGAATCATCATCACCACTTCCTTAGCTCAGTTGACACAGATGAAGGCTCCTTCTGCTTTCCATTAAATATCATCTCATATTTATATTGAAAAAAAATACAACTAAACAATAAAAAAGATATCAGAAAACATGAATGGCATGTGTACTCTGAACTGCACAACTGCTAATGACATTTCTTGCATTATTTTACTGAATCTTTAGCACCTGGTACTGAGGACCTAATTATCAAATGACCTTTGTACCAATGTTTGAAGTTGTCAGTGGGCCTGAGGGTTAATACAATTTCCAACTATGAGAAGACTAATAGTAAAGCATTAGATCTGCTCTTTTCTAATGCTGATTCTATGGTCTCATCCTTCAAAGCAAGATATCCTATCCTACGAGAAGAATACACTACATACATCTACTGATGCTGTGTTCTGCACTGCTTCCTGGCCAGGGTGCTTATTGTCAGGCACCATATTAAGACCATTTACATACATTTTCTCAATGCCTGAATTTGATAAATGAACTTTCTAAAGGCTTTGGAAAATGATCTACAGTTCACAATGATGTGACAAATTACAGATTCAAGATTATACCAAGACAGCTATGTGTTGTACTTTCAAGCTTGATACTGATAACTACTGCAGAATCCTTTTCTCATCATATGTTCACTTATATTGCCACCCCTTTCAGAGTTTCTTTGAGAGCATCCTTTTGTATATATACTTAAATGCCCTTTTGTATATATATTTAAACTTATATATTATACTTAAGAAGAAGCTTAGAATTTTTTGTCGATTAGAGATAAGGATACAGCACCCTTCTATATATTCTTTGTTTAATGTCCACAGAAAAGATACTGACTCAATTTCTAACTTAATAATTTATTCATGGAAGGAAAAGTTAAAAAAAATAAGGTAAATTACTAATATGACAGTCTCTTCAGAGCATAAGTGGTCCTGTTTCTGCTGTATTAGTGCTTGTTAGCATTTTAACAGAAAAGAGTGGTGCTAATGAGGTACTAATCACCCACACACCCTTTTAAGCAACTAATTATAACTAACAGCTAGGAATCTATATCGGCTTTAAAACATAAAGAATACACTCCTCTGAAGAGAAATGATTAATGACTATGGTTTGTGTGTAACTTCACAAAGAAAAGGTCATGGTTTCTTCTGAGTGTTAGATGTTCAAAATGTTGCAGGTTGGAAAATAGTTTTTTATCTTAAACTATTCTTTGAAATAAAAAAAAGGGATGTCTTCCTAGCTCATTTTTAAAAGCAGTTTAGAGACTCAGCCAAGTGCTCATAAATGTAAAAGAGCATATACGTTTAAAAATATCAACACTTGCTACTTCGAACAGTGAAGGCTCTCCTCTCAGTAGGGTTACTAACTCATTTGCAAGTTTTAAGAGCTTGTTTGTTTGTTATTTTGTGTTTCTCACCATGCTTGTGAAGTTTTTGTGCATTTGCACACAACCTCTAATATTTAGTCATCAAATTTTCATTTAGTCTTTAGTTATTTGATTCTATGCAATCTTAGCAATAACTAGTGTGTGCTGTTAATCTCTTACAGTATGAGGATTCAGAAAAGCATATTACTTGGCCAATTTATTGGCAAGCTATTCATTCAGAGTATCCTTTTGTGGCTCAAGGATCACTGTGGTAGTTCCATGTGCCATCATGTTGAAACTTTACAGTCAGTGGTTTCTGTTGACATGACAGACAGTGCCTTTGGGCTATACTCATAAGAGGGCAAGAAAGCCATACTCTCTCTCTCTCTCTCTCTCTCTCTCTCTCTCTCTCTCTCTCTGTGTGTGTGTGTGTGTGTGTATGTGTAAAAATGGAGCTGAAATAGGAAGAACATGCAGAGGGATGTTCTGAGGATGATCTGAGGCAGACAAATCTCATAAAGTAGTCATGATGCTTTTCCTTCTTATGCCTGGATCTTCCCAAATCATCAGAACCTATGTAGCCCAGGTTAGCCTAGAATATGCAATATTCTATTTGCCAAGTACTGAAATTAATGGTATGTGATAATAATCAGAGTGTAAGTTCCTTTTCTCCTAGTGCTAATAGGGACCAACATTTTTTTTCATAATCTAGAAATCACAATTTCCTGATCAGGTGTTTGAAGGTATGCATTGAAATTTTACACTTACTCCATTTTTGTTACCCTTCTCTGTGTGTATAAACTTATGTTTATATCCCATTTTTACATGTAAATTAATTTCTTTCTTGAGTGATTTACAAAATAATATTAATATTTTGTAATGTAAACAAAATTCATTATTTCACTTTAATACATGCATACAATATACATTAGTCATATTCTTCCATGATTGTCTCTTACATAATCAACAGATATTATAGAAAATATTTCATGCACACACAACACACACATATACTCATGGGAACACCCTCTCAGTGGAGTTTCATTCAGTCATAAAGAATACAGTTATGCTATTTACAGAAAGATGACTATTCGGGAGGTTATCATATTAACCTAAATATAACATACTTAGATGTGTCACCTTTTATTTTATATGCTGGATATAATTTTTATATAGATGAGGAAGTCAAAGGAATAGGAGACACACACACACATACACACACACACACACACACACACACACACACACAGAGAGAGAGAGAGAGAGAGACAGAGACAGAGACAGAGAATGAGAGATAGAATAGGTAGTGCAGTACTTAGGTTTTCTGTGATAATTCTGACGTTACATATTATAACTAGTAATGTATGTAATAAATGATAAGAAAGCCTAAAATAATCTACTTCTTTTGGAGACAAAACAGTGGAGTACATTCTAATACATATTTTATATCTTAATTTAATCCATGTTTTGATGATGTAAGCCTTTAATCCCCACCCCCTCTTCTTTAGATAGAGCTTGTAGAAGGACTTCCAAATCAGGATTAAACTGCCTAATCCTAAGAGCTCTCAGAATGGTTAGCTATTTGTCCTATGAAAGAATTGGGTTGTGCACAATACTTAGTAACAGGAAGACTGTAGTGATTAGAGCCACATTTCAGTGTGTGGTTACATAGAAGACCGGTTCCCACTTTTCTTTGAGGATCCATTTACAGTTTTTTTTTAAAGCTTTAAATTATGAGGATTAATATGACAGTTTGCAATATATTGCAGCATTCAGCATTTTATTGCTCTAAAAAAGTAAATTGTAAGGAGAGATGGTTTCCTGGTTGTTAGGGCCTATCCTGTGTCATATGTTAAGTATTATCTACAGAGTCTCAAACTCAATGTCTTCTAGCATCTTATCAAGAAGAGAAGCTAATTTCATAGTATTAACTTGAAATATTCAATGTTCTGTTGTTTGAAATTATTCAGCATGAAACACCTGGTTTTCTCATAAAACCATTCATTTCCCAATACCTTTCCACCTCAATTGTGCTGGCTGTACTAGTATTCTCTTTAATGATTAATAGGATGGCCAAATTTCATGCTGTTCAGTGCCAGCATTCAGGAGCTATTTCACACACTCTCTGTTCTTAGTGTGTCTTATGTTGAATATTTGGGCTCTTTTTTCTCCCAAAAACCTTGTCTTTCTTTCAATGAAACTGACAGCAATGTGTGAGCCTCATGATTCTTCCATCTTCGTGGAGTTACCCAATTCTGCATCAAGCTGTTTCAAAGGCTTTCTGTAAAGCTTTTCTTGTTTGAGTTCTGTTTTCCTAGATTGTTATTGTTATTATTGTTGTGCAGCCATAAAAATGTGGTAGATTTCAATATAATACAAAGGCAATAGAAGTTAAATGCACCAATTATGATATGCTTTGATAAACCAATCATTATTATGTGAAGAAATGAGCCCTACTGAATCTATCAAAAAGCAAGCCACATAGCTTATGAAAACGTGTATAATAAATTTCAAAATATTGAGAGTGCATTTGGTATATTTCTTATTCGACAAAGCCATCAGAACTTTATTGAGTTATTTAAAAGAATATAAAGTAAGAAAGTCAAATTTGAAATATAATGTGGGACAATGAACAAAAACTATGAAGAAAATAAAGCATTTTTGTTGCAGTTGCTAAGAAGTAGCTATATCCAAGTAAAAGCCTGAGTATTAAATTCCTTTTTAGACTATCTGTACATAATGACTGGAGAGAAGCGAATTTAGATTCTATTTTAGCAAATATGGAAGGTGTTTTGAGACAGAGTAATAGAAAGTAATCCAGATTTTCCTGGAACTAAGTATCCTCCTGCCTCTCCTCTCAAGTGTTAGTATTACAGAATAAGTCACCACAGCAAGCATGGGGTTCTTTTAAAAGAAAACGTTTGGTTTTCACAATGGCTTTATGCATCCACTGTAAATTTAAGTCCTATAAAATAAACATGTGTAAATGTGCATATTTTAGTCAGAAATTAAACTCTCATAAAATAATGTTTTTTTTTCTCATTGGTATTTTATTTCTCCTTTACAAGTTCCACATAATAGACAAAGGCTTTTTGAAAACATTGTTATCTTTGCTGAAAACAATCATATAATCATTTTAAACAACACAAATGTGTACATACATGACTGAGGTTTCTGCAGCCTACAAACAACCTCTTTGGGTTTAAAAAGGAAAAAAGCAATATACTGACAATTCAACTGTAACTCTTAAGAAAAACATTGGCTTTCTTACCAAACATGAGTGTCCTGTACAGGGACCTATCAACCAAGACAGCAATGAGTTCGAGCCATGGGGAGCCAGGAGCAGCTCCCCACACCAGCTCAGAAGACCCTCCCCGACCCAGCACCTCTTCAAAGTGCTCCTTATCCTCACCATAGGAAGACTGCAGCAGCCCCCAGAGAAGGCAGGAGCAGCAGATACACTTGTACTGTCTGAATGTCTTCCGCAATATTGCACATCCAGCATCTCAGGACCATGTCCATGCAGCATGCACTGTCTGAATGTCTTCCGCAGTATTTCACACCCAGCATCTCAGGACCATGTCCACGCAGCATGCACTGTCTGAATGTCTTCCGCAGTATTGCACACCCAGCATCTCAGGACCATGTCCACGCAGCATGCGTACCATTCTTTACACTGCTCCCTTCAGGAAGGGACCAGGCCTTCCTAAGTCACTTTAGGTGCCTGAGATAACAAAGTGTTTCACCAGAAGGGATGTAAGCAATGCTATCTGATAAGAGTATGAATAAGGAAAAAGCAGTTATCTTAAAGAAAACATGTGCTCTACTCACACTAAAATATCAGACCAATGTACAATATACTGCAAAACTGTAACACAATACGGCCAAACACAATGTTCAAATATTAAACTGTTCAAGCATGTGAAGGTCATCTTCTGAAAGACAAACTGGGTTCTTATTTTGTAGCTACCTTTGTGTAACTTTAAAAATGCTGTCCCTCAACAAGGTCTGACACTGGTCTTGATACTTGTTAGGAAGTTCGATGAGACGGTGAGAACTCAGCAGTAGCTCTTGGGATCTCCCAGCACCATCTTCAGCATTCATCCGAGGACTGGGCATCGTCTTCATCCCTCACTTCTCGGTATCTCCCTGAAGACTCCCCTTCTGGATTGTAGCTCTGCATTTTAATATTCAGTCTCTCGGCTAGTTTTTGTGCTGCGAGCTTGGCCTTCATCTCCTCATAATTCTGCTTCTGCTCTTTCTGCAGGGCCAGCGACTCTTCTATGGAGAGCAGCTGTGCGGGCAGGTGGTGGAGTGGAAGGAGGCGCGCTGCTGTGACATCATCAAGATGCTGCCTAGCCCTGCGTCGCTGCTCTTCTGAGGAAGCAGGAGACTGACCCCTCTGACAATGACTTGGTGAGTCATTTTGTTGTGTGGGTAACACATTGGTCTTAAACTTATGAGAAGGGGGCACTGGGTTCCTGGCTTGCATTTCTAGCACTTTCATGTAATGAGGCTTCTTGGGAGTCTCACTCTGCAATCCTGCAGAGCTCTCAGTGCTGGTGTTTTCTTCTGAGGGTTCACTCTGGTCTGCAATTGTGATCCTTTGCAACTTATCGATAAGCAGACTGTAGACGTTGCTGGAAACCTCTTCCACTTGACTTGAGTGCTGGGGGAGATACTCATTAACTTCAGATGAGGGTGCCTGGGCTCTCCTGTGGGCAGCTGGGCTGGTGTTCACTGTGCAGCCAGCCTCCAAAGTCTCTTCATTGCCTTTGTGAGTGAGATGTGTAGGTCTCTGTGTTTCTGAGGTTGTTTTAGATGATTTACTGTCTACTGAGGAACATTCAGGAACTAATGAAGAAGTATCAAGCATCAGGTCAGAATTCTGGGCCTTGTCTATGTCGGTATCAACTCTCGTGGTTGCTTTTTGCTTTAGCTTACAGTCTACACTAACAGGACGAAACAGTTCACTTCTCCCTCTAACCTCTTCACGTTCTGAAATGGCAGCTTTCAGTTTGGCAATGGAGTCTGAGATCTTTTTACCTTTGTCGGGCAATTTGCAAATGAATTTTTCGTTGCGCAATAGTCTCTCCTCGCGCCTCAACCTCTCCCGCAGCTCCGCCGAACTCTGCCGCCCCAAGTCCTCGGGAGCTGGGGGCTCGAAGCCGCGGGGCAGCGAGTACATTGCGCACGGGCTGCGGCTGGCACGGCGGCAGGGTTCCCCAGCGGGGCCCACGGCAGGCCCAGGCTCCGCGGCCGGCGGCGACTCTGGAGCGCGAGCGGGAGTCGCCATTTTCCCGGAAGAGCACCAAAATAATGGTTTTAATTAAATATAGCAGCCTAGATCCCAAGGTATTTTACCCTGGCTAATTGAAACAATTTGGCGTATAATATTTCATTTCAATCTTTGGTATAAATTAAATGATAAGGGTTGAGAGTTATAATATCATATAATTAAGGAAGACTTTCTGCATAGTCATTACAATAAATATGTAAATATAAAGGCAATAACAACTATAAACTCCGGCCATAAATGTGAGTGAGAATTTATAGTGAGTGCTTGGAATAAATCACAGTGGAGTACCAAGTTTATACTTAAAGATTAGTATCAACTCTAAGATTGTAAGAAGCCATGGGATTATGTTACCCTACAAACATGATCCTGTTAAAGCCTCTCCTCAAATCAAGGCTTTTATGTCCAGCAGATATCTTAGGATGTGGACCTCTTTTCTGACTTTACCCCATTAGAATACTCAGCTGGTAATTTGAGGAACATGGACAGCTTGAAAACCGACCCTCTTAGATGGTCCCAGACACTGGATGTGATCCTATAGCCACACTCATTAGTCCTTCCAGGTAGCTTTAACCATATACCATCTGCTACCTTGTCACTATTCCTTCTCACTTTTCAAGGATTTTCAATGATGGCTCCTTGATATATTCCTGGCTCTGGAACACTGCATGGCTTTTGTTTTTCTGTGTGCTTCCTTATTTTTGAAAGTAATCATTGTAAAATAAACTACCAGATATCCAAATTAAGCTAGAAATATATGCTTTTATGTCTGTTTAATTTTTCCTTTTTCACATTTTTAAAGAGGTATTTATTATATATAAGTACACTGTTGCTGTCTTCAGACACACCAGTCCAGGGCATCAGATCCCATTACAGATGGTAGTGAATCACCATGTTGTTGTTGAGAGTTGAACTCAGGACCTCCTGAACAAACAGTGCTCTTAACCTCTGAGCTATCTCTCCAGTCCCCATCTATTCCCTCTGCTCTGGGCTTTTTAACTGGATTGTTAACATTGTTGGGACTGCTGCAGACTATGGGACTTTGGAAGTTGGACTAAATATATTTTACATTATGGTATGTTTATTTGCTTTACTGCCCCTCTTCTGTTAGTCCTCATAATGTTAGCTAGCTTCCTGCATTAACTCAGCATGCTCTTGCTGGGAAATTAGGGAAAGTTCTTGTTCCTTGAATCCTGAAAGGATAAGTACCTCATTTAAGTTATCATTTAAAGCAGTGGTTCTCAATGTTTCTAATGTTGCAACTCTTTAATAGGTTCCTTATGTTATGGTGAGCCCAAAACCTAGGTAGATTTTTTTTTTTTTTGTTGCTACATTAAAACTGGAATTTTGCTACCGCTTTTAATCATTATGTAAATATCTGTGTTTTCTGATGGTCTTGGGTGATCCCTATAAAAGGGTTATTTCACCCCCAATGACATGGTAACCCACAGGTTAAGAATGACTGATTTAAAAATATTTAAATTTATAATCATGAAAGTTCATGAAACATCATGAAAATTGGCTAGATTCTGTTGTAAACCTCATCAAGTATAATTATCTCCCACAAAACCAGGCTCTTCCCCCATCTCTATACTTTAAATAAATGTTTCAGTCACTAATACTTCCTTTGCTCCAATTTCTTCCATTTGGGACACTGGAAATATCAGCTATCAGATGTCAATTGTTTTGCAGACCTCATCTTATCCCCAACATGAGAAGCATAAAAGCCCCCAATAGACTCATGTGTTTAAACAAGCCGATGGGGGACAGCGAGTGGAATGTTATGGATTGAATGTACTTGGCCCAGGGAGTGGCACTATTTAGAGGTGTGGTCTTGTTGGAATAGGTGTGTCACTATGGGTGAGGACAACCTAGAATTCCATTGGTCATGGTGTCTATTAACTGCAATAAAACCCTAAGACAACTGGTATATATATAGAAGATATTAATTAAAGCTTTTTATTTCTTATTAAAATTATTACCTTTCAAATTTTGTCCTTTGAATATATACTCAGGAAATAAAAAATAAAGCAATAAAAATAAATAATATTTTATAAACACCATCAGATACTGCTAAGTAGATCACACACATTTTTCCCTTAAACTCAAGCAAAATCCTTTGAAGTATTAAATGATTTCTCTATTTTTCACAGAAAGCAGCATAAGACAGTTTTCATCATTGACAGTTACTAAGGTCCAGAATAAATCCATGTGTTTAGAGAAATTCATATGCTCAAACAGAAGATGCAAACCATTTGTATAAGATGCATAGAAACAAAAAGTTGAAAAGTCATATTGAAATAAAAGATGAAGCCAGTGAGAAGCTATGGCGTGGAGAAAGGGTTTTCAGAAAAGTTATGGTATGCACAAACAGATTATGGTGGAAGCAAGTGGAGAAAGGCAGCAAGGGCAGGCAGAACGGAAGGAAATAGAAGGGAAGAAACGAAACAGTCCCAGGCCTGAGCACAAGGCATGGCCTTGTAGCATGAGTTCCATTCAGCACAGAAGTGGCCAGAAAATGGCTTGAATGTGAAACGAGACAATAATAAAGGAGAGAACCGGTGATGGCACTGGAGCCATTTTATAATGAAATACAAATAAATCACTTTTGTTTAGTGTCTAATCAAATGTAACACAAAACATATATTTGATAGTATTGTAATTGGAGACAAGGGCTTGTGGCATGCTTCGGAGTATCAATACATACACACATACACTGCATACGCCTGCTATTTAGACAGCCATGATAAACAAGATTGAGGGTACATGTTAAGTTTCAAATCCAGCTTCCTTGCTTTTATGCTTCTCATGTTGGAGATAAGATGAGGTCTGCAAAACAATTGACATCTGATAGCTGATATTTCCAGTGTCCCAAATGGAAGAAATTGGAGCAAAGGAAGTATTAGTGACTGAAACATTTATTTAAAGTATAGGGATGGGGGAAGAGCCTGTTTTGTGGGAGATATTTATACTTGATGAGGTTTACAACAGAATCTAGCCAACTTTCATGATGTTTCATGAACTTTCATGATTATAAATTTAAATATTTTTAAATCAGTCATTCTTAACCTGTGGGTTACCATGTCATTGGGGGTGAAATAACCCTTTTATAGGGATCACCCAAGACCATCAGAAAACACAGATATTTACATAATGATTAAAAGCAGTAGCAAAATTGCAGTTTTAATGTAGCAACAAAAAAAATCAACCTAGGTTTTGGGCTCACCATAACATAAGGAACTGTATTAAAGAGTTGCAACATTAGAAACATTGAGAACCACTGCTTTAAATGATAAAGAACTTAAGTGAGGTACTTATCCTTTCAGGATTCAAGGAACAAGAACTTTCCCTAATTTCCCAGCAAGAGCATGCTGAGTTAATGCAGGAAGCTAGCTAACATTATGAGGATTAACAAAAGAGAGGCAGTAAAGCAAATCTATTGGCTACAAAGCCTCCTTCCAGGGAAGCAGGAAAAACTATCTGGGAGTCAGCTGAAGTAAACTAAACTAAGTAGGTTAAGTCTGAGGATTGACTCATGCTTATCCAGTGGTGTCTTTGTGACCTACTTCCTTTGTGATTCAAGCTTGTGAAGTGAATGTTACCTAAAACACAAAGCATTTTTGTGATAATGCTCCATTATCATTTAAGAATAATAGATACTGGTCTAAGACCTGGGAGAAAATACTTTATCAAATGGGGGAAGCCCATGATGCTGGGAAGTGGATTGTGATTAGTTAAAGCTATAGGTAAGTGTGAGATCCCATTGTGTGTCAGCACTAGCTGGGGGAATGTAAAATGAGGTAATTCACCCCTTTCTTCTCTGTAATTAAAAAAAAGAACTCTAGAGAAAGACAAATGCATTATACATTTTTTTAAATTAGGCCCTAAAATAACTCAGTGAATAACCAAAAATTGCAGATCAAGACTTAAAAGTTCTACTCTTCACATGGGTTGCATTTATCAAAATGAGAAGAGAAAAAATGAATAATTATTTTTGCCAATTTAAATTCATTAATTTATTTGGACAGAAAAATATCTAGGGAAAGTTGTACGACTAAGAACCATGCATGACTTTATAGTATAATCTGAATTTTACATCATTGTTTGCCAAGAATTTCAGGGACAGAGTAACTTTCCATGTCTATGCTTAAGCATGCACTAAAATCTCCAAGTGTGGTTCCTTTTCTTTCTTTCAGAATATAGGTGATTTAATTACTTAATACTTCAGTAAACAGATTCACTTTTATTTCTTTAACAGGTAGAGCCTTTTCACAGTGTGATCACTGTAGAGAGAACTCTGATTAGAGGTAGTGTGATGGGGGCTTGAGTTCATGCAGTGAAGAGTCAGGATGTTGTGATGGCTTCCCACTGCCACTGTGGATAATCTCTGGGCAGTGATAATTGTGCTGTGGGGGTTGTGGGAGGCACAGGGCATAGAGCCCAACAATTGTCAAACGGTGTTTATCCTGACAACTGCTTATCTTCTCATTTCTCTGTCTCTTAATTTTCATCACATAAACACTTTACTGACACATTACTTTCTGCTGCTGTGTGTTCACTTGATGCTCTTCACTCTAACCTATGACACAGTGGTCCTGCCCATCATACAGACAACTGCACTACTCTATTAGGTCTCTCTGATTCTGTACAACTCCCAGCATCTATCAATTGCCACTAGCTCCTCATCTAAAGGTGGGGTTTCATAGACATTTTTTTTCCATGCCAAGATTTTAACTAGTTCGATCTGATGGAGCTCTTGCACATATACTCACAGCTGCTGTGAATTCTTCTGTGTTATGGTCCTCTTGTGCCCTGCAAATGCTGAGATGCAGTCACCATCTTCTAACTCTGGCTCTTATGTTTTATCCTCTCCTCTGCAATGAACTCTTGAGATTTGGGGAGAAGGGGTGTGATATAGCTGGCACATTTGCAGTCTTAATGCATACATCTACAAAACACACTTGAACCTATTGGTTATCCAATACCAAGTACTCAGTCTTGAAATTGAATAAATAAGAGTAATAGACCAAGGACTGCATATGTTTAAGTTTAGAAGTGTATGTGTGTGTGTGTGTGTGTGTGTGTGTGTGTGTGTGTGTGTGTATTTGACAACAGTGAACAGATAAGAAATCAAGATTTGATATCACACAGAGGGTATATAGGCAGGGTTGGATGGAGGAAAAAGAAGGGGGGATAATGTAATTTTATTTTAAAAATATTACAAAAAAGTTAAATTAAAATCTCTCTTTCTCTCTGTGTGTCTTTCTTTAGTTTCACTATCATCATTCAGATATATAATGCTTCACATGAGAAGACTAAACTCTGATAAAATAGGTATGCTGTCAGGCAAAACTTTACTCCCCAATTAAGCTCTTAGCTGTAATCACAGAAACCTAAAGGATGTTACAATTCTATGGACCAGTTTCTGCTTTGTTTTTGTTTTTGTTTTTTGTCCTTGAACCTGTTTTTCCATGCTTTATTGATTTTTATTTATGCTAGATGGTATAGCATGAAGATATTGTCTTGGATGAGTTTTTTATAATTCAGAGAAACAATGTTCTCTCTATAGGAAGGCAGATAGATACACAGTTGTTATGATTTCTATCTTTATAAAATCTCCCCCCACCAAATTTTTTTGAATGCTTGGTCCCAATCTAATGATTCTATTTTAGAGGTTTTGGAGCCTTCTGATGGCAGGGCCTACATGGTATAAGTGGGTTAATAGAAGTTGGCCTTTATGATTTATATCTGGTACCTGAGTCCTGTTTTGATTTTGATGTTTAATCTTCCTCAGTATGAATAACTGTCCCTGCACATTTCCACCACCAGGAACTCTGCTATACTTTCCCGTATCATGATGGATTAAAATATCTAAAATTGTGATCCAGAAGTACCTCTCAAGTATTTCTTAGCAATGATCACAACAATTTCAAATAAAATAATACAAAGTTTGACTTAATCCAAACAGAATCTATGTAGTCTGAGACACACCTTTTTGAAACCATAGCTACTCTGCTTTATGCTTAATTTCTCTAGGAGTTCCAGATTTGGTCTTGAGGTGAACATAAGGGCCACATCTTTTGGGGATAGAGCTTCTGAGCATATGAGAAGTATAACCAACTTCACACATACAAACAATGAAAATAACCAACACTTGTTTCCTCAATAGTCTTTAATGAGGAAGCCTCCAGAATTTTATGAGCCTTTATGTGTTGCTTTTCTTTCCTTATATTTAAAATCTACTACCAGAACAACACACTCTTTTTTATTCATTTAATAATGTAATCTAATTTGATTGAAAAAAACCATCAAGTTTCTTAGGACAAATTTTGAAGATTTAGATTCATGGTTTTGTTCCCTGTCTGTAAACAAGTAATATTGTTTATTGTGGAAAATGAGGCTGTGTTATGTATAATCTTCTTGTCATATGGAAATTTTGAGAAAAAATTAGGTATTATGTACAATATATATGAATATACATATATCTTACATATATTTTAAATATTTGCATAATATAAGGTTAACTGCAGCTATAAATGTATATTATTATTAGTTTTTAAAGATTTTGCAGGATTCATTGTATATGAATGGGAAAATTCAGTAGACTTCATACTTGTGTATTAGACTTGGAAAATAAACAGTTTTGAGAAACCAAGCTGGCTCCAATTCAACAGGGCATTTCATAGCTGTCATGGCTTAAAGATATATAAAACGGTTTATGTTTGCTGCTTCAGATTTTAGAGGGTCATGGATACTTTTCCTCTTAACTTGCATACCCATTTCTCTCCCATATCCCAGTAAGGAGATATG
This sequence comes from Micromys minutus, assembly GCF_963924665.1. Taxonomy (NCBI): domain Eukaryota; kingdom Metazoa; phylum Chordata; class Mammalia; order Rodentia; family Muridae; genus Micromys; species Micromys minutus. The sequence goes on from NC_137974.1 coordinate 50,657,527, forward strand.
AAAGGTTAGAAGCTGTGTCTGGAATAGATTTGCAAGCTTATGAAGAGATAAATAGGATCTATAGTATATTAGGCACCATAATATACTATATTGAAAACAGGCCTATGTGTCAAGGCGATATGGTAGCACTTGGAGATAGTAAACCCTATAGAAAGTGTGGCCTTGTCTGAAAGTTACTGCAATTAGCCTTTGAAGGGAATATGAGGACATTTTCTGTCCGTACCTTACTTACTGACCATTAAGAGATATGTAGTTTCTCCTATTTCCTGATCCCACTATTACTTTAATGTCTCCTGGAAGTCCCTCCAATAGCAGTCACTAACTGACTATTTAAAACTTTCATAACTAAAACTACACATAGAAGTTTCCTTTTTTAAAGACGACGCACAGTCTGTATGCAGAAAATTGAAAATACATCCATATTTGTCACATTGGACAAAGCTGCAGTCCAAGTGGGTCAAAAACCTCAACATAAAACCAGCTACACTGAATCTAATTAAAAGACAAAGTGGAAAAGAGCCTCAGACTCATTGATACAGAGGGAAATTTTCTGAGTAGAATTCTCATGGTTCAGACTCTAAGATCAAGATTGATAAATGGGACCTCACCTCTTGAAACTCTAAAGCTTCTGTAAGGCAAAAGATATTGTTAATAAGAAAAATATCAGCCACCTACAGATTAGGGGAAAATAATTCACTAGCCCCACATCCAATAGAAGGCTAATATTCAAATTATGTAAGAACTGAAGAAGCTGATCATCAGAAAAAAAATTAAACAACTCATTAAAAATCTGGGGTACAGAACTAAACAGAATTCACAATATAGTACTGTTGAATGGCTGAGAAGCACTTACAGAAATGTTCAAAGTCCTTAGTGATCAGGTAAATGAAAATCAAAACAGCCCTGAGATTCCATCTTATATCAATCAATATGACTAAGATTTAAAACTCAGGGGACAGGACATGTTGGCGAGGATGTGGAGAAAGAGGAACGCTCCTCCATTGCTGATGTGATTGCAAACTGGTACAACTGTTCTGGAAATCAGTTTGGTGAGTCCTCAAATAATTGGATATCGTAATACCTAAGGACCCAGTTGTTATATTCCTGGGCATATAACCAAAAGATGCTCCAACCTATAACAAGGACACCACATGATCTACTATATTCATAGTAGACTGATTTATAATAACCAGGAGCAGGAAACAACCCAGATGTCCCACAACTCAATAATGGATACAGAAAATGTGGTTCATTTACACAATGGAATAAAACTCATTTATTAAGAAGGAGGACATCATAAGTTTTGCAGGCAAATTGATGGAAATAGGAAATATTATCCTGAGTGAGGTAACTCAGACCTACAAGGAAATGCATAGTATGTACTCACTAATAAGTGGATATTATCCACAAAAGTACAGAACATCCAGGATACAATCCATGGAACTAAAAAAGGACAACAAGCAGAAGGGCCAAAGTAAGCATGCCTCAATCCCTCTTGGGAGGGTGAAGAAAGCATTCATAGATGGCAGAGGGAGGGTGGGGCCTGGGTGGGATAAAGGACAGGGATGGCAAAAGTAGAACAAGATTAGATATTGGCCAGGGGTCGGGCAGAGGAACAGGACTAAAGCCCTGAGGGTCAGCCAAAAGAATGGATACAGGCAGGTACGAGGTGGCAGGGTTCTCTATGGGGGATAATCTACTTTACCCAGCCATCTCAAACATTTAAATAGTAAGTTAATTTAAAAATGTCCTTCAAATTGAGATCCAACTTCAAAATGCCACACCAGAAATAGAATGTGCTAGAATGGGCAAACTTTATTATCATCAACTTTATATTTAGAATCAATGAGGGGCTACAGTCCTGGGTGTGTTTATGAGAGTGATTTCTGAAAGGTAAAACACATTAGATCACTCTTAATGTAGATGCTGTTGTCTATTAGTGGGAGGTCTTAATTTAGGAATGGATGAAAAGGGAAAGTGAAGGGCTTTCTATCCTTCCTGGCTTCGGGTGTGATGTGAGCAGTTGCTTCACATTCCTGTCACAATGCCTTCACAGACATGCTAGCCTGTAACTCTTCTTCAAATTGAATGAAAGATACCCCCCCCCTTTTTTTCCTAGCTTCTTGTCAGATATTTGGACTCAGCAATAAACATACATATATACAAACAAAAAATAAATAACACATCTGTCTTCTCTCCCTGAAAGAAAAGAAAGAGGCATTCATATTTCTATGCATCTTAGCAGTAAAAACCCTGGTCCCCTTTATTACTTCACTTGCGCCTTAAAAGAGAAGCTGAGAAAAGTTCAGACCAGCTTTTGTTGATGTCTTGTGTTCCTGTGAAGGAAAAGAAAGTACTTTTCAAATGAAATGAGCATTGCCTCCAATATGTTTAAGCAGCTGTGGTTTCTATTCTTAGTAAACAAGTGGATAATTTGCGAAACTAAAACACATTCCAGCATCCGGGCACCTATTGTTCACACAGCCCAGCATCAGTGCAATGAGCAATTACTGGGATGCTGGTAGGTTCAGCTTCTCCCCTGTCCTGTATTCTGAACCTGTGATGATTCAGATTTTCTAGACTATCCTGGTATATGGGTAGACGTACATACCCAGTGGCTTTTATCTATATTTGATAAAAATATTCAAATTTGCACTGACTTGTGGTACAGCTGACACCCTGGTATGCTAGATGTACTCTGAGTCGTAGTGGATCAAGATCATAGTTGCTGAATAAATGATGTCATAGGCCCCGTCTACAACCATATCTGTTTTCTGATTGCAGTAATTCAGGATTAGCATGCTGAAATTCTGACTCCCCTAGACTTATTTATTTTGAAAGGTGTTCAGTCTGGCTTATAACTTACAGCTAGTTTTAATATTATTTTTAGTAAGTAAAAATATCATAGATGTACTAAAGTAGGAGATAGTTTCATAAGCCACTAACATCCATCTCTAGCTTCAAATATTCACATCCCTAGACTTGTTAACTCTTTAACCTCACTTTAATTCTTCCATGCCTCAAAGTATTCCCCAGATATATATCACTTTGTTTCTGAATACTAAAATGTATTTTAAGAGATAACATCTTAAAATATAATATTTTGATATCCAAAAAAAATAATTTTTTAGCACCATTCTTTATCCCTTCTGTGTAAATTCCTGTTTATGGAAAATGCTGTTTAGAATTGGTTTGCTTGAATGAGGGCTCCAACGTGTTCTATGTAGCAGTTACATAACTCTCACAGCCTGTGCACCTCTGTTTCTTTTCTATAACCTGTCCTTCCCAATTATACAATATGGTTGATGGTAATTAGAGGAACTGAATTAAAAAAAATTAGGTAGATTCTACATTATTGACAGACCAGCTCTTCAAGATATGTCTTAAGCTTCTGATTTGATTTGGAGGCCGTGTCTTCATTAGGATTTTGTTGCTGTGAATAGATATCAAGAAAGAACCTGGTAAATGTTATAAAACAAAAAGCAAAAACAGCTAATTATTTCTCAATTACAGTTTCAGAGATTGGTGTATTATCACCATAGCAGGAAACATGGCAGCATGCAAGCAGACATAGTCCCTCACACAGAGACAGAACTGAAAGTTCTACATCTGAATCCGCAGACAGCAGAAGCCTTAACTACTGGGCCTGGCTTAAGCTTCTCAGTCCTCAAAGCCCACTCCTAGTGACATATATTCTCCAACAAGTCACTCCTACACCAACAAGGTCATACATCCTAATAGTGCCATTCCCGGTGGGCCTATCGATCCACTTTTATTCAAGCCACCACAGGCCAAGTTAGAAAGACCCTGTACTTATCTTTTTTTTCCCTTAAAGCAGGAATTCACGTTAGAGTGCTGTGGTTTTGCATTGCATTACAGCACAGAATTTATGGGTTCCAGTGTTTTCAGTTTAATCTAATATTTCGTAGTCCCCCTCCCCCCTACGCCCTGGGAATGGCAGTCACCCAAGGATTATCATAGGGCATGCAGGTATATGCTTTATTTTTTAAGCTAGTTACATGATGATTGTCTAATCAAGAACTTTCCATAATCATTGCATGGGTATTTGAGATCTGTTTCTATAGTAAAGTTAGGATGCACAATTAATTCCTTTACCAGTTTTCAAGTGTAGCTTCCAAGAACAACTGATATTTGTCTTTCCAGGTACTCATGAAATGTTTTAGAGCATTTACCTATATTTATTCATTTACCACTACCACCACTACCCCTCCAAAAAAAAAAAAAAATACAAAACATGGTCTTCACTAAATATTTTAGCCATTTAGATATCTCATTCACTTATTTATTTTATTCCCCGAAAAGCCCATCAGAATTGTTGAGACCTCCATTGGCAGTTGTTGATGCAGTATCCATGGCAACTCTGCTGCTTTCTAATTATGAGTTACTAAGAATCTGTCTTAGATACTCTTCTCATTACAGTCAGAAGTTGCTTTAGTGGGATCACACTTATTCCTCTGATGATGTCACTATATTTCTATTAATTTAACCATCTTGTTCAAGTGACACAAATAGGAAATATTATGATTCAGAAGAGCAGTACAACAGGTCATAAACCCAGAGTGGTATCTCTAGATCAAGTTAGATTGATCTTCAATCTGTAATTCATTTTTATATTTCCATCTTTCCTCTTACTGATTGTTCTCCATTGCCTGCCTATCATAATATACAAAACCATATATTTTCTCATTTGTTAATATTAACTTAAAAAATCAACATAACTAAAATGATAATTGATAAGTGGAGGTTAAAATTTCTTTGTGTATATATGATTGTGGTATTGTGTATGTGTGTGTGTGAAAGAATGAATGAGTGTTAGAGAGAGCAAGAAGGAGGGAAAAGAAAGTTAAAATGGTTCTTTTATTTAGTTTGTAAGTTATAATTTCATTTCTATTGCAGGTTCTGGTGATATGAAAGGACACTGATTCCCAAGAAATCCTCTGACACTGAACATGGGTCCACCAATGTTTCCAGGTCTCATGAGAACAAACTTTCTCTTTTCTATTTCTCTGGATAAGGATGATTACCCAGAAAAGCTGTTCTTCGGTCAATGTTTTAGCCAGTTAGCTATTTCATTTATTTATTTTATGCCCAGAAAATCTCACCTGAATTGTTGAGACATTCCTTGTCAGTTGTTGACACAGCCTTGATGGCAGCCCCACTGTTTTCTAGCCATCTGAGCTACTAAGAGCACCTCTACTGGGATGTGTGTGCTAAAGCTTAGCCAGGCTCAGTACAGAATGAGACCTTTGTGATGCTGTGTGTATATCATAGTAAATATTATACTTTTAATTTTATACCAAAGCTTATAACATACTTATTAAATGCCAGTAAGAAAAAAAAAACTAATTTTTCAGAACACACTGCAAACTAACTTTGGAACTCGCTAACTCGGCGTTGGAATATACTGAATCATCTTTCAAATTGCCCAGTTCCTGAGAATAATAAATGAGGACTGACATGAACTTTTTGCATTTCTGCTCAGGTTAGACATACCTCTCTGGACTTCTGCCCTAGTCAGTAACATAGAGTTTCTGCCTGTCCCCTGCATTACCATGGTCATTCTTTCACTAATGCTGGGCTTACAACAGGATCAGTGCTGCTCTTTGGAGTTCTTATTCTGAATAAAGAAGCATATGGGACTAAATTTTAGGGGGGTTGATAAGACATGTGTCCTCTCCCACAATGGCCTGTTGATCCCACAACTGTTTGTCAAACGATAGAGGTTGATCTCTCTTATTGCATGCATAGAGATCTAATAAATTTCAACCAAAGTTCATCTGAAAGTCTCAGTTACTAGGATGCAGACCCAACAGTCACTGAGGTCATAGGATAATACTTTCTTAGCATCTATGTAAGCCTTGTCAGGACTTTGCACCCCTGGATAAATGCAGAGTTTAGTTGTGTGCTTGAATACTCAGCAGACTGCTATAAAACACCCACATACTTTAAAAAATTCCAATTCTCTTAAGCTTCCTTTTTTCTTTTTGCCAGACACCAAAATCCAGTGTGATTAACAATACTTTATAAGTACTAGCTTCCCATGATTCATATCACACGAGAATAATGAGCTCCTGAGGTGTTGTCAACTTCTGCAGTGGGTTCTAGCAGTTTTAGCCCCAGGTAGGAGACATATACTAGTTGTGATCCTTGGACCCTCTCTTTCCTGCTCTACTCTGGAAATGCGTTTTAGCAAGGAGTTGTCCAGGTAAATGGATGGTACTTTTTGTATTAAGTTTATGGCTCAATTACAGTCATTTTTATACTATCAGCTTCCAGTTTCTGGGCATAATTAATATAAGTAAAGTAGTAAGCTATCATTTCTAATGCCAACTTGCTTTATGCCCAGAGGGAAAAATGAAATTGATGCTAGGTTTATGAGTAATTGATTGGGTCATATTACCTTAGATGGTAAGCATGATGGTAATGAAAATTATTTCTTTGGTTAAAACTTATTCAAGACTTGTGACTTTATAAGTGACACTCAGCATGCTACTTAACAATTCAGATTAGGGCCTTTTCAGTGTATAACATCATTTCTGGCAGGTAAGCTGAATCAGCAAAAAGCAAGCATAGAGGTCAATTTTTAGAACTGCCACCATTACTTAGGAAAAAGATGGAGTGGCCTGGTGTAAGTGGAGAACAGAGTCATTATTCACATAAGCATGGGCAATGTTCTGTGCCATTATGAATTGATGGCTATAGTTACTAAACATGTATTGTAGTGAAATTGTTAAACTGAAGCCTTTCAAACTAAAAAAGTCTGTGATTTAAACCAACATATAAATACTATTTTCATACTGTAATTGGGCCATTCAGTTAATAGTACAGAGGTCACATGATGTGTTTATGTGTGGGTGTGTGTATGTGTTTACCATCCTATATTATAGATGCAATGCTAAGGCTAACTATCTTTTAAGGTCTGTGGTACTTAAAAGTTTGCTGGAGACTTTGGACCCTAGTTTCTCCACTGAAACTTTCCTAAGTGTTCTTTCGTTTGACTGGACAGACATCTGTATTTGAAGATTAATGTATTATGCAGTTTAAATCCTGAAAACACAGTTAGTTGCTTTAGAAAAATTTCAATATGTGCCCAAAGAATGATTAGAGATCTATTGAAGGTATAATGAGTGTTCATCTGCTCTCCCTGAAAAAAGCTGAGCTTTACAGCAAATCCTTCTATAAAAAATAGCAAAACTGGTAAATTTTGGCAATGTTTCAGCTCTCCAATAATGGGTGTAAGCTTGGTACTTCATTCTGGAAGTTTTTCTCAAAATGTATTCTCTCCTGAAATTAAGTTACTGCTGTATATAAAGGTAATTATATTCATGCTGCATTAACAGGTATGTTTAATGATGGAGCAAAATTAATTGTAGACACTTTATTTAAATAATGTAATTAAAGATAAACATTAAAATATTAATGAGGTAATATTAAACAATTTACAATTAAACAGTTCATAATTATATGAAAATGCAAGTCAGATGCAAAACCTGGATCAGACTGTAATATACAAACTCAACTGTTAGTTTCTAATAGAGGAAGACTAGATTATCATCTATGCCTGTAGTAATTAGAATTTCAAGAGAAATATAAGATAATTTATAAAAATCAATACAAAAATATAAAAAATATGAGAAACAGATTCAATACCACTGAAAGAAAAATAATGGAAAGACTATCACCTTGCGAAGAACACAAGAACACACGTGCTTATTGGTGAGGGTATAGCAGGCTGTGGGTAAATAGTTAAGACTGAGTTAGCAGATGTTTTCTCTGTATACCAACTAAGCAATATCATAGGGTTTTATATCATCAAAATTTTGTTATCAAAAAGGTTTTGTTATAAAATTTTAAAAGGAAATTAAAAAGAAATATGTGTCGTCAACAATGATGGGTTAGTGACTTAACAAATTACTGTAGGCTAAAACAGCTTATATAGATGTTTTGGCACAAAAATATTAATTATATATTTCATTGAAATGCACATTACAAATTAGATCTGTAATACAAAAAATTTAAAGTAAATTATAGCAAAAAAAAAAAAACCATTAAAACATCTCAAGGTGTATGTCATTCTTGTACCAGGCTCAAAGACTGTTAATATTCTGACTTTGGCTTCTCTATGCATGCTCAGATAAGCTTTTTTTTTCTCTCTGTAATCAATGAACAAGTACCACCTTTGAAATATAAAATATTATATATTTTAAAATATGATGCATTTACTGATTGCATATAATCTCATTATCACCATGGTAAATAAACAGATTATGAATAATAATAAAACAATGATGTTTCTCTTCACATGATTCAGGGTCAATATTAGAAGAGGACCAGAACTGATGAATCTAGCTAAGATGAGCTGTCATGTTCCTTATTTCCTCATCTGACTATTTTAAGAACACCCAAAACCCCAGATTAATGTGTGTTCTTGTAGATTGTCCAAAAGCTGTTCATATTTTAATGCTCATTGCAATTCATGAAGAAGTGCTGCCTAGTCATATACTCATGAGGTGACTTCATCTGAACCTTCCCATTTTAATTAGGAAAATAAAGGAGAGTCAGTGACTGGGCAGGGTAAGGGAGGTGAAGAGAGAGGGTCAGAGGTCAGAGGGCAGGAGAGCACCAAGGGGGATTCCAAGATGGAGGTTGAGAAAGTTTAACTAGATCCAGGTGAGCTTAATTGGCATTAAGTAGTTATGAACATTTTAAGAATTTTATAGGTTTTATATCTCACATATAAAGACAGCTTGTAACTTTGTCTATTTGATGTAGTCTTATTGTGTAGAGGGTTTGAGGATTAAGAGTTTTATATATAAACTTTATGAAAACCTATTAGGCATAAGCATGGTGTTTGTGTTGTGATTTGTGGGTAAATAAACACCCCGGGACAAAGGCAAAGCAAAGAAGCAAAGTAAAATCACCTGAGAAGGGAGAATGGGAATGAAGTGAGACCATGGTGGTGGCTCAGACCAAGCAACAGAGGTGCACATGACTCTGTACAAGAAGCAGGCCCATGGAGTGAGACCACAGGGCTGATAAAGTGATAAACCATTTTCATTTTTTAATATTTACTGCAACATGTTCTTGTCATCATAGAAGTAGAACCACAGTAAGAAATATCTGGTAAGATTATAATACATTTTTGAGGCCATACATTGTCTATTTTGGCAATGGAAGGAGCACATACTAAAATATTTTTTGTAAACTACCAGTTTAGGTTCTTGAAGAACCAATACAAAATATATAGCTTCATATTTACTCATTTCAATATTAGATGACTTTTAAATCTTACTATATGAAGTTAAACAATGCCATCTGAGCAGTTTGTAAACTTGATAGTAGTAATTGAACAACAGGCAACTGGAAACATGTAAAGCCAAATAGAGTACATCTGTCATAGATAAAAGACAAACAAACTGGTCTTAGTGGTCACTTGCTGACAGTATGTACCTCATGGTGCTGAGGGCTTCCTCAATCTCCCTTACTTAATATTCTTGATCTAAATAGTACACTCCTTAAGATATGAGACTTAGAAAGTGCAAAAGACTTGCTTGGTGTTACATTGTGTGAACTGGCAGAACTGAAGTAGGACTGATGCCAGTGTTGTTAATCTTAAAGCAACATTAACCTGACAGTGAGGAGAAAGATGATTAAAACAATTGTAGTGCATTGCATTTCTCTCATGAATGTAAGTAATTTTACAAGAAAATTTTTGCTTCTTTGCTGTTAATCACATCCACATGAAAATAGTTGAGAAGAAATCTGTGTAAAAGGACTTACATTTCTAATGTTTTCTCTTCTTAATGGACCCAGAATATCTATAGTCAAGAGTTGCTTTTTTGTATACAACATTGTACTACTACCTCTGATCAAGTAAGAAAATTTTAATCAGGTGGTGTGATAGTTTTCAACAAGAGAATCTACTGGATCCCTACAAAACATTCCCTGATTATTCTACTGTTATATTGATAATGTTGTACATAAATTGGGAAGATGCTCATAGATGTCATTTTAGTCAGCTGTGAGCTTTGGAATATTAATTCCAGTTTATTAAGCTTATATACTGCAAAGAATCCATCCTCTTTCTTTGACCAGACCCAGTGAAAATTTAGATGGGCTCCATAGAATGTTGGACAATAGGAAAGTATAAGAATAACCTCTTAGCTCGTGAAAATTTATATGGACTTAATAGATGTAGCGGTAAACCTTTCTCGGTAAGGCTAAGGGTATATTGTTTGGGATCACTAAAAATATTACACACAGTTGGGTGTTTTTTATTAATATGCTCTACAAGGAAATAAATGTTGTAACCCTTGCTGGCGATTTTGAGATGAACCATAACTGTAGTGAAAAGTTAATCAGGGAACCTTGCTCTATATCTCTTCTCACTGAAAGGAAAACAAAAAATGTGATTTGTTGATCAAAGTTTCTAGGTAGCTCCAGTAATAATTGAAGCTAGTGCTATATAGACCTTTCCTTACTACAAGATGAATTGAAAGCATCAACATGTCATTTGTAGAGACCATGGCAAAGTCACAGATGTATCTCAATATGCAGCTGAGCTTCTCTTATGAGTACAGAGTGGCTGTGTCACAGATGTTCCAGTTCTAGGAAGAGGAGTACCAAGTTAATTTGAGAACCAGAAATAGTATATATGTTCTTGTCTGACTGGTAATTCATTCAGATGTATAGAGGGTAGGTATTTTAGTTTAGAATCAGAATTTTGGTGTGTAATTTCTTCCAAAATAAAATCCTCTACTTTGTGTTTGTTAGGCTTGTTAAGACATAGCATGTTCTAAACAGAGGTTAAGCATTTCAACTTGAAGAGAAGCTTCTTCCATTTAGGAAATAAACAACTCGAAGGATTTAGGAAGTTCCTGAAACTGATCATATTTAATATGCTCTTCTATTCTCAAGCATATGTAAGCAACACAGATTGCTGAGAGACACTCTCAGTGAAGCGATGCTCCATAGAAGATGCACAGACCTTCAGAGATGCATTAAAGAGAGAGTCTTCCAGTTCTTGAGCATCTTCATATTGTGTAGAGAGCTTTGGATTTTCAGCACCAGCTATCACCAATGACAAGTTACATTTTATGATATAATGTCTTTGAGTTATTTCTCTTCACATAAATAACACACCATTCATATTCCTATACCTAAACCAAATAAAACTCACTGGTTCAGAAAGTTAAACTTTACTTCTATCTGTACTTTGATGTGTTGTTGATTCCATATCAGGCATTAAAAGATTTTTTTTAACTCTCCAAATGATGTAACATGATGAATGCTCATTCCCCACATCTCAATATATTAAAATTCTAGCATGCAGCCTGTCATTGAATGGGATCTGGTGAAACCTATAAAGAGGCCAGTCTAGTAGAAGGTCTTTGGGTCATTTGTGGCATGATATTTAAGAAAACTATGTGATTCAAGACCCTTATTCTTCTATACTTGTGATACTTGATCTATAATTAGATGACTCTTCTGCACTGAACACATTGCATTAATGTATTATGCTGACATTAGAAAAAGCCACAAAACCAATCAATCAAGTGATAAAACCTTCAAAACTGTGAACAAAAATAGCCATTCCTCATTTTAACTTGATTTATCTCAAACATTTGTTACAGTAATGGAAAGCTGACTAGAGCAATTATTCATGGCCTGTTATTCCTAACATGATCATTACAAACACAATAATTTACTCTTTCATTCAGTGGATATTTATTGAACTAGCTGACCTAAGCTAGAGTCAATACTGCAGCAGGACATTGCTTGGCCTAATCAAATTTGCCTCTAAAGACCTTTATTTATTTCTTCTGTAAAATAATTTAAAATTGTATAACTACATCAATTTTAAGATTAGTATAAGCCAGAATGGCTTATTCTGTGCTACTTAATGTTTACTGTTTTGTCTTGAATTTTTGTATAAATTATAGTAAAGTATTTACATGGACATTGTGGCTGTAAAGGATGTGAGGTATTGTGACTCATCTGAGTAAGAAGTTAGTCAGTCACATTGGTTGTTTTACCTATCCATGCATGGGATTTTAATTATTGCACATTCAGAATGGTAAAACATGAGGATATTTGAGCTCTTGTGGTGAGTTATCATTTACATTACCAAATAGGTCATTTTAAGTTAGAATCATTCTCTCTCAGTACTTTAAAAATAGCTATCCCCAGTGCCTTGTACACTCATATGAAAAGTACATTTTCAAAAAGATTTGTTTTTATTCCACATTTATGTGCTTTTATTATATGAATGTTTATACACACCATGCATATAGTACCTACAGAGGACAGAAAAGGATATCAGATCTCCTGGAACTAGAGGCACATCCAGTTTTGAGCTACCATATCACTTCTGGAAATCAAATTTTGTTCCTATGTAAGTAAGTGCTCTTAACAAATGAGTCATCTCTCCAGCCCTGAAAGTAAATTCTGTAGAGATAAAAGTAGTATCATGATTTGACAGCTTCTTTAGCACTCAGCTGTTTATGGCCATTAAGAGGTGGCCTGATCATTCAGGTCATACTTCGGTTCTTCATTGTCTCTCCAGAAGGTCTGATTCCTCTACTATTTGCAGGGACACGTTTCACAACAGAGATGACTGTCTTAGTCCATTCTTGTTATTGAAACAAATATTATGGACCAGGTAAATTTTAAAGATTAAAGTACATTTTGTATGTACAAAGCTATAGGTTTAATCCTTACACTCAAAGAAAAAAAATCATGGAAAGGGTAGTATTTGTTAAGGGCACTATGTGATCTTCCCAGAAGATACTATGGATGCTGCTTTCTGTAGAAGACATAATTATAACACTCTTTACACAGTCACATGATGGGACTCACTACTAGGCACCTATTATACAGTATTTATTACATCCATAAGGGTTCCGCTTTATCAGCATCTAAAAGCCTTCATCTTAATATCACTATAAATTAAAATCCATCATATGAATTTGGAGAAGTAAATATCATCATGATATATTTATTTTGGGGACTAGCAGAGACCATTCAAACTCATAAATAGTTACATAATCTAGACAGTTTGTCACTCCCTCATATTGGTCTCGTTCAACTCTGTCATAAATTTATCATGCCTGAAATGGTCATAATTACATTTCTAGTTGATATAATTCACCAGAGAATTTTTCTTTCCTGAAATACTCATGACACATATAATAATCTTATAAATATTATAAAGCATTAATAATCATATATTAACTATCTGATGCTGACAACAGATAAAAACAAATGTAAGAAAAGTCTATGGTGTAACTTGTTCAGTCGATTACCTGTTAAACTAGATGCTATAAAAATATACCTTTGCTTCTGGAACTTTCCAACCAACCTTTCTGCATTTCTGTGGAGCTGCACAGACTCCATATTATTTAGGTTAAAGTGTCTTGAAAAGTAATGTTTTTTTCAAAGTGCTTAAAACAGAATATTCTTAGGTGAGCTATTTCAAGGTCAAGATGTACAAATTGTAGTGCTTTACAAGAAGACAGCATTGATTGCAGAAAGTGACAAGGACTATGCTTCATTTCACAATATGTTTGCTGCCTATAGAAACCTTTTATCAGTTCATTAGATTTTTTACTGGAAGCCCAACACTATTTTCTAACATGACCGTTCTGGCCCAGTATTAACTTTAGAAGGACAGAGAATGGTTGGAAGGACCTTAAATGACAGTAGTGACAGACTATGGAAGGAACCAGCCAAACCAAAGGAAATGAGATATATTGAAGGAATTGCTCTGAGTCTGAGAAAGATATGGTAGTAGAAATGCAATACATAAAGCACAAGGTAGATACAAGAAAAATGTGGTACCTGGGTGTGTCAAAGAGTTTAAGATAGAAACTTGCCTTAGAATCAATCCTGAAGAAAATTAGAATTACCTGACAGACAAGCCTAACAATAAAACATCTCACTGAGAAGTTACTATTTCAATCCAGAGATCTGAAAAGAATTATTTTTCGCTCAGTGCATATAGCTTATTAGGACATGGAAGGTATGATATTGGAATCTTATTCTTTGTAGGTCAGTGGGATAATTAAAGAGAGATCAGGTGGGGAGTAGGGATAATCTATAACACTTAAGTCCTATTCCTAAGGGACCCACTTCCTCTACAAACTCCCCAAACAATGCCATATCTGGAAACCAAGTGTTCAAACACATATATATGAAGAGAGGTTGACATTGATTCTACACTGAAATGTTCATGGGCACCTCAGCAAAGTGCATTCTTAACTGTGAACTTCAGTAAAATAGAAAAGAATAAAAAGAAGTTTTATATTTACAAAATACAATGATGCAGAGTAAACATTGTAATTTCAAAAATAGACTGTGGAAAACTGCTAATTATGGTCAAAATCCACCATGACTTGATAACCTCTGGGCTTAGCACAATATGAGAAATTCCCTGCTTCTTCTGCTCTGACCTTATTTGAAGAATTCTAAGCCCACCCATATGCCTCTGGAATGTTATGTAGCAACTATTTGATTACCTAACCAATTTCTTTTTTCCTGACAAGAACAGGCCCAGTTTGCACCTGAGATTCCCACAATGTTTCCCCATGCTAATGAGGCATTCCATGTACCTGAAGCCCAGAACCACTGGCTTTAGCATGTCCTAGCCTCAGCCTCCCCAAATTGTACGAGCCTTGGATCACCCTAAGTAAAGTTGATGATTTGCATATTGATTTCTGGTTCCGGTGTGGTCATTCACCATATATATTCACAGGACTTTCAACTCTTCTCTTTTTCTGCTAACTGTCCCTGCTTCCTCTGCTCTCATGAACTGAATTGACTGCCAATCCACTGGAGTAAGGATACCCACAGAGACAATAGGAGGAAAGCAACAAAAGACTGGACAAAAGAAAGATATTGCTAGTATAGAAAAAACTAAAATTCCAACATAATCCCATGAAATAAAAGAAGTATTTTAAAAAATGTCATATTTTTATGCAAAAATGCTTAAAATCCATACATTTATCTTTGTTTTTTAAAATAAAGTTGTTCAATTAAAAAAAAAAAAGAAAAAACTAATCCAATGCCCAGCATTCACAGAAAATAGTGACATTGTCTAAGTTCTTGTCATTTGGGTTGTTCCTTGCCTGCAGCCCTGCCATCATCCGCACTTGTTGGCCTTCGCTCCAATCAACAAGTGTCTTTTCCTTCAAACATTTTTTGATATTTTTCTGGAATCTCCATCACCTTGTGATCTTCATCAACACTGTGGCACCATCTGCACATATTTGAATATTACATACTCAAGGTCTCCACTCAGGGAATCTGAGCCTGCTACCAATTTGCTTGTTTTGTCAATTATATTTTAAAACTTTGATACAAGCCTCAATAATGGAGTTTGCTTGTCTGACAGACAGCATCATATAAACAGTGTTGAATTCTTTTTCAAGTTCAGGATAGAGCCTGAGCCTTCTCTTCCAAGGGTGTAGTATTGTCTGGGTACCTGAACAGCAACATAATATGAGAAAGCAAATCCCTAGGCAATATTGTTGAAGTACACTACCTCTGATGTTGCATGTACTCCTATGCAGTCCTGTTGGAATAGGATATCTTGAGGCTGTATGCTACACACCCTTTTGAAGTAGGGCAATCCAGAGGCTATAAGTCTTCAGATATCTTTTATCAGGTATTTCTATTTTAGAGTTTCAAAGAGAACATTTCATTGCAGTACTCCGACTTTAAATGGATGGGGTCTTATTTTTAAGGTACTGTTCCTGTCAACCTAGTACAATGGTCATAGTTTCTCTTTATTGATATTAATTTATATAATAAATAATTCATTTGTCCGTATCAGCCTCATACTTAAATTCTTTTCTCCATAACTCAGGTCATTCTGTTCTACTACGTGCTCTAAATCGTCACCAAAATCTTGGTTAAATTCAATAAGCAATAACTACTTTGCAGTTTAAATTTTATGTCACCTTGAAGTTTTCTCATTTGAACAAACAAACTCATTATTTAATTTCAAATCTTTGAATTATTTTCATATATTTTTTTAAAATAACAACAATAATATCTATCATATACATAGTGATTTGTGAGTGTATTCACCTCACTCTTAATACCCTCTGTTCTACCACACATCTCCAAGTTGCCTCTCCTGATTAATGCTGGAAGAACTGATACAGGAAAACAAAACTCAAGACAGCTAAGTGCTTAATGCAATTCACATGACAAGGTTCATTTTTTATTGTTCTGGCTTTTTACTAACAGCATCTACTGTTTGTCAGAAAAGCCTGCTTCATAGTCTAGCATGCTCAAGGTAATAGAAATTATAACGGCAACAATATTATTGGTCTTCAGAAAAATGTCGGAGGTATGGGTTCATCATTTACCTATTTTCTGCAAGTTGAGGAAGGTCACAGGCCTTCCTGTGCTCCTTAAGAAATATTGGCTTTGGATGCTTCCATTCTCATGTCACAAATTTGTTAACTAACCACATGTCCTTAATTCAAACTCCGCCACTATAGTTTACCATCTTCTTTGCAACTAACTGTACTTTTATTTATTTTTTTTCTCGTGTGAGACATTGTGCACAGCTGCTTTGAATTTAAGTATAAATGGCCATCTTATATCTAGGACTTCTTAGCCATGGCACCATCCTTTGGCTTCTTCAGTGTTTCTTGGGCACAAGAAGGATAAATATATCTTTAAATAATATAGTGTGAATAGTAGCTAGTTTAGTTCCTCATAAACAAAGTCTTTTCTACATATTTTATTAATATTTTAGTCTTATAAAATCTCCTCAAAACAGTTCATTAGGTTATGTCTAAAGCACTCTAGGAATGCTCTTTGATTAGCTTCAATACCATGTCATAGTTCTTCTGTAGACTAACTTCTAAGACCTAAGAACCACATGGTAAGTTTTGCCACAACAAAGGACTTAATTCCTGATGCTCACTTTCTTTGTTGCTATGACTACATCCTTCATAGAAGCAAGTTAAAGGTGGGATTTACTTTCACTTATGGCACAAAGATACAGTCTGCTTTGGCCAGGATTATTTGGTGGTGGGATCTTCTGGCACAGCTTGTTCCAAAACACAGTTCACAATAGAGGAAGAACTGAGGTTTTGACTTTCAAGGGCTTCCCTGAAACATTAATATTTTCAGCTAGGTCTAACCTGATATTGTTCTAAAACATTCCAAGTAAGCACCATTAACTAAGGACTAATTGTGCAATCAAACACATGAGCCTAAAAGAATAACTAAAATACTCTAAAATTGTTAGGATTTGTCAAATAAAGAATTCTGTTTCTAGGGAAAAGTTGAAAAATTGGTATAGCTGGCCCTATATTATAAAAGGGCTAAATATGCGGGTACTAACTTTATGAAGAATTTCACTGGAGGTTTCTCATAGCTCCCCCAATTTTTTCTGTACATTTTCTATGCTGAGAAGACCCCAGGATTGGCTGGATGGTTTACTTTTCTTTTTCTTTAGTCTCAGTTGAAGTTTTTGAGGCTGAAAGTAATCTTCTGTTTTAAAGTATTCAACGCAGTCAAAAGTCTCCAGGATACATATGTAACACTGTGGGGTGGGGGTTTTTCCTAAGTACAGGACACCCAAGGACATAGTCTTCATGGTATTGCTCATTGTGGGCCTGCCTGTTTGCTGCGTGAGGAGAAAAATTCCAGTTTCTACTCTTCACACATTTTACATTTTCAAATCACACTTATCTGAGGAGGCTCCAAAAATTGTTCACATAGAAATGCCACATGTTTAGCACTACCTATATTTCCTTTAGAATGAATATATGTGATAAAAGTAGATTATTCTGCCCAGTATTTGAGATCAGTCTTTATTTTTAAGTTTGGAGAAAACGATATAGCTATATTTTCCCTTCAAACCATGAAATGAGACAAACTCCTGTGGTTACATCATGTTTGAAAGGAAATATTCACTCATAACAAGATGGTTTGAATGTGAACGGTACACACAGGTTCCTTTAGTTGAGGTTTGGTCTTCTGTTAGAAGTGTTTCAGAAAGATTATAAGGTATGGCCTTCTTGGAAAAACTATGTCATTGTGAGTCTCAAAATCTTATATCAGGACCAGTTTCTCTGGCTGCAGATCAGGAAGTAAAGCTTTCAGATAATACTCCAGCACAATTTCTGCATGCTCCTGGTTTGATAATCATGGACTAACTCTGAAATTGCAAAAATCTCCTATTTAAACACTTCCTTTAATACCAGTTACGTTGGTCATTTTCTCTTCACAGCAGTAAAACAATGAATAAGATGAATGGAATAGGAATTCCGTTTGTTTAGAAATCACCAATGCTGACATTCTGGCTTGCTCCACTGCTACGGTTTTGAGTATTCAAAGAATTGTCAGAGGATGATGTATTTTCAGGTTCAGTCCTTCTCTGTCACTCCTACATTGCTATACAAACTCTTTGACTAATCCAAATGGATTGATTAATCACATCTAGTAAAGTTCAAAAATGTCTTCAAACATCAGTTACACATAGTAGAACAAATCCGTATCTTAAGAAATATTTACCATGTTTTGTAATCTTGTTTTTCTAAAAGGTAAGCATGACTTGAACATTAACATTTTGCAGTGGAAGGCAGGAGGAGTTCCCTTTCCTATCTTCTCTATGATTGATGCAGTTCAGTCTCTCATGCAGTGGTCTGTCATTTGGTTGTATCCTTATCATAGAAGTACAGAGATTCACAAGTCATTGACAAATAACTACATTCAGTTACTTTTCTACAACCAACAACTTTAATAATTAAAATCCACATGATTATTACAGGAATGTGGACATGCTTTGCCTATGCTTTTTATTTTGCAGGCAACCACATATAACATGCTATTCTTTGGTTGGAGAATCCTTCTTCTGAGAACTAAGAGAGGAAAGATACATTTGCTCTGATTCTTTTAAGGCTATAAGTAAGGATCTAATATGAAAAGCCAAATGACAGAGTAAGCATACAAATTCATGTGATTTACATGACATAGAAGTTGTCATAAAAAATAGAGGGCTAAATTGGCAACGTTGTTGTATAGTCTCGAATTGTAAGTCATGGAGAGGCAAAAAATGGATAGAAAGGCATGATCTATGGTGAATAACAGCAAAACATGGTTGCTATGGTACTTTTAACCCTGTCTCACCAGAGATAAGACATCTCTTTCTTCTGGGAATTAAAAGGACATCCTTCACATCACAGTCTTTTTAACTGTTACAGGAAAATTATTCCTGATCACTTCACAAGATAATAGAAAGGAAGTGGGTGCACAATGTTCAATATTCTGTTTTCTAAACCACGCTCGATTTGGAATCACCTGGTCCTGGATACCATAAAAGTATACATGTTTGGTCACAGAATGCAAGGTCTTCCTTTGTAGCCTTAAGCTTTCGGCCCCTACAGTTTGTACTTTTTCTCTACATAAAACCGTATGATATTACATTTTATTAACAATATATTGAAGCTGCAAAGGCAGCAGGAATTCAAACCTAATCTGCAAGGGGAGCTTAACATCCTTATAAAGCTCTCCTTAATTAAGTGAAACCTAGACTTTCATATGATCTGGGACTTTGTACTTTTCTCTGGGAAAGGTGAAGATGTTGAACATTATTCTGTTAAAAGCAAAGCAAATATCATGAATAAACTGAATATTAGCCTACATACTAGAACATCCAAAGACTCATGTATGACAAATAACCCCCTGAGCACTGGAGATAAAAGTAAATACAGAGACATAGAGGGCTGTGGGACCGCACAAGAAAAACCTCAGAGTTGTTATGATGTGAACATGAATGGCCTTGAGGTATGAGATCTGAGTGCCTGGTATATGGCAGAAGCTCTACAGTTGTCTATGTTTTACCTCCAGGTTTTCATTGTGAAGATTAGAGAAAAGTAGTCTCAACCCAGGATCACAATATTCTCACTGTATTCTAAGTGTTTTGCTTTCTAAAAAAAAATGATGAAAGAAACTGACTTACCTGGGAATAGAGGAAAGTTAGGAAACAATTAGAATCCTCTTTTTCCTTCTTGTCCAATGTAAGACTAAACACTAAGATGTCTTTTCTAGAAACCAATATCTCGAGGTACAAGGATGCCAAAATACTAAAATTCCAAGACACTCTTCACCT
Organism: Micromys minutus; assembly: GCF_963924665.1. Classification (NCBI taxonomy): domain Eukaryota; kingdom Metazoa; phylum Chordata; class Mammalia; order Rodentia; family Muridae; genus Micromys; species Micromys minutus. The sequence continues at coordinate 50,677,682 of NC_137974.1, forward strand.
TGGTATTTGATCTCCCCAAAAATGATCCAGTATGATTACAAAAATCACATCTGAAGAGGAACAAGCCAAGCAACGAGCCAGAGATTCAATTAAGACCCTCTGAAGCAAAGCACAGCTTTCAAGTTAAAGACAATAAGAGGTTGCTTATTTTTGAGCCATACATGAACAATCTTAACTTGGAAACAAATACAAATTTATTTAGTCCTAAATAATGTAAATAGTTTCAAAATTTTATACTTGCAAAAACAAAAAACTTAGTAAGTTAAAGGTTTTGAAAAATATACTAATATACATCAAGTAGAGAAGTCATAGAAGATTGCAGAAACCTCTCTGCTACATGTCTCTAATACTAGATTCTGACATGTCTAATCATTGGGTTAGTTAAAGCTAATAGTCTATTAATACACTCAAAAAGTTTCATTAATAGCTACAACAGTGTTAGGTAAGATACAGAGTTGAGTAGTGGATAGCTATTAAGAGCACTAAGGATAGCCTAAGATTGTGTGGTCTGGTTCTGCAACATCTCACTTCAAAACAATGAATATTTTGGTCAATTTCCTTTTAAAATCTTTAGCACAATTGTGTGTGTCTATACACACTCCCCATCCACATGTGTAAGGACACACACACACACACACACACACACACACACTTAAAGACAAAACACATGCCTTTAATGAGCTTGTATGTATCCTGGTCTAGTCTTTTCAAAACTGTCCTTCATAGTTGCCAATCTCTGTGTATGCACAATCTACCCTTATCATGGTTTGTTGGAACCAAAGGGCTACATTGGTGACAAAGCCTAGATAAAAAAGACTAGGTCAAGAAAGAATTAGGATATCAGGAGTGAGTTCAAGTCATTCAACTCACTCCTGCATCCAAGTCCCAATCAATACCTTACTGCTCCAGTGGTGTGACAAAACACAAATTTACTGATTATTTATCAAAACCTTCAAGATGCCAACCTATTTGCAAATTTACTTTTTTTTTTCTTTGTTACTTTCCTTTTGAGAGTTGGTACATAGCAGGTCAGTATTCTAAACACTGTGAGAGACACATAGTATCTCCCCACAATAATAACCGTGCAACTGGCTTTCAAATGCAGCAGTTATGAGCAAGAACAACTTATGAGATATGAATCTGGGCCAGCCTATACTAGCTATAGCAAAGCCCTGTCTCAAAAACAAAGCAAAACAAATTAAAAAGTACAGAAAAAAAAAAAAAAAAAACGTATTGTGAATGTATGACATATCCCTGGTCAACCTAGAAATTGAAACTATTGTTATTATAACACCATGAACTTCAAAAACAGCAACTCAGGTATGTGGAGTTCTGTTGCTAAACATTTTGATAAATAAGAACTCCAAATATAGAGGTCCTAACAATGTGTGAGTTACCAACCTTTCTGTATTTTTGTAATTATACTTTAGTTAAAATTTTGTCAAAGTGACACAGTTACAAAAATCCTAACTCCTCGGCAGATTTCAAATGGGCTTGAGGCCCAGTCTATGCAGAAATTATCTTTAGGCTTTATGGCCTAGCAACTTTGGTAATCTGTGGGGGCATCATGTTCAGCAGAGCTGAAACATGTATAAAATGCTCTATCTCCATGCTGGGATTTTCTCTGGTTTGAGCTTGTGAGTCTTGTGTTCCTGTCATAACCAAGATGAATTCATTTTTGGCATGTATGGGAATCACTGTATTCTTGTAGGTGACCACCACCTCCTGATTTTATACTTTCTCTGTTTCATCTTCTGCAATGGATCATGAACATAGGAAGGATAAGTAATGATATTTGTCCCATTTATGTTCCATTTATTATGCAATAGTTCTCACCCAGAGCCTATTGCTTTATGAACTACATAATTTTAGTACCAGCAATGATGTCACATATGAATTCTCTCTTACAGAATAGAGTAATGTTGGCTATTAGACTTAATAAAGTAACATATTTCTCTTGTCTCCATTTTCAGGACTTTTATCATAAAGGAATGTTTGGCTTTTGTCATAGTTGTTTGTTGAATCTAATAAGATTATCATATAGTTAATGTCTTTGAGTTTCTTTTCATAGTGAACAATTTTTTTTGTTTTATGTATATTGTATAACCCCTGCATTTTTTCAATGAAGAAAAAATCTATGAAATTGAATATTATTTTTAATGTATTCAAATTTATAAATATTTAAATGAGAATTTTAAATCTAGATTTATGAAAATTATTGGTGAAAAGTTTTACTTTCTTGTTTGATCTTTGCTTACCTTTTATATTTAGTTCTATAAGAAAAATCTGGAATTTTTATGTCTTTTCTCTTTAGTGGAAGAGTTTAGTATTGCTCATAATTGTTTACTGTTCTAGTTGGTGGTGGTACTTAGAAGAATGGTGCCTTCAAACCAGGTAGACTAAAGTATTGCATAACAGCTAAGTAAATTCAGAGCAGCAGTTCATTTATGCTTTTAAGGGTTATGAGAAACCTCATAAATAAGGAACATAATCACAAGAGCAAGCCACACATGACACACAACCTGAATGTGTCATGCCAAAAACATGGTTTTACTTAGAATATAAATAAATAACAATGGTCTGTTGTAATAAATAATCTGAAGTAAACTCAGTCCTATCTGTTAGATATGGGATGAACATAAACGCATACTCCATGAACAATTAGGTGTTTTAAAGAAACTGGTCATATGACTTTTATCTCGACTTCTTAGAGCACTCAGAAGTCTCCAAAGTCTACTCAGTTGACTTCACTTGGATCATGTTCCTACATTAATTCTTCTCTGGAGTTCTGGTACAATTCTACCCCAAATTCCTATGGCCATGAGCTTTATTAAAGTGACTTCTTAGTATCAATTCTATCATATTTGATGTTATGGATATTTTTGAATTATTTATTTTATCTTTATTTTGTCTGGTAGGCCATATGTAAAAATTTATTTATTTCCTTTTTATTTTCTAGTTTGGCAGAATATATTTTATAAGGTACACCTTTATGATTCTGATTTTCCTTAATATCTCTTGTAATATCTCCTATTTATTCTCTAACTTTATTAATTTGAACCTCTTCCCTATTTCTTTTGGATAATATAAGTGGGTGCTTGATAATCTTGTTGATCTTTTCAAAGAATTATCTTATTGATTTATTGGTTATTCATATTATTTCTTTTATTTTTATTTTATTAACATAACCTTGGTTTTGCTTATCTCTTCCCAGTTACTGGATGTTTGGGGTGATATTTGTTCCTGTTTTTTTACCTTCAATTCATGGTTAAATTTTTGACTCACAATTTTTAAAACTTTATTGTTTGTTATTTGTCATTTTTTATATAAGCAGCTAGTACTATAAACTTTCTTATTTGTGTTCTCTTCCTCATGTTCCATAGACTTTCTTTTTAGATATCGTCTCTTTATTTTTATTTAATTCTAGAAATTAAAATATTCTCTTTTTGATTTTTTTTTCTTCAAGCACTTGTCATTCAATAGTATATTGCTTAGTTTCATAAACTTGCATACTTTCTGTGGCCTTTATTGCTACTCCTGTTCAGTTTTTCTCCTTACTTACTTTCTTTGTCCCCTAATATGTAGTAGATTTTGCCGAAAATATCACTGGTGTTTGAGAAGATGTTTGCTTCAGTTTGAATGTATTATATTTGTATTATATAAAGTATTTGTTAAATCTATTTAATATATTATATCGTAGATATTAATTAGATCTACTTGATTTATTATAATATTTAACTCCAGATATTCTCTTGTTAATTTGATTTTGGATACATTGTATATTGATAAGAGTTCTTATTGAAATCACTCACCAGCACCTTTGTTAAAATCAATCTGTACTTTTTATTCTAATAGTGTTTGTTGTTGATTTTCATGAATATAAATATTTATATTTTGATTGAATATGTATTTGGGGCTGTAATAGCCTGTTGGTAGCATATCTGTTTTTATATTCTGCTTACTTTTTGGGTTGAAATCTATTTCATCAAATACTTGAATCCTGTTACTTAGATCCTTTAGCTTGAAATATCTTTTTATATCCTCATACCTAAAAAGTAGTGCATATTATTTTTCATAAAGTGTCTTTTATAGAGGGTGTACAAAGATGGATCTGGTATGACAATTTCACAAATTCTCATATTAAAAACGTACTCATGTCACCATTGATTATAGTCAATCAAAATGATGCAAACTAGAAAATGTATACACTATAGAACTGTTTTACTTTGAACAAATATGTTTTATTTCATCTTTTCAAGCATATCCATAGTCCAATAGCTCCTACAGTTTTCACTCAACATCAATTAGACCAAGTGTTGGAAACTGTGCTGGATTCCAGAGTCAGGGACTGGAATCATATATGATCCTTCTCTTGAGTTCATGCTGTACTGAGGAAGCAACTCATGTAGAAAAGTTACTTGTTTATTGAATTCCTAAGAGCTTTTTACCTACTCTATCCTCAGTCTAATTAGACTCCCTCTGCCCATTCACCACTAAGCAAATTCATGGGTTGCTGAAATGTTCTCTTTACTCTGGATATATTGTTTTCCTTGTCTGGTTAACTAATTATTACTTGAGAATTATACATAGTTATGCATATAATGTGATGTTTTCACTCAAGAATACATTGTATAATAATAATTCATAGTAAGTAACATATCTATGTTGTTAATTATGACGTATTTATTTTGATGAGAAAATTCAGAGTCATCTCAGCTGGTTTGAAATAGTATTTTAGCCTTAACCATGTTACCATGTAATGAAATACCAGACATGATTTTATAATCATTGCCCAATGTCTCCTTAATGTTTATGAATTTTTGATATAATAATAAATTTAAGTTTGGGAAATACATGAAAATTAATTTTTTATTTCATAAACTTTTAACTATTTCCCAGTTTAGAAAATAGTGCCTGGTCTGTATTAACTCTTTTCATTAGTTGGGGTCCTTGAAGAATGTCATAGATAAAATGAATAAAAAGGAAATATCTATTTACTTTTTTAGCTTTGCCAACAAATCTAGAGCTTGGTAGTCAAACAATGGCTTCCAACCCAATAGATTCTTTGTGCACTAGTTCATATACCTTAGTAGCACATATCTCGTAATGGTGGTTAGAGGATTCCTCAGCTTTGTTGGCCAAGTACGGTAACAGAAACAAGGTAGGTGAATTCACCAGTAATGAACAAAGTCAAGAAGGTGAAAGCAGCATTTTTTTTAGACTTCTTAAAATCTAGGCTGTCACTGGAAGCTCTTGTCTGTTCGGGTAGAGGGCTTTCCCCGAACTCCAGTTAGTTCTTCCTGGAAATTTACTCTATAAACTATTAACAGGGCTGTGTTGTAGCTAGATTCATATTTGATCAAGCTGTAACCAAGATCAAATATCATAAGTCCAACCTTTGTCAGCTTCATATACAAGTATATCTCATGGCAATTATAATTTTCAAATAAAGAATGTAATCATATAATTCATACATAATCCAGATAGAACTGAAGCATATTATTTCTTCCTAAACATATGGGAAATTCTCTTGAAGAATGTTCACTATTTAAAATACAGTAACTTAAAATGGTAACGTGGATTTGCATCAGTAAAGTGCTAGTATTATTTTAGTAAATTGATACATTTTAAGTAAATTGAGAAAATAAGACACATATTTACTTAATGTATGTGATTATGTACGCAAATATCCTTAAAATGAAACTCATGGCCATTGCAATTCTTATTTATGTAGCTAATTTTTTGTAGACTTTGCTGGGATTTTAACTACCCATAGATCAGAACATTTAAACTTGTCTGTTCCCTCTGCTTTAAGAAAGCATTTTGGTTCTTTATGTAAAAGAATGTCTCCCAAATTTGTTCCTGAATGTTTTGTAACATTTATTATTCTGTTTGCATTGTGTTGTTGTAGTTTCTTTTGACCTTAATAATAGGAAATGATAATATCATGGACTACCTTAAAGGCTCTACTATACTCCAGATATGTTCTTCCTTATCTCTTGGAATGAGTCATTGGTCTCAAAAAAAAAAAAAAAAAAAAAAAAAAAAAAAAAAAAAAAAAAAAAAAAACTAGTCACACAACCTAAAGGCAAAATTGTTTGTTTTTGAAACATGGTATATAATCTTGTTAAATCAAGGAGGCACACAAGCTCATTGGGAGACTTTTTTTCCTAACAAACATGGGACCTGTGTCTCATTCTGAGTGATCAAAGCTCAGCCTCATAGTTTCTACATATTTAGCTAAATTTAAATGGCAGAATTCTGCTAAAGTAACTTAGAAAAAAATGACTCTTGATGACACACTCCTACCCATAGATCAAAGCATTGTTAATTCTTATCAGAGGTTTTTCTTGTAGTAGATGGAAATAAACAGAGACCCCCAACTGGACAATCTGATGAAAGACTTGGATCATTCACCCCTAAGGTTTCTTGATAAGTCATTTCCTCTCAAGTGATCTAAGCAGAACACAAAGAATCATTGTAAGAGAGAGTTGGTGAAACTCCAAGGAAACAATGTTTCCTCACAAGAAAACATTGATAAGAACAGAAACTCCTAGAGACATGATAGAAAACATAAATTCTACACATAATCAAATCCCTGGTCTAAAAGTCTTACAAAATCCATCCCACCCCTAACCAAGAAGCTAATAGCAATTGCTGGTAAAAGGAAAACCAGTTTTCTCCAATGGAGCATCACTAGATATATTACGTACAGTTCAGGATGGGCTCAAACATAAAACAAACTCCATGTTTAGTTTCTCTGCAGAGCTGAGGTGTGTTTGTGTGTGTGTGTGTGTGTGTGTGTGTGTGTATGTGTGTGTGTGTGTGTGTTTGTGTGTGTGTGTGTGTGTGTGTGTGTGAGTTTGTGTTTTGTTTTGTTGTGGTATGTCTTATTGTTTTATAAAATATGGTTGTTTTGATTTTTTAATTTTTGCTCTTTTCTTTTTTAGAGAAAGGAAGTTCATGAAGTTGATAGGGAAGATCTGGGAAGAGGTGGGGCAGGAAAACTTAATCAAAATATAGAAAGTTTTTGAAGTAAATTAATTTTAAAACTAGCACAGGTTAAAAAGAAGAAATCAACCTACAATGCTTATAGTAACATGTTAGAAAAGTTTATCTTTAAAAACAGTTCCTTCCTCTTTTTTTAAAAGGTACTACATTTTCTTTATATTTTTCATACATCAATTGTGCACCATCATTTGAATTTTCTGCTGGAATCAAGATCAGCCATCAATACTAAGACTGCAAATCTCTTCTTAAGACTATTGGTTCAAGGACATCAAGAGACCAGTGTAGCCAGCGGCAAGTTATTTTCTAGTTCAATTGCATGTGTTTTGTTTTTGCCCAAAGTAAAGCTACCCTGCACATAGAGCATAAGTTCATAAGAATAGAAACAGACAATTTTGGCAGTGGGTTACTAACAGTAAATCTACCTTTTAATTGCTAGATTCTTGAGTCTTGGCTATGGGAGAAAACGTACAACAAATACAGAGTCTTAATCAAAACATAAATACCCTGTCTGGGTCTCCAGATAATTTTCACACAGTTGGCATCATAGCTGTGTTTTTTTAAATTCTACATTACCATTCTCTCAAGCTGTATTCATCAAGATGGTGAGAAATGGTAAGACTAGTAATTTCTATGAGCATGCTTCCACCGCTTCCCTCATTTGTTCATATGGTGAGTTCTTCGATTAAAGCATTGGCATGAAACGTATGCCAAGAAGGCACTTAAGGCATTTTATAAATCCATGGATGCTAGTTTCAACAGAAACATTATCTGTAAGAAAAACAAATCAACATAAAGGAAAAGGATCTAGTCTAGTAAGGGCAAGTGGCAGCTTTTTCACATGGATGTGGACCAGTGGTCACTTGCTAGTCACCCTATGAATAGTGACATGCTGGTGATTTGTGTCTGCTGTTACCAGATTTGGCATCCGATATCCTAGCTGTAGTTACACCAGATTTAAGTCAACATTCTTTTTTTGAACAGAGAGCTTAATATTATCTTCCATGTTGAAACTTTCTACTCATTGCTTCAGAAAAGGTAAAATAACTGTGTCACTGCTAGCTGCTACGAAACTGTCTCTCACATGCACGGATGCACATAAACATTTTCTTTATGCTTCTTGTGTAGCGACATGTCCAGTTTCATGAAGACAGTAGCACTTAAACTGTTGAAGTTGATGAAATCCATTTGTTCATCTCTAACAGGACTGTTTCTGGTAAATAACTAAGTACTGTTAGTTAATCATTGTCTACAGGAAATTGTGGATCATTCATTCAGTATAAAGTAGTTATTTAGGAAAAGTAGGAGCAAGTGATGGTCAGTTTGATAGGAGAGAAGAAACATTGTATATTTTTCTGTATTGTTCTGACACAAAATTTGTGTGACTCCATGAGTCTGCTTTCTGTTCCTGTCTCTGCTAATTTTATGTCAACTTGATAGAAGCTAATGTCATTTGGAAAGAGGGACTCTGAATTGAGAAAATGCTTCTATACAGATTCGCTGGAGGCTGAGTCTTTAGGGCATTTTCTTGATTTATAATTGAAAGGACCCAGCCCACTCTGAGAAGTGCCAACCCTAACCAGGTAGTAATGAGCTGTGTATAAAAGCAAGCTGAGCAAGACCTGAGAATCAAAGCAGCATTTCTCCATTGGCTTTGTCTCATTTACTACCCCAACATTCTTGCCTTGAGTTCATTCTTGGACTTCAATTGCTGATGGGTAGCTATGTATAAATCTAAGCTGGAACAAAAAGCCATTTCCTCAATGTTATTTTTGATCAGATGTTTCATCACAGCAATAGAAAACCTAAGATATAAATTGGTACCAAATCAGCCATCAGAAACAATGACTTAACCAAATTCTTAAGAAAGTGGTTGTATCTAGAGAATATCATCCTGAGTGAGATAACCCAGTCACAAAAGAATAGACATAATATGCAGTCACTGATAGTGGGATGCTAACCCCAGAGGCTCGGACTGCCCCAGAAACAACTAACAGACTGTGTGAATTTCAAGAAAAAAATGAAAAGAAAAGAAAACAAAACAAAAAACAAAAACAAAAAAAAATCATGCTCAATCCTTACACACCAAGAAAACGTTGACTAATTCCGGGTTACACCCTGTTTTACATGTACTTTTTGCTCATTGTAACTAGTAAGACCTTAATGCAGAGCATCAAACATTAAAAAAAGAAAAAAAAAAAGCCAAGCACTGACACAATTGTATTTGTATACATTTATGCAAAAATGTTTAAATTTTTTTTCTTTTATCTTTGTTTTTTAAAATAAAGTTTAAAAAATAAATAAATAAATTGGTACCAGAGAGTGGACTATTTTTGTTACAGACCTGATTGTATTTTAACAAGGATTGTCAAAGGACTTTGGAACTCTAGGCCATAAAACTCAGCAAATGCTCAGGGCTTAATGATCCGTTTGCAGGAATTTTGAAGATACTTCTGACAGCAGTTTGGATAATAGATGTTGGTCTTGTCATGATTCAGAGGGAAGAAGACTCTATCAAGGATATTCATGTAATAGATTGAATTAAGAGCCACTAAAGTGAAACCTATCCTTTGCTAGAATAACTGAATAAGCAGCTATCATTAAGTGATCAGCAATATTCAGGTGAAATCTTAGGGAATGTTTTTGATCAGTAAATATAAGGTGTTAGATATGGGTATACCTTATACTGGCAGACAAACGCAATACTTTTTAAAAGTGGTTATGGAGAGACACTGAGGCTTGGCAACATGAGTAGCCAGGAGAGGCCATTAGTAAAAATGTAGCATCAGTTGCAGTAGAATTAGCTGGTTTGAATGGGTCATAGAGAGAAGTTAAAGCTTGAAGGGGTCAGACCCACAATGAAAGCAATTAAAAAAAAAATGTCTACTAGTAGAGGTGCTGTTCAATTGCAACACAATACCCCCATTTTGGGAGATTGGAGCACCATGGGGAGGCAAAGCTATGAACTAGAGAGGGCCTAAGCCTGTGAGTCAAAATGTGTGTGCTGAGGAAGGTAGATTTAGTAAAGTTACAAAACCAAGGTTATTGTTGTCCAGGTGTTCCAGACTTGCAGTTTAATGATATGTTTATATATCAAGTTGACAAGTGTTCAATTATGTTAGCTAGATTTTTGTCAACTTGACACAAGCTAGAGTCACTTGAAAGGAGGGGAAGTTAACTCTGAAAATTCTCCATAAAACTGGACTAAAGGTAAGCCTGTTGGAGCAGTTTTCCTATAACAATTAAAATGGATGGGCTTAGTCCACTGTGGGATGTGCTACCCCAAGGCAGGTGGTGCTGGGCTACATAAGAAAAGACAATGAACAATTCACAAGAATGAAACAGTAATCAGTGGTTTTCCATGCCTTCTGCTTCAGTTCCTGCTTCAATTTTTCTGCCTTGAGTTTCTGCCCTAAATTCCTCTGGCTAAAAACTGAAATAAACCTTTTGCTCCCCAAGGTGCTTTTGGCAACAGTGTTTTATGTAGCAGCAGAATCCCAATACACTGGCATAAATATCTGAAGCATTTAAATGTTAAAAAGGAAAACTTCATCGTGGCTTACAGCTTGGAGTATTTCAACATGCAAATTATTTTTTTGATCATAGAACTATGAGAAGAACATCACGGATAGGTGTGTAGAAGATTAAAGTGCTTACTTTATATTGTGGAAATAAAAGAGAATGAGAATGAGGCTGTGAAACAGTATGCACCTCAATACAGAATATAAGCCCAATAACATGGCCTCCTAATAAGCCCTACATTTAAAATGTTCTACCACTTCCTCATGGCAACACAGACTGGGACTAATTCTTCAACACATTAGTCTTTGGTCTTGCTTATTAAACCAACAGTATTTATTAGAATTGTTATTATAAAAAAGAACGAATTTCTTCTTTTAAGGGTAGGTTTCATATACTTGAAAGTTATTTGCTTGTGTACCTTATATCTCCTCATTCTTAGTTGTATTTTATAGATAGTGGAACACAATTTTAATGTGTTTCATATGCAGTATAACCTAGCACTCAGTGGATGATCAATATGTATTAATTAAACAATAAAATACATGTATTAATACAACTGTTTTAAATCGGAAGATTATGGTTATGCATGATTGAGAGACAATGTGTGTGTGTGTCCTCACATTTGAACCTAGGTTCTCTAAAAAGCAGCCAATGCCCTTAACTGCTGATCCATCTCTTAGCCCTGAACCCCATTATTGTTGCTCTACTACAGACTTTTTCTAGTTTTATTTATAGTTAAGGACCATAGAGCATAAAAATGTACAGCTGAGCATATTGGTTGACAATTGTTGACTTCAAAATGTGCTTCTCTGTAATGTATTTTCCAGTTTTAATACAGATATTATAAGAAACTGCAGATAAGATTGACCCTGAAAGACCATACCTTTGTAAAGGAATACATTTGGAGAGGAAACTAACATTCATAAAAGACAAATATGGCCACTGTCAATACAAATTTCCAATATCCTATGTAAACCTAGAAATATTTTCATAACAAAGAGGTTGAAATATGCCACTTAGTCTAATCAAAGTTTGTCATGGCTGCCTACAGTCTGGAGCCATTACTTGTATACTTCTAAAAGCCTTGCTTACTTCATTCTTCTAAAATCTACAACACACTTCCTTCTCTTAGAACCCCACTTACTGTTTGACTGTACATAGAGTTCCACTACAGTGTCCTCCTGGGGTACCCTGGTGTGCATGTGTGCATTGATGTTTCTTACATATTTTTCTTAGTAATCTTTTTTGTTGGTGATTTTATAAAGAAAAGTTATTGAATTTTCAGAATAAATAAAAAAGCAAAATTTTGTCGAGTTAGACTGCTTCTGACTTTATCACATTGTGTATCTTTATTCGTGCAATGGACAAAAAGACAAAATGTTGAAATTAATGGGCAATGGGTTTTTGAAATATCATTATTTTTCTCTTGGATTCTGCTTTTTGAAAGTTTTTCCATATCATTAGTGTTATGTGTGTAGTTTAGCACAGGGTATACACTCTGTCCAGATTTAATAACAGGACACAAAGTAAACCCAGGCACCTCAGCAGCTCTGGGTTACAGACTGATTATACCACAGTATCTATTCTACCACAAAGTAAAGGATACAGACGTACCATCACCTAACCAATAACTCATGGTGCAGGCTTTTTTCTTGCATTTAGTATGGAGGACTTATGAGGGATGATGACTATGTAAATGATGTTTAGGATGATGGGTCTGTATTTGTCCAATCACAATTCTAAGAAAAGGAATCCCAATGTGTCATAAGCTTGCAGAAATAATACTTGTAGTAATTGCATATGTTATTGGTGGAAGGCCACATGGGTCCAAGGCACATTTTAATACTTCTGTTAGATCTACCTTACCATATATGATTAAAAATCCTCCTTTCTTTTTTCTCACTTGCTTCTCCACCAAATCCTCCTCTTACTCCAAAATATAATCTTCTCAACTTAACAACATATGTGAGCTGCCCATTCATGTAATACCATGGTATCTGCATAGAAGGTGTTATATTTTAATCAATACAGCCCAGAATCTCATTATTATTTTTGACAATCATACTTTACCAGTGACCTGTATTAGAAGCACAAACTTTGTTATGTTTTTGCTACAGTGAAACAATTTTTGGTCAGTTTTCTAATTCTAAAGTTATTTTTATACTCATAGGCAGGACATGTCATTTTTCCCAATTAAATTTCAACTTGTCGAATTTTGCCTCTTATTTTATTCTGAGAACTGATTCAATTAACCAAGGAATTAGTATCTTGTTGAGCTTTAAAAAACGTGATGTGATAAGGTATCTAAATTTAATCAAAACCCCTTTCCTCGTCCATAAAACTTTCTTTCCACATGGACATCAGGCTTTTAATCATTTTAGACAGTTTTGTGGTCACAATGACACTGAAGTTCTCCTCATACCTTCACATAGCTTGCTTTGCTCTTAAAATGGCACAGAATATCATTTTATATTAAATGCTGAGCCATGACTATATTATGCTGTCAGCACTTCTACATGCTAACAGTGTAAGGATGTTAAAATGAAATGGGGTCAGTGTTGTGTAATTTGACAATATTTGGGATAGCCAGTCTTTCCATACAAAATGCACGCAAAGAAGCTTTTAGACTCTTTCCAAAGCTTCATGTAAACATCTGCAATGGTTTATCAAGAACTGTTGTTTCTTTTATTCTTCACTTTATTTTTCTTCACATCCTATTTTTAATGATGGTTTTTAAAAGCTATAACTTTCCTTGAAACCCACCACCCACTGGAGGTAGTGGCAAAGAAAAGATGTGGGGTATATAGACCTGTTTAAAAAGGCTTTTTTTTTTTTTTTGGAGCAAATCCCAACTGTGTTGTGTTGAAATCAGCAGTTCAGTTCACAGGTTAGCCAGCAGCTGCAGCTCCATCCACTCACAAGCACTTCATGGATACACCACCATTCCAGTTCTGTAGATCTGGTTAGCAACAGTGGTGACAGAACTTAGCAGAAACAGCTAGGCCTCAGCTTCTAAAGAACCCTTAAATTTTCACTTCACTTCACCCTCAGTAGAGGTCACTGAAAACATCTTGTTAATTTTATGCATAATGTCCTCTATTGTCATACATAAGACATTTTGTTCATCTAGCATTCTTCATTTCAGAGCATTTAGCTCTCTCTGTTGCTGTCTCTCACATAAAAACACACAATCTCTCTCTCTCTCTTTCTCTCTCTCTCTCTCTCTCTCTCTCTCTCTCTCTCTCTCTCACACACACACACACACACACACAAGCACACAAACACACACACACACACACACACACACAAACACACACCTTCCAGTTCACCCTACTATTGGTTATTTCCTTCCTTTTATGGAGGAAAAGAAAATTTTCTTCTCTTATTTTTTAATTGGATATTCTCTGTATTTACATTTCACGTATTATCCCCCTTTTTGTCAATCCCATTCTCCCTCCCCTCCCATTGCTTTTATGAATGTGCTCCCTCTCACAACCTCCCTCTCTGACCACAGTGCCTTGGCGTTTCCCTATTCTGGGAAAATGAGCCTTCACTGGATCAAAGTCTAGTCCTCTTATTGATACCAGAGAATGATATCCTCTGTTATATATATGCACCTGAAGCCTAATTTCTTATCTGTGATGTGTGTGACCAAAGGCTGATTAATAAAGAAATACAAAGGAGCAGAAGAGGCTTGCAAGCCCATAGGAAGAACTACAATATTAACCAACCAGATCCTCCAGAGCTTCCAGAGACTAAACCACCAACCTAGGGGTATACATGAAATGATCCATTGCTCCAGCTGGATATGTGGCAGAGGATGGCCTGGTCTGGCAGAAATGGTGAGAGAGGCCCTGGTCTTAATGAAGGCTCAATGCTCCAGTGCAGGGGAAAGCTAGGGTGGTGAGGCAGGAAGAGGTGGATGGGTGGAGAATCACCATCACAGAAGCATGGGGAGGGTGAGGGGATAGAATTTGTAGAAGAGAAACCAGGAAAGGGGATAATATTTGAAATGTAAGTAAATTAAATAACCAATACAAATTGCAAAAAAAGAATGTGATACAAGCAAATATTAACATAGATACATCATATATACATAGAAGATATGTAAGGCCAATGTTAAATGCCAAAGAATTGAATTAGATCTCTGATGTTGTAGCAATATTAAAGAGAAGATGACTAGGGGAGGGTAGGAGAATGGGTAGGGAAGGGACTATGAATGAGCAAACGTTATTTTGTGGATTTAGGTCATATCTTCTACTACTGATAGTCTATTGTAATTTGTTCTTTTCCTTGTACAAAGAGGGAGATCTTCAAATAGGGCTACTTCTCTCACAAAATAATAATTGTCTTTATGTTTGAAGCTATTTCCATATCCAATGTTTTTTAAAAATAACTAAAATAGGTTTGGTAAGATGTTTCAGCCATTAAAGGCTAGGCTTACAACCAAGAACAATTAAAATAACCCTTTCCTGAAAGGAGCCTATTTTGGTAGGCATATTCTATAGACTCACAGTTGTATGCAGAATATAGGAAGAAACAGCTCTCCCTTGTCACTAATCAGGTGGCTTCTAGCAGTTAGAGAGTCTCGTTTTTGCCGTTCCTAAAGATAAATAGTATAGAAATAGAAATAGAAAGCTGCAAAGCTAATCCTGGATGCAGTATGTCTGAAAATAAGAACAGCAATGACAAACAAACCCAGATAAAATGAACTTAACTCTGAGCCCAACGGGCAAGAAAGCCACCAAGAACTACAGAAAGGATAGTAGGGAACATATTTGCCTGTTATATTGTTTTGGGGTTGGTGTTTATAGGAAGGAAGGAAGATGTGATAATTTGAATGGGAATGGCTCTTATAGACTCATATATTTGACTGCTTAGTCCCCTGTTGGTGAACTATTTGGGAAGGGTTAGGATGTTAGGAGAATCAGACTTGATGGAGTAGGTGTGTCACTGGATGGAGTGGGGAAGGGTGATTTTTAAGGTTTCAAAAGCTCAAATCAGGGTATAAAAATTCTCAACTATTTCTCCCGAGGTGTGTACTGTAACAACTCCTACCATAATGATCATATATTCACTTTCTGAAAATGTAAGCAAGCCTTTAGTTAAATGCTTCCTATTTAAAAATTTGCTTGCCCAACATATTTTTATGGTATTAAGTAAGACAGATGTGTTTTCAGAATCCTTTGCACAGGCAGAAGTGGCCATCCTTCTACTTCAGACTGCATTGCTTTTTCAGAAGAGTTATTGCACTTACATAAGGTATCTAAAGCCTGTTATGTCACATGGCCATAATCCAGATAAAGTACACTTCCTTACTGAAAATCTAAGATTAAAGAGTGCCTAAAAGGAAGTAGAAAGTTGCCTGAAAATCAGCTTAAGGGACATAACATTCTCTGTAGATGACTTGGTTAGACCTTAACAGTTCAGTTAGTCAAATGATGTTTTACTGAACTTTCTTATTCTAGACACTTAGAAATTTAGATTGTCCTTTAATTTCTAAATGCATATTGTGAAGATACTTTTTCCCCTATATTATTTTTCTGTTTTTTTTTTCCCTTTTGGCCAGTCTAGACAATTTCTTTTCTTTTCAGTTCAAGTTTTCCTCCACTGTTTCACATCCCATTTGATTTATCTGCTCGGATGAACTAGTAGACTTCCATGTTAATATACTTTTAAAATTAAATTATTTTACTTATTTACATTCCAAATGTTACCACTCCTTCCTGGTCTCCCCCAAGTTCTTCACTTCATCCCTATTCCCCTTTCCTTAGAGAGGGTATTCTCCCATCCACCCACTCACCCAACCACAACCACTTCACCCCTGCCAGCATCCCCCTTTTCTGGAGCATCAAGTTTCTACACGATTAATCACATCCTCTCTCATTGAGGCCAAACAAAGCAGTCCTCTTATACATGTATGCCAGGGGCCACAGAGAATTCCATGTGTGCTTTTTTTTTTTTTTTTTTTTTTGCTGGCTTAGTATCTGGGAGCTCTGAAGGACTTGGGTTAATTAATACTGTTGTTTTTTCCTATGGGGATAAAATTCCACACAACTCCTTTAGTCCTTCCCCTAACTATTTTATAGGGGTTCCTGAATTCAGTCCAATGTTTGGCTGTAAATATTTGCATGAATCTGAATCAGATGCTGGTAGAGCCTCTCAGAGAACAGTCGTGCCATGTTGTGCTTGAAAACAGGAGCCTCATAGAGCATTAGGTGAAGAACTACAAGAATGATTAATTATCTCAGCCCAGAGACATAGGCAGATAAGGAATATTGCCATCAGGACTCAAGGCCTGCCCACCCAGGGGAGACACAAGAGCACTCTCTCAGCCCATGAGTGAGCCCAAGGTCTTTCTTCACTAATTGTCTGGAGAGAGCCCTCTGGGAACTCTCGGGCACAGTGATCACAGTACAATCTGGAATCGGACTGGTTCATCCTCCATCTAAACCCAAAACCACAAGCAGACGAGGCACACAGCCAACAGTACTTGTGGCCTACTCCCAGAGAACTGAGTGCCTAGGGGAGGTTCAGGAGCACTCTTCCTACAGAGCCCACAGTCCTCCATCTGTACCCAGAGTGAGAGCCAGCCAACTGCCCTCAGAACTCAAAGCCTGCCCCTAGATAGCTAAATATCATTCAAGACTGGCAGCCTGCCCACAGGTTGCTGGGCACCCTGAAGAGTCACAAGTTGGCTGTCACTGAGCACAGGAATGAGTACATATTCCCTCCCCACTGTCTATCCCTGGAGAGTCCACCTGGAACTCTTAGGGAGCAGGTAGAAGTGCTTCCAGAAACAGACATTTCCAGGCCAAGGACAGAGCCTGCCCAGTTGCATCAGGACTGGGCAGTGCCATGGGAACTCACATCCTATCCAGATAGCTGAACACCCAGGTACAATCTCCATCTGGAGACCACAGACCAACAGATTCACAGGAGAGACAAGCTCCAGTAGGGGACAACAGGACCACCAATGGCTTGTGCTCTAAGATCAAGAATCGATAAATAGGACTTAATGAGATTGCAAAGTTCCTGTAAGGCTAAGGACACTGTTAAGAAAATAGAACAACAACCAACATATTGGGGAAAGATCTTTACCAATCCCACATCTGATAGAGGGCTACTATCCAATATATACAAAGAATTCAAGAAGTTAGACTCCAGAGACTCAAACAATCCTATTAAAAATGGGGTACAGAGCTAAACAAAGAAGTCTCAATTGAGGAATATGGAATGGCTGAGAAGCACCTAAGGAAATGCTTGACATATATAGTCATCAGGAAAATACAAATCAAAACAACACTGAGATTCCACCTCACACTAGTCAGAATGGCTAAGATAAAAAACTCAGATGACAGCACATGCTGCTGAGGATGTGGAGAAAGAAGAACACTCCTCCACTGCTGGTGGGGTTGTAAGCTGGTATAACCACTCTGGAAATCAGTTTGGCCTCAGAAAGATTTGAATACCCAAAAAAGCAACTCACAGACAATATGAAGGCCAAAAAAAAAAAAAAAAAAAAAAAAAAAAAAAAAAAAAAAAGGCCAAAAAAAAAAAGCCTCAGTCCTTCTTAGAAAAAAAAATTTTTATAGCACCTCTTATAGTGGGGTGCACCTAGATCATAAACCATTAGTAACTCAAGAGCTAAGATGATAGACTTGTGGCATTTTTTGTTAGTTAAAATTAATTATGTTTAATCTTTACATACAAAAAGATTTGACTATTTCCATGTTAGGTTTTGTTTTACATATACTTTATGATCTTTGTAAATAGTAAGATTTAAATGCATATTATCAAACCTTTAAAAATCAAGTAGTATGAAAATATATTCATAAATATTTATGCTAAAATGCTTAAAAAATAAAAAACACAGGATAACCTAGCAGCACTGATAACAAGATGGCAAGAGGCAAGCACAACAATCTAAGAAAGAGAAACCAAGTCAACCTGGCAACATCAGAACCCAGTACTCCCACCACTACAAATAAATGATATCCCAACTCACCAGAAAAAACAAGATTTAGACTTAAAATCATACCTCATAATGATGGAGATTCTCAAGAAACACATAAAGAACATACTTAAAGAAGTACAGAAAAGCCAGGAAAACCTATGCAAAAATATTGTATCCCTTAAGGAAGAAACACAAAAGACACAAAAATCACTTGAATTGCTAAAGAAAAGCACAAACAAGAAGGTAAAGGAACTAAAACAGAAATAGAAACAATGAAGAAATCACAGAAAAGAGACAATCCTGAAGTTGGAAAACCTAGAAAATATATCAGGAATCATAGAGGCAAGCATCATCAACAGAATACAAGAGATGGAAGAGAGAATATCTCAATCAGATGATGCCATAGCAATCACTGACACAACAGTTAGAGAAAAATGCAAAAAAACAAAAAGATTCTAACCCAAAACATCCAGGAAATGCAGGACAAAATGAGAAGACCAAACCTTAGGATAATAGGTGTAGAAGAGAGAAAAGATGCTTAACTAAAAGGCCCAGTAAATATCTTCAAAAAATTATAGATGAAAACTTCCTTAACCTCAAGAAAGAGATGTCCACAAACATAAAAAAGCCTACAGATCCCCCAAATAGACTGTACCAGAAAAGAATTCTTCCTTACACATAAGAGTCAAAACAACAAATGTTCAAAACAAAGAAAGTGTACTAAAAGCAGTAAGGGAAAAATGATAGGCAACATATAAAGGCAGACTGATCAGAATTATACCAGACTTTTTAACACAGACCATGAAATCTAGAAGATCCTGGGATGGCACCATACAGACTCTCATGGGAAAAAAAAATGCCAGCCCAGGTTTCTATATCCAGCAAAACTCTCAATTAACATAGATGCAGAAACCAAGATATTCCAGGTAAAAAGCAAATTTAGACAATATCTGTACACAAATCTAGCCCTAAAAAGAATAATAGATGGAAAACTTTACCACAAAGAAAGAAACTTCACCCTAGAAAACTAAGAAACTAATTTTCTTGCAACAAACACCAAAGGAGAAAAGCACACACACATAATTCTACCTCTAACAACAAAAATAGCAGGAAACAACAGTCATTATTCTGTAATATCTCTTAACATCAATGGAATTCATTTCCCAATAAAAGAACATAGATTATCAGACTGCATGAGTAAAAAGGATCCCATATTTTGCTGCATACCAGAAACTCATCTCAGCAACAAAGACAGACACTATCTCAGAGTAAAAGATTGGGAAAAAAAACTTTCCTAGCAAATAGTACCAAGAAAAAAGCTGGAGTAGCCATCCTAATATCAAATAAAATAAATTTTCAAACACAAGTTATCAAAAAAGACAAAAAAGAACACTTTTTACTCATCAAAGGGAAAAAATCTATCTAGATAAACTCGCAATTTGGAACATCTATGATCCAAATACAAGGGCACTCACATTCATAAAGGAAATTCTACTAAAGCTCAAAGTATATATTACACCACACACAATAAAGGTGGGAGACTTCAACACCCCACTCTTATCAATGGACAGATCATGGAAGCAGAAACAGAACAGAGACACAGTGAAAGTAACAGAAGTTTTGAACCAAATAAATTTAACAGACATCTATAGAATATTTCATCCTAAAACAAAAGAAAATGCCTTTTCCCAGCACCCCACAGTGCCTTCTTTAAAACTGAACATTTCGCTGGTCACAAAACAGGCCTCAACAGATACAAGAATATCAAAATAATTTAATGCATCCTATAAGATCACCACGGACTAAGGCTGGTGTTCAATAACAACAAAAAACAACAAAAAACCCACATCCACAAGAAGGTTAAATAACATTCTGGAGTGTTTCTTTACCCCAAATCCCAACACAAAAACAACCCTAAGACCAAAAAACTTTTCTTACAAGTTTATATATCAAACTCACAATCAACAAATCCTCTACATAATAATATTACATCGAATAGATAAATATACAAACTGCCCTTCTGTACGAGATATTAGGCCTATAAAATGCTTACACAGTCATAGATACTTAGCACCAATAAAATGCACCTGGATCAAATTCTTCTTTTCTGAGGTCTACCTTGGAAATTTTATAGGTCTTCCTCTTTCTTCTTACCTCTGCCCTCTTTTTCCACCTCTCTTTCCCCACCCAATCACTGGCTCTCACCTTTTTTTCTTACTAATTAAAATAGGAAGGTTCTGATGAAGTCCTTAGAACACATAGGCATAGGGGAAATTTTCCTAAATAGAACACCAATGGCTTATTCTCTAAGAACGAGAATCAAAATAATGGGAACTCGTGAAATTGCAAACCTTCTATAAAGCCAAGGACACTGTCAAAAGGACAAAACTTCAATCAACAGATTGGATAAAGATTTATTCCAATGCTACAGCTCATAGAGGGCTAACATCCAAGGAACTCAGGAAGCTAGACTATAGAGAATTAAATAATTGTATTAAAATGGGGTACAGAGTTAAACAAAGAATCCTCAGCTAAGGAACATTGAATGGCTGAGAAGCATCTAAAGAAATGCTCAACATTCCTAGTCATCAAGAAAATACAAATAAAAACAATTATGAGATTGTACTTCACACCAGTCAGAATTGCTACAATCAAAAACTCACGTGGCAGCAGATGCTGGCAACGATGTGTAGAAAGAGAAACAAATCTCCACTGTTGGTGGGGTTGTAAGCTGGTGCAACCACTGTAGAAATCAGTCTGGTAGTTCTTCAGAAAATTGGACATAGTATTACCTGAAAACCCAGCTATTCCACTTCTAGGCATATACCCCCAAAATACTCCAACATATAACAAGAACACATGCTCCACCTTGTTTATAGCAGCCTTATTTATAATAGCCAGAAGCTGTGAAGAACCCAGATGTTTATCAGCAGATGAATGGATACAGAAAGTGTGCTACATTTACACAGTGGAGTACTACTCATCTGTTAGAAACAATGATTTCATGAAATTTGTAGGCAAATGGATGGAACTAGAGACTATCTTCCCGAGGTGAGGTAACCTAGTCACAAAAGAACACACATGGCATACACTCACTGATAAGCAGATACTAGCCCCAGAAAGCTCTAAATACCCAATACCCCAAAACAACTCACAGACATTATGAAGCTCAAAAAGAAGGAAGGCCAAAATAGGGATGCCTCATTTCTTCTCATAAAAGAGAATAAAACTCTCATGGGAGGAAATGCAAGGTCAAATAGAGGAACAGGGATTGAAGAAAATATTACTCAGAAGCTGCCTCACCGGGGGATCTACCACATATGCAAGCACCAAATCCAAACACTATAGCTGATCTCGAAAAGTACTTACTGGTAGGAACCAGACAGAAATACCCCCTCGGGGACTATGCTAGATTCATATAGATACAGCTGAGTACGCTTGCAGCTAACCATCGGTCTGAACTCAGGGATCGCAATGAGTTTGCAGAAGAAAGGACCTAAAAGGCTGAAAGGGGTTGCAACCTCATGGGATGATAACACCATTATCAACCAACCAAACCCTCCAAAACTCCCATGGAGTAAAACATGAACCTTTGTGTGCACTTTGAGAGACCTATTGTTCCAGTTGCATAGGTAGCTGAAGATGGTCAACGTGAGAAAAGACTTTTGTTCCAGAGAGGGCAGATTTTCCCAATGGAAGGGAATGTCAAGGCAATGGTGTGGAGAGGGTGATTAGAAGGGAGTGCACCTTTGTGAAGGCAACTGAAGGGGGAGGGAGTATGGAATCAGGGATAGCATCTCAAAGGTAAATGCAGAGTATCTAATAAAAAGAAAAAAAAAAAAGATGGGACGGGAAACTATATACTTATCAAAGGAAAAATCCACCAAAATGAACTGTGAATTCTAAATATCTATGCCCCAAATTCAATGTTACCCACATTTGTAATAAAAATGTTACTAAAGTGCATAGTGCACATGAAACTCACACAGTAGTAGTGGAGAATTTCAACTCCCCATTCTTATCAATGGACAGATCAGGGAAACAGAAACTAAACATTGACACAAAGAAATTAAAAGAAGTTATGAACCAAATCTTGCATATTTTATCAGACTACCATGACCTAAGGTTCACCTTCAATAGCAACAAAAGCAGCAGTAAACTCACATACATGTGGAATCTGAACAATTATCTACTTAATAATAACTTGGTCATGGAAGAAATAAAGAAAAAATAAAATATGTTTTAGAATTTAATGAAAATGAAAAATCATACATTCAAGTTTATGGAACACAATGAAACCAATGCTAAGAGAAAACCTCAAATTTCTGAGTATAAACTTCTTTATAAACAAAAATGAAGAGCTCATACACTCACTGATTAACAGGTCATCTGAAATCTCTAGAACACAAAGAAGCAAATACACCAAAGAGGAATAGATGGCTGGGAACAATCAAACTATGGGCTGAAATCAACCAGGTAGAAATAAAAGAACTGTAAAAAGGAGCAACAAAACTAAGAAGTGGTTTTTTGAGAAAATCAAGATAGCCAACTCTTTGCAAGACTAACCAGAGAGCACAGAAACAGTATTCAAATGAACAAAATCGGGAATGAAAATGGAGATATAACAACAGAAAGTTGGAAACTTAAAAAAAATAGATTCTACTAGAAAAGTTCATACTCAACAAAACTGGAAAACCTGGATGAAATGGAAGATTTCCTAGACTGGCGGCCTGCCCACTGTTTGCTGGACACCTGGAAGAGACACAAGAGGGCTCGTACTCCTGAGCACATGAGGCAAGTCTACATTCTCTCCCAGGGAGAAGCCATTCAGAACAATCAGGGAGTAGGGGGCATTGTTGCCTGGAAACAGACACTTCCAGAATGAGGTCAGAGCTGGCCCAGTTGCATCAGGACAGGTCACTGCCATAGGAATTTATGGTCTACCCAGAGAGCAGAACTCCCAGGAGCAATCTCCCTCTGGAGACCACAGGTCCACTGACCCACAGGAGAAATAAGCTCCAGTAAGAGACAACAGGATCACCTAGTATCACCAATAACAAGATGGCAAGAGGCAAGCACAAGAATATGAGAAGTGGATTGAGATTTTAACACATAAATTTGATTGATAAATTACAAGTTTCTGGACCTTTGATTTTACTGGGCTGCAAGGAATGTGAACAGAATTTGAACCTGGCAGAGAGACAGCCAGGAAAGAGCGGCTGTAGAGTACTTGGGGCTTCTATTCTCTTTCTTAGGTTTTCCATCACCAGGATTGCCTCAGTCTGTGTTGTCTTTATTGCTTCTATTTCCATTTTTAACTCTTGGGCAATTTTATTTTTTGCATTTACCTGTTTTGATGTATTTTCCTGTATTTCTTTAAGTTACTTTTTCAAATCCTTTATCATTTTTACTAAATTGGTTTTAAAGTCATTTAATTGTGCATTTTTTTAAGTAGGATATCCAGGGCTTGTTACAGTAGGATAGCTGCGTTCTGTTGATATCATATTGCCCTTGCTTTTGTTGATCATGTACTTAAGCTGTCTGTTAGCCATCTTCTTGTTTGTAGTAGTATGTATGATTCTGAAGCCAGCAATACTAGTCAACAAAGCATGCAGTTCTATAGGCCAAACAATGGAAGACATGGGACTGTGTGTAACACACCTTTGATGTCTGTGCATCAGCAAGACTTAAATGCTATGGCTTGTTGGAGAATGTTTCCAAGCTTGTTTTTTTCTAGATGCTCACTTCAGGTCTTCAAGGTGAATCAGGATGAACTTGGGGTCACAGAAGATTCCGTGAAACAGCAGAGCAAGTTTAGAGCCTCACAATAGAGGACAGGGGACCATATGAAATTCACCTCTGTTGCCGATGCCTATGATGGACCTGAATGGGTAGAGCTTGTTCTTTATTTTAAGAGATGTTTTCTCTAGATACCATATTCTGGCCTGATAACTAGTTTCAACTAGGCAGGTTGAAGATAATTTATTTTCTCTTTTTTTCTTGGTTTTGTGCTAAAGAGTTTGATAGCAGTTGTATTGGGCCTTTGTTTTGTTTCATTTATTTGTTTTTTTAGATCAGTTCATTTTGAAAGAGTTTTTGGTTTTTTAATTTTAGTAGTTTTATTAGGATATGTCAAATCTAGCTATTTTTATGGTGTGTGTGTGTGTGTGTGTGTGTGTGTGTGTGTGTGTGTGTCTATGTGTGTGTGTATGTGTTCATGTGTGTGTATCTTAGGAACTTACCTGATTCCAGCACATTCACTACCAGGAACATTCTAGACACTGTGAGTGAGTGAGTCAGTGACCCAGGTAGGCTACCTGTACTCACATCCTTAGAACCCCTATCACTCTTAGGTCACTCAAGCCTTGAAATTGATTCTTAGCAACAACAACTTCCTATCATCCCATCTCTCTCCCTCTGGAACTTATATCACAGTCTGCTCTCTAGGAGGAACCCTTTATATACCACATTTGACCTAAAGATCTAGATCCTTGACAACTGCCTTACTAGAATCCCCAGGCTGCCTTCTTCCTCCCAGATACACAGGACCAGGCCAAGGTACTGTCAAGAAAGTTCCCCCCACCAAGTTTGTGAATATTCCACTGAAAATACAGATTATGTCAAAGAAATAGAAGACCCATACAAAGCCTGTATGTCAGATACTAGAGAAATGGAGCTAAGCAAGATTCCAATCTTGCTGTGAATCAGGCCTTCCTAGATAGTGCAAACACTCTTGGTGAAAGAAGAAAGGTAACATGAACAAAACAGAAAAGAAAACCAAACCAAATAAACAACAAAAATATTTTGAACAATTGACTCCAGAGATATACATTCCAATGCAGAGTTAAAAATAATAAAAAATTAAACTACATGTCATTATCCAAAACTAAAAATTCTACAGTAATTATCCAAGTAAAAATAACTCAAAAAATTTTCAGGTAAAGAATTAAAAACAATCATTGTCACAAGGAACAAAGAACTCTAAGTATCTTCAGTTGTCAAAGTTCTCCATTCAATAATAGCCAATGGAATCCATTAGGACCCTATGTATGATGACCATGGCAGATTCACTCCCACAATGCTTTTGTCACTCAAAATTGAAAATCCAACCAGGGTAAGTCATCAACAGAGAAGGGGATAAAGCACATGTCAACAGAAACAGAAAGAGTCATTGAAATATTTTGACAACCTTTCATCATGAAACTGCTGAAAGAACCTAGAATCATCTTTGATGAAATTAAGAGCTATTGTGAAAACTACGTATCTACTAACATCATTAAATTGTGATAGGATAAGGATAGGTATCTACTTACAGTAATGAACAAAAAGGGAATGATAAGGATGATCTTGCTCTGCAACACAGTATCAGAGACCATTTTTTAAAAAGCAAAAAAATGCAATAAAGACATTAAGTTTGAAATAAAGTAATAATACTGTGTCATTACAAGTGAGACAATTATTTCTGTGGAAAATCTACATTCCGCTAAAAGACTTTTATAGTTACTCTATTTTGCAAAACTATAGGTATAAAATCAACATACTGAAATCAGATGCACTTATGTATAATAACAGCAAATAATATGAAAAGGAGTTCAAGAAAGTGATATTACCTGACATAGCATCAGAAACGATAGGTTAAGAATAAAACCAGACAGAGGACAGAAAAAAATATGCACTAAAAACTTATAGATATTTCTGAGGGAGTCTACAAGCACAGCTACCTGAAATTAGTACCCTGTTGGCATTGGTAGGAAGACTTTATATTATCACAGCTTTTTGTTTTGTTTGTTCGGTTTTGTTTTTGATTTTTATTTGTTTGTTTGTTTTGGCATCATTACTGTTTGAGGTAAGACTCAAAACAATTTATCCCTTTATCTAAAATGACTACAATTTTTTTTTGTTTTTTGTTTTTAATTGGATATTTTATCTATTTACATATTAAATGTTATTCCCTTTCCTCCCTCCCATGCACATCCCCCTCCTGTTTCTATGAAGATGCTTCCCTTCCCACCTCATTGCCCTGGCATTCCTCTATACTGGGGAAATAAACTTTCACAGGCTTCTTCTATGAATGCGAGACAATATCATCTTCTGCTAGCCATGTAGTTAGAGCCATTGGTTGGTGATTTAGTCCTTGGGAGCTCTGGGGAGTTTGGTTCATTTTTGTTGTTTTTCTTCTTATTAGGTTGCAAATCCCTTCAGCTCCTTCAGTCTTTTCTCTAGCTTCTTTATTAGGGTCCCCATGCTCAGTACTATGGTTAACTACAAGCATCCTTATCTGCATCAGTAAGGCACTGGCAGAGCCTCTCAGAAGACATGCATAGCAAGTTCCTGTTAGTGAACACTTCTTGGCATCAGCAATAGTGACTGGGTTTGGTGGGTACCTATGGGATGGAGATACATGTAGGATAATCTCTGAATAATCTCCGTTTTTTCAGTCCCTGTGCCACATTTTATCCATGTATTTCCTCTCTTGAGTATTTTGTTCTTTTTTCTAAGAAGATCTATATAAGCATCCATTTATTGGTCTTCCTTTTTCTTGAGTTTCAAATAGTTTGTGAATTGATTCTTGGTTATTTTGACATTTTGGGCTAGAATCAACTTATCAGTGAGTGACCGGGTTACCTCAATCAGGATGATATTTTCTAGTTCCATCCATTTGCCTAAGAATTTCACATAGTCATTGTTTTTAATAGCTGAGTAGTACTCCATTGTGTAAATGTACCACATTTCTTAGAGATGGGTGTTCATTTTAAATAGAGGTACAAAATCTTTCCAGGTATCCCAGGCTGTCATCAAATTGATATGCTTCTGCCTCAGTATTCAGAATGCTTGGTGTTAAAGATTTGTGGAACAATGTTCACTGTAACATAATGTTTCAGCATGTGAAAATAATGTATACTTACCAACTGCCTGCATAAGTTTGCAATAGAAACTGCTGGTTTCTTTGAAAAGTCAGTTATTCTAATGATGTTTTGTTGGGGCACTTTGGTGAAAGGATGTTTTGCTTAAACAAAGATGTGAAAGAACACATGATGAATAAAATATATAAATATGACCCCCACAGACAGTGGGAACTTGAGCCTTGATTTGCTTTGCTCTGCTTTATTTTACTTCACTGACAACACCCATGTTTGACTTACATTGTGTTTCTGAGCTTAGTTTGCGGTGACTTCTTAGAGAGAACTCACCGAAGAACTTCTTATAAAGTTTTTGCAATTTGTTGATGATTTTTCATGCTAGTTGGCAAACCTCTTAGTTTCTTCTGAATTGAACTGATCTTTCAGATTGTACATGGTGTCTGCCATGTGGACTAGTCTGCAGCTGCTGATTCATTATTGGTATGACAACAAGAAAGATTGAAATTGCCCCTAAAAAGCTATTTCTAAACAGGTCCTCTCCCTTCATATCCTAATAACCTTTCTTTTTTACTACCTCTGGTAGGTGGTGAGCTAGAGTGGATATTGAACTCTTATTAATGTAGATTTAAAGAGACAGTATATTAGTATTCATGTTTAACATGGGGAAAGGAATTAGAGGATGAAGAGGTCAATGAGTAAGATGGCAAGCAGTATTTAACCTATGTCAACAACTCTCTATAAATCAACTCCTCTCTTACAATTTGGCCATTTCTATTGAGTTCATAATTTATAATACTTCAAGTGTTAGATAGTAGTTCAGTGCAAGCTTCTTAGGCAGGGCATTCAGAAGATTTGTAATAGACATACTTCTATTTTCAGCAGAGCCTATTGACCTAATAATCATTTTGTTCATTTTTCAGCCCTTAGGTCTCATTTTGAAGACTGGAATAGCATTGAAGGGTCACTGTCTGTTTTGCTTAAAGAAAGATGAATTCTAGTGACTACACCTTTTTGACCCTTTCTTTCTTTAATAGGAGAATAAGATTGTTGAAGCCTTAATTCTTACCATTAATGTGGGGCAGAGGATCTGATTTAAAGAAAAGGTCATATCTGGAAATGAAGGTTTCAACTTGAGAAGCACTGAATAGACCTTATTTTCTAAAAAATGCTGGAACACCGTGATTTCAATTTCAGTTTTCCTTTGAACTTCCCAGGCCATTTCCATTACTCTTCCAAATTAAAAATTAAAAATATTTGTGGCAACACTATGATCATTTTCAGAATTACTTTTTGAACTTGCTACTTTTGAACCATTTTTCTCCTCACTTTTATACCCAGTTCCTTCATCAGCATCATTCAATTACCACCCAGAGCTTTGTATATAACTGTTTATCTCCTAGGCTAACAAACTATCAAGCCTTTGTATGTATATATTTGTGTCTATATGGGCTCTTGTTTTTATGCAGTTAATTTGAAGAACCCAAAACATGAGGAAATTTCTGAAGCTACTCAAGTTTTCTTTTCTCTACAAAATGATTATTTTATATTTGTGGTCTTAAATCTTTACAGAATAGACTGCATAGTGACTGCTCATTTTCTCCAAATCCACAGCAAGGTTACATATAGATTTGAAAGGTTTCATATTCTAATGATGATAAAACAGGTTATGATACATGTGCATAATTGTGGTGTTGTTTGTCTTTCCCATTGTTCACAGCTAAAAACTCAATGTTAACACTCAGCCATTTTCATGTGCATTATTACTACTTTCTGTCTTATTCTTTTCAGGCATGTACAGAATCTGGAGCAGAGGCAATGAGAAAAATTTGTGTTTTTTAGAATGAAAATTTTCAGGACATGTGATACTTTAAGGACAGCTTAATTTCAATTCCTTACATCTGTGAAACTTAGGCAAATTATTAGTGCAAAAAATAAAGTCACATGTTAGTGCTATTATCTTCCAGAGAATAAAAGCCTTTAAAATTGAAATTCACCCATAAATAATATATTCCATTAGTAAACAAAGATGTCTGAACTTTCTGACACTGAACTCTAGGATAATTAAAAATATTCCCATATAAATTACAACACAGCATGTAGAAAATGTGGAGGAAATGGCATAAGAAGGCCAATTTATCTGTCTTTCTTTCTTTCTTTCTTTCTTTGTTTCTTTCTTCTCTAAGAAAAAAATCTTCCAAAGATAGGAAAATTTGAAAACCTAAATCTATCTGAATTTTATACAGTGATTTCTTGTTTCACATTGTTAATAACTCTCATGACTCTAAAGGATGATGAGTGAAGGCAAGGGCACCAAAATTCATAAAAGAAACTCTACTAAAGCTCAAAGCACACATTGCACCTTATAAACCAACGAACATTCTACTTTCATCAATGGAGAGACATAGAAACAGAAACTAAACAGAGATATAAGGAAATCAATAGAATTTATGATCCAAATGGATTTAATGGATACCTTTAGAATATTTCATCATAAAACAAAAGAATATACCTTCTTCTAGGCACCTTATGGTACCATCTTCAAAACTGACTACATAATTGGTCACAATGTAGGTCTCAGTAAATACAAGAAGATTGAAATAATCACATTTATTCTATCAGATCACCATGAAATGACATTCTTCAAAATAGAAAAATAAAACAATATAAAATACCTTGGTTTGATTTTAACAAAGCAAGTGAAAGATTGGTATGACGAGAAATTAAGCCCCTAAAGAAAGAAATGGAAAAAGATCTCAGAAGATGTAAAAATCTACAATGCTCATGAATTAGCAGAAATACTATAGTAAAAAAGGCAGATTAAATGCAATCCTCAATAAAATTTGAATTCAAGACTTTACAGAGTTACAAAAAAGCAATTTTCAAATTTATTTGGAAAAACAAAAAACCCAGGAAGACTATCTATTCGCAGTAATAAAAAAACTTCTTGGGAAATCACTGTAACTGACTTTAATCTGTATTACAAAGGGATCGAGATAAAAAAACAAAAAAACAAAAAACAAAAAGAAAAAAAACTGTACGGTCAGTGGCAGGTAGAAAAATGGAATAGAATTGAAGACACTCCTCCCCCCCCCCCCCCCGAAATGAACCCACACACCTATGGTCCTTTAATCTTTGAAAAAAGAGCTAAAACCATCCAGTGGAAAAAACATTTTCAACAAATGGTGCTTGTTCAATGGACAATCAGTATGAAGGACATCACTTTTTACTTGCTGGACCCAGTAGCTCTCTAGCACTTACAACTTCAAATATAACAACTGAAAAACTATCTTTAAATATCTTTAAATACTCTGAGATATAGAAATCATGTATGATTGACATTCACAGAGAATTTATTTTCCCTCCAACTGAAAGTGGATATTTTCTATTGGATGAAAGTAGTCACTTTTTATAAAAATCCCAAGTGTGATTATGAGTTAATATGAGCCTTATATGTCACCTGGTTGTCTGATTCCATCACCAGACTGCTATACCAGCTAGAAGAATTAGCAGTCTTTTCAGTGTATTGTATATAAATGAAGGGTTGCTCATATATTAAGCAAAGATATAAGGATAGCTCATAGGATATGCAGTGTCATGGGTTCTAAAATAATCTTCATTGAAGAAACATGTTAAAATATCTTATTCATCATTTTGTCAGTTTGTAAATGGCTAGGATTAGTGTGATTATATTTCTGCTTTCATCTGCTAATACTTACATTGTATTACTAGTCCATATTATGTGAACAATGATTAGATTTGCCTTCATTCTTCTATAATAAAACTTACTTACAGGGAAATTGTTCTTGGTGTATTATACATGTGAATGACAGGGCATTGCTCTAAGTCCCACTCTAGTTAGTGTGTACATAATGCAGATTTTTCAACTTTGTACCGAAGCTATATTACTTTTGGTTAAAATACCTTTAAGAAAGATCAAATGTGAAGATAATTTCAGTAAATGTACTTGAAACTCAAAGGTAATCACATGAATTCAGCCGCTGGAGCCCATAGAGACAGAGAGAACCAACTCTTGAATAATTGCCCTCTAAGTTTCATATGTGCATCATGTGGTGCATGCACATGCCCCCCCAAACACACACACACACACACACACACACACACACACAGAGAGAAAGAGAGAGAGAGAGAGAGAGAGAGAGAGAGAGAGACAGACAGACAGACAGACAGACAGACAGACAGAGACATACAAACAAATTAATTAAAAATTAAAGATTCTCACATTTTCCAAAAATGATACTACTAAAGTTACTTTATTTCATTATCAACAAATTGCATATAAATGTAAAACTTTGTTGTTCATTTAAAACAATTTTCTATTTTTAGTTTTCTTCTCTTTTATTGAAAACAGATTGTTTTCATATATTAAATTATGCTTATAGTTTTTCTTCCTCCAACTCCTTCATGACTTTGCCCATATGTTCTCCTGTTGCACTAAATATTAAATATTATATTAATTTTATCTCTTCAACAGCCCTGAGGTCTCACTCCTCAGGGCTGACCCTGATATGAAGCCGTGCACAACTGGTCCAAGCCGCCACCCGGATTTCACTTTGTTGGCACAACTCCTTCCCCTTGGCACTTTATTACCGTCTGTTCTCTTCCTCTGTCCTGGGGTGTTTCTGTACCCCAAAATCCCACAAACACAACTCTACAGCCCAATAGCTTTCCTAACAGGTTTATATATTCAACTCTCAATCGACAATCCCTCTACACAACAAGATTGTATCAAATAGAAAAAGGTACAAACTGCCCTTTTATATGAGAAACTAGACTTATAAAATCCTTAATGTTTATAGGTATTTAACGCCAATCAATATCACCTGGGTCTAGCTGGTCCTTGGGAAACTCCATCTTGCCACAATTCTTCCTCATCTTCTCACCTCCTCAGACCTCTTGGCAGTCTCCACCCCCTCTCCCTGCCCAGTCACTGATTTTTCCTTATTTTACTAATTAAAGTGGGCAGGTTCAGATGAAGCCACTTCTTGCCAGCCCTTCTAGGGGAAGTGGAATTAACATTAAAATACAAACAGCTTCAGGACAATTTACATTCTCCAATTTGAATCCATACCCTTTCTGTCTCGTATAAATAAAAAAGACAAAAGGAAGACAAACAGAAGAAAAAGAGTAAAAAACAAACAAAAAATACAAGAAACACATATAGAACCAATGGATAAAGAAGCACACATATTTTCACACACAGGAATTTGATAAAAACACAGTTAGAAGCAATAGTATATACACAAAAATATATAAGTTTAAAAGAAAAAAAAACACTGTACACAACAAAACATTTTGAGACAAAAAAAAAAAAACTTCTTTAAAGATGGTGTTGAGTTTATTATCTAGTGGCATGGCCTTAAGAGTGACTTGTATCCACAGTGGACTCCATTGGAAAAGAGATATTACCAATTGGAGATAGCTTCAAATTTAGGGATGGCTCTGTGTGTGTGTGTATGTGTGTGTGTGTGTGTGTGTGTGTGTGTGTGTGTGTGTGTGTGTGTGTGTGCAATTCTCTTGATGATTTCTTTCTTATGATGCATATATATATTAGCTACTTTTAATATTTACATTTCAAATGCTAGTCCCTTTCCTCATTTCCTTTACACAAACCACCTATCCTATCCCCATACCCCTGCTTCAATGAAGGTGATCCCCCACCTACCCACCCACTCCCTCCTGCCTTCTAATGAGTCTAGTTGGTTGATACTGTTGTTCTTCTAATGGGGTTGCAAACCCCTTCAGCTCCTTCTGTCCTTTCTCTTAACACTTTCATTGGAGACTCCATTCTCTGTCCAATGGTCTATTGTGAGCATCTGCCTCTGTATTTCTTAGGTGCTGGTAGAGCCTCTCAGGAGACAGCTATATCAGACTCCTGTCAGCATGCACTTCTTGGCATTCACAATATTGTCTGGATTTGGTATTTGTATATGGAATGGATTTCCAGGTGGGGCAGTCTCTGAACAAAATTTGCTTTAGTCACTGCTCCACACTTTGTCTCTATATTTTCTCTCACAAATATTTTATTCCTTCTTCTAAGAAGGACTGAAACATCCACAGTTAAGTCTTTCTTCTTCTTGAGCTTCACCTAGTCTGTGAATTGCAAATTGTGTACTTTTTCCTTTTGGGCTAATATCCACTTACCAGTGAATGCATACCATGTGTGTTCTTTTGTGAATGTGTTGCCTCATTCAGGATGATATTTCCTAGTTATATCCATTTGCCTGAGGATTTCATGAAGTCACTGTTTTTAATAGCGAGTAGTACTTCATTGTGTAAATGTACGGCAATTTCTGTATCCATTCCCCTGTTGAAGAACATCTGAGTTCTTTCAGCTACTGGCTATTGTAAACAAGACTGCTATGAACATGGTGGAGTGTGTGTCCTTGTTATATGTTAGAGCATCTTTTAGGTATATGCTTAGGTGTGGTGTTGCTGGATTCTCAGGTAGTACTGTGTTCAGTTTTCTGAGACACCACCGACTGGGGCTGAAGATATGGATCAGAGGTTTAGAGTGTTTGCTGCACTTCTCAGCATCTGTGTTGAGCCGAACACAACCACCTATAACTCTAGCTCAGGAGACCTAATGTGTCCATTGGCCTCTGGAGCCACACATCCACAAATAGGCAAGACCAATACAAATATATAAATACAAATCTTTAAAATATTGCTTTCTATTAATGATGTTTTTTTTTTTTTTATATAATTCCTTCACTTGCTTTATTGTCTGTTTTGTCTTCCTTTCCCATATCCCCCCTCCTTCTGCCTACACTCACCTTCCCCTATTAGTGCCCCTTCTACTTTTTTCTTCCCCCTTCTCTGTCTTTCCTGAAACATATGTTCTTCTGGATTGTTAATGCATCAGTTCGTTACTATTATAAATTTATTTTTATACATCTTATTGTTATACTTCAAATATTTTGTATTATGTGTATGCATATACATGTGTGTGTGTGTGTGTGTGTGTGTGTGTGTGTGTGTGTGTGTACCAATGTTACAGCATTTGCTCAAATGTCAGTGAACAATTTCCAGGAGTTCATTATTTACTCTGACTACATTTTTATTTTTTTAGGTGCCACTTCTCCCATTAGTAAAATTGGTTTCCCATTGTGTCTTTTAGAACATCACATCTTTTCCAACTTCAAGGTTCTGTTTTCCTACATATTTCATGATATTAGGAACTCTGAAGAAAGAGGCTTGATAATTTGTAAGTGTCTTCAATTCTCTTGTTTTGTCTTTTCTTACTATCTTGGGAAGCTAGTCTGAAATTCAGTTCATCTTGTCTCAGCTGCCTGAGTCCTGAGATCATAAGCAGGCATCGTCATAGAGTGTCTTCTATTTTCGGGTTAGCTGACTCCTCTGTGTGAAAATAGTCAGGGTGTGCTCTGAGAGTTTTTTCGAGTCAGAGCTGCATGTTCTCTCTCTGTCATGTCATCATAGATCTCAGTCCTGAAGAAGGAAATGTTAAGGCCATGCCAAATACTATTAGCAAAGTCTTTCCACCACAGGATTACAGCCTGCCATTTGGGACAAAAAGTCACATATAGTGATGTACCAAAAAAAAAAAATCTGCAAATACCTGATTACCATTAAGAATTAA
The DNA here is from genome assembly GCF_963924665.1 of Micromys minutus. Lineage (NCBI taxonomy): Eukaryota > Metazoa > Chordata > Mammalia > Rodentia > Muridae > Micromys > Micromys minutus. Next base: position 50,712,648 of record NC_137974.1, read on the forward strand.
ATAGCTAAAGTGGTTTCCTTGTGGATAAATGAATGAGTTCTTCTTCAGTGTGCACAAAATCCTAGGTACCATCTTTAGCACAACAGAATAATAGAATAATAAAATAAAATGACAGAGTGGTCATAGATATTATGAGAGCCAACAGAGTATGGAATATATCTCCAAGAATTGAAAAGAAAATCTGTCAGCTTAACATTCTTTAGACTAGAAATATCTTTGATGACTAAATATGAAAAGTCAGTTTTAGGAATAAATGAAGACAGCAACAACAGCTAATGTGCACATGTTTCTAAATAAGTAATTCTTAACACACTCTGGTTAACACATGCAGCACATCTAACTCTCCTAGCTGCAGTTGCTGCTGGTATTTGGTGCAATATATTGTGTTGTGCCCTTCTGATGTTCTGAGATGTGAACTCCTGAGGCTGGTCCTTGTCCAACGCAAAAATCAACAGCTGCAATGCTTATACATGACAATTTGAAATATGACATTCAGGACACAAATAATTTTTATTAATTAAGCATAAACTTTGAATTATACTTTATCTCCAGATTCTAGAAATGCATTAACTGAGCATGTAGAACTCTGGTCTTCAGCCCCATTTCTGTCCATATCTTTCTTTAGTATATCTTATATTGCTTGTGGATCCAAATGGTTGCTGATTTAATTCAGTGCAAAATATGAAGGAGAAAAGGTTAGTTTATGGACATTTGAGACAAGGAGATTCCCATTTAGGAAGCAAGCTGATGCTACTTAAAATGCTTCAAATACTTTGGTGGGCACGATGAGGCCACTGCTTCCCATAAACATACAAGACACACAGTTCTGAAAGCCATGTGGCTAATGTGGCACATTCTCAATCTTCCAGTTCCCTTTGACAGTAATCTCATACATTCTGAAGGTTTGCTTGGCAATGTTTTTAATGCATTGATGGACCATTACTTGGAATCTGGGTGTAGGTGGCCAAGAGAAAACAGGCGTCTGCCTAATGCCTTCAGTTCTTTAGCTCAGTAAGTTGCTAGAGCATTTGATGTCTACAGTGTTTTATCATTCTAGATGCTATAGCATAAATATTTCTAGCCATCATTTAATAATACATCAACATTTCATTTACATATTTACAATAAAAATTTATATGTAATTTTTCTGAAATTAGATCTAAGAAAAGTTTATTTGAAATAAATTTACTAAAAATGTTGTTGTCTTTGTTGACATCCACAAGTTTCATAAGGCAGAGCAGTAAGTGGAGAAGTAAGATGAAAATCCTTAACCCAAAATGAAGTGTCATTTTAGTCCATTACTTCACATGAAAATTCACTCATCAGCCTTCAGAGTCATGAGAGTTATTAGCAATGTGAAGGAAAAAATGACAGGGTGAAATTCAGATAGATTTAGGTTTTCAAAATTGATTAGCAATTTGAGCCGTGAGAGCAATCTGCATGGTATTTTTGCTTTAGTAGCTGCTAAAATTGATTAGCAAGTTAGAGGAAGCTGGAGCAAATTGCTTTGCTAATCAAGGAAAATTAAACCACAAAAATGGCTTGATGAGTAAACTCTACAAATGACTCACAAAGTCAGATTGAAAATAGCCTTTTTTTTTTTTTTTTTTTTTTTGGAGTGGCACATAAACTTTAGAATTTTCTATTCTTTATGACTTTGATGTTTTTGTTAGTTGTAGAAAATCATTCATGAATACTTTTAGTTTTCTTGTTTCTTTTTATGTCAGGAAAGGAATGGCTATTGACTGAGAAAATTAATGTGTCTATGCTGTTTTTTTAATCAGCTAGTTGGTCTTAGCATTTACTAGTGTTGAGTAAAATTGTCCTCATTTGGTGCCCCTGATTCCATGGGGTAGCAGAGAATTTGTAAAAGTATAGATCTTGAGAAAAACCTCTTCCTTCTTTGAACTGAAATCTAGGTGATTTACAAAGTTGACATAAACAGGATTTGGTATTAGTGATCATTTGGTATTAGGTTCTTCATCTGTTTGTATTCTTTATCTTGGGGCATTATTTTTATGTCCTTGGCATAATTTGTGCAGTTAGTGATGTGTTAAGTGATAAATTAAACTTGCATTCACTCCATTCAAGAAACAATTTCTATTATGCCAATTGTATTAAGAGTTCAAAATACATTAATAAAGAAAACTTAGAATATTTGTATATTTGAGTTTGTTGTTGAGATTAGTCTTAGTGCCATTTCCTTGAGACTGTTACTAGACTAATTGTAGAAACATTAGTCATTTTTAGACATGAATTACAGGTACAAATTAAAGAGAACAGTGATGTAAGATCAGTTTTAAAAGAATCCTCACTATAGAGAAACTTACAGCAAAAGACTTTTAATAGAATTAATATTTAAAGGTTATCTTTATTGACAAGTATTTTTAGCTATAAAGAAAAATAAAACAATGAATTTTGTAAGTAAATTAATGGAACTAGAACAGATCATGTTGCATGTGGTAACCGAGGCACAGAAAGACAAATGTCACAGGTTCTATCTAATCAAAAGAATCCAGCACTAAATCTTCAGATATAAGTGTAATCAAGAAAATGTCTCTTTGCAAAAGATTGAGAGAGTATTACTGAAAACCATAACCAATCAAGATAGAGACTTGTGAAGTCCACATAACAAAGTTTTAGGGAACAATGTAGAAGAAGGCGTGGAAATATTGACAAGATTGTCAGAAGTTTTCTGTGAGAGGAAGTTTGTCTGATAATTGCTTAGTAGGGCACTGATCAATTGGCATAGCAGAATGTTATTAGACTAATTTTATTGCTGTTATCCTTTAATAGATCAATCATATTTAGTTCTCCTTTAGGCCCATGGCCTATATAGGGACAGTTTCTTAGTTACCAAAGCAATGTTAGGTATGAATTCCTTCTCACAGAATAGACCTTAAATGCATCAAAAAGTGGTTTGTTATGGGCCCTATGGAAATTCCCAAACAGCCCATGTTTTGATTGTCAGGGCAAGTTTATTCTCCAAAAACCGATGAAAAGACCCTACAGGGAACATTTCCATATCATATTGACCACGGATAAGACAAGGTAGATAGATCCTTCACCTCTACCGACTAGTTTTCATGGTTCTGAAAGGTACTGTGTATGCTACCAGAGAATAAAGACAACCATCCAACATGCTGCAATCATTCTTATCTACAACAGTGATCTGCCTGCATATTAAATTCTTACAAACATCTTACCTTAAACAGATATCAGAAGTTTTAAGGTAACTTTATATTTTTCATTTCTTCATTATCTTTTTTGTCTTCACTAGCAAAGCATGTCTTCAAGAACCATAACATTATTCTTATCTTTTCCTTCTTAAAATTCTTTCTCTGTCTTTCTCTCTCTATCTGTCTCTGTCTCTGCCTCTCTGTCTCTGTCTCTGTCTCTGTCTCTGTCTCTCTCTCTCTCTCTCTCTCTCTCTCTCTATTTGTGTGTGTGTGTGTGTGTGTGTGTGTGTGTGTGTGTGTAAGGTATTTATCAAATATATAATCAGACCTCATATATCTTTATTTTCTAAGGCATCACATTTCTGAAGCAAACTACATAAGGTAGGCTCTCTTGTGACACGCATTACTCTAGTTTCCCTAGGTATTTCATTTCCTGACATCATTGATTGCCACCATTATGTTGTTCTTTCTTAATAACTCAGTTTCATTTCAAAGTTTATTTTATTTAATATCTGAAATTTTCAAATTAAATTTCTTATAACACAAAAATTTTAGCCAAGCACTGGTATAGGGGACACTCATTCTAGATAGAATAGGAAGAAACCGTCTTGGTCTCTTTTAGACAGTGATTACCCTATACCACAATGAAAAGATTTACAGAAGGCTGAGCATGTTCCAGTGTTCTCTCAAAAGTCTGAGACCACTACTTTGAGGAATAGTTGTAGATTAAAGCAGATTGAAAGTGAGGCCAAAACAGCAAATAAAAAAAAAAAAAAAAAAAAAAAAAAAAGAGAGAGAGAGAAACTTAAAACCTTCCCCTCATCAAGGCTGATATGAAATAGACATAGATTGTGTAAAACAAATGCAAGCCCTAGATAAAGGAACATGAAATATTTGATTTAGTAGAGAAATGTGACTTTGAGACTCTGCCCAATCTTCCAATCTCAGGCCCGGTTTCCTCCTTAGATGTGTTTTCTTTCATAATAAATCATAGATTCTATTGTTATCTACGTGTTATTATCTAATACCTTGCTCTGGGTCATAAGAACCAGGAAATCCTAGCAGCTCATTCTTGCACCTTGATTCCCATCTTTTACATATCCAACAGTAATGGTACTACTTTTATTTAGGGGGGATATAGTTCAGGGTATTCTCTAATCAATATATCATAGTAGGGGAATACTACCTCTGAGAATGAAATTTTCATTCAACAGCCTTATATCATTTGAGTGTACCTTTACTCACCCTGTTTCAAACTCTTAATGGTTAGCCTTAATGTTTTTCCAGATATCTTGTAAGACATTAATGGGTGACCATTAAAATATTCTTGTAATAAAACATTTTACGGAGTGTGGATAGGCTCTTGGAAGACCTACTTTTGACCATCTAAGCCAGGCAAATGCAAATTAGTCTCAGGAACCAGAAGCTAAAGGCAAACATTATCAAGGTTCACAACAATAGTCAAAGACACCATCAAGATATATTTTAGGGACAACAACATAGGCCAGAGGCCACAATATATTTAATTATCTGTACTCCACAGTTATTGTTTATGAACTGTTTGCCTCTTCATTGTGGGGTACTGCTATGACACCAGATGCAGCTGTGTGAGAGGTAACAAGCCAGGCTGGAGGTTGTCAGATACAGGAATCCAATTCAAGCAGTAGGCAAAAGCACATCCCTGCTATCTCTTAAGACATAGATCATATTAGGCAGATCGGTGCAGTTCCACCAAGCCTGGCTGATAAAAAGTCTCAAATCAAGCAAATAATTTCTATTTCAGATATACTTTTTTGTTCATTTCCCCTGGGAATAAACATTTATAGGATATAGTGGGATGATAACTTGTCAATAAAGGAAAGAATTGGGCTTTTTGTTGTATGATTCATTGTTATTTATGCTATCCATAAACCTTTTATGCTCCAGGGTCTCCCAGAAGCTCACTCCACAAGAAATACCAGTCCAATACAAATCTTTTCCTACCTGCATCAGGGTGATACAAAAGACCTCTTTGTTATTCTGCCTTTTTCTAATCTCCTCTTGGTTGTTTTTGTACTTCATGAGCGTAATTGACACACTGGCCTATGTGACTGAGATATACCACAGCCTCCTCTACTTCAGAAAGATCGTGCATCATCCTGAAACTCAAAAAAGCCTCTCAATTTCCAGATTTCTCTTTTCTTTTAGTCTTCAGAAACTTGTTTAATTAACGTCTTTCTTAACTCCCCTGTGAACAGTTTTATTTAGGCTGTCAATAAGCATCAAACAGCCATCTCTCTTTACAAATTCACTCAGAAATGACTCTTTATTCTACATTGCCTTCTTCAGCTGTACAAGGAGGTTGACAATCTTCAAAAGTACAAGGAGGTAAGACAGTGATAGCCACATGACTCTTATAGTTAATATTATTCAGTAATATTTCCCCTGTATCATCAGAGATTATATAATCCCTGAAATGAGGAGTTACATTACCTACTTTTCCTTAGACTTCATATTGATCCCATGTGTTCCCTATACACTGTAGTCCCATGAATTGGGCTAGGAAAGGTTCTTTTTTTTTAACTTAAAAACTTTCTAATCTAAAGAGTTCAGAGGCAGACTACTTTCAACATCCCATTATTAAGTCCCTCTTTGCAAGCCCAATCATATGTTTTTCTTTCCTTTGATTTAAAGTTTTATATTAGAGGTATATATTCTTTTGCTCTTATCGAATTACTTATATTTTCACGATTGAACTCTTTCAATGGGTTCCAAACTTTTGGACCCTAGCAGAGGTTCTATAGTGTACATGTAATTTGTACTTATTCTTTTTGCACATGGTTATAATAAATGATGAGGCAAAATCTCCATCTCTTCTGCCATCCAGTCCGGCAGGCACTAAAGGTTTAAAAACTGGTGAGTAGGAGATAGAGGCAGCCAGGGAGCAGAGAGATCTCTGCAGAGTGAGCACAGAAAGTGCACCCCCCCGCCCTGCCCGATCCAGGCACCAGGAACACAACTTTGGAACTTCTGTTTCTACCTGGCTACACTGAGGCGCAGAACAAGGCTCAGCCCATTTGACATCTGGACCAGTGGAGATACAGGGACACAGACCAGACAGATACAAGGGAAAGGTGAGAACATATTACTGACAACAAAATGGCAAGAGGAAAGCGAAAGAGTATATCAAAGGAAACCAAGACAACCTGGCAACACCAGAACCCAGCTCTCCCATAACAGCAAACATCGGAATGCCAAACACTCCAGAAAAAGAAGACGCAGACCTAAAATCATACCTCAAGACACTGATAGAGATAATTAAACAAGAACAGGAGGAAAAGCAAAAAGATTCAGAAGCTTTTAAAGAGGAAACAAAAAAACAACACTCAAAGAACTCAAAGAACTAGAGGAAAACAGAAACAAAGAAATGAAGGAATGGAAGAGGGAAATTAAAACAGAAATTGACACAATAAAGAAAACACTAAAAGAGATAACCCTAGAGGCAGAACACCATAAAAAAAAAAAAATCAGGAGTCACAGAAGCAAGCATTTCCAATAGATTGCAAGAGATTGAAGAGAGAATCTTGGGGGAAGAAGACAACATTGTAAACATTGAAAAAACAGCAAGAGAAGATATAAAAAAAAAAAAAGATCCTAAACCAAAATGTCCAGGAAATCCAAGACACAATGAGAAGACTGAACCTAAGGATAATAGGAAGAGAAGAGGGAGTAGAGTATCGACTAAGAGGCACAGTAAATATCTTCAAAAATCGTGGAAGAAAACTTCCCTACCCTCAAGAATTAGAAGACCACAAGCATAAAAGAAGCCTTCAGAACTCCAAATAGATTGGACCAGAAAAGAAATACCTCCCGACACATAACAGTCTAAACACAAAGTGCCCAAAGCAAAGAAAGAATGCTAAATGCAGTAAGGGAAAAAGGTCAAGTAACATATAAAGGCAGACCAATCAGAATCACACACGATTTCTCAACAGAGACTATGAAACCTAGAAGAGCCTGTACAGATATCATGCAGACCCTAAGAGAGCACAAATGCCAGCCCAAGCTGCTATACCCAGAAAAACTATCAATCACCATAAATGGAGAGATGAAGATATTTCAAAACAAATCAAAATTTACACAATATCTGACCACAAACCCAGCACTACAACGAATTATAGGTGAAAAACCCAATACAATAAGGGAAAATACAGCCGAGTGAAAACAAGAAAACTAAACAAGAAAACCAAAAGATGAAAAAGACACAGACACAACTCAACCCACAAAAGCAATAATAGCAGGAAACAGAAACAACTATTCCTTGATATCTATTAACATAAATGGACTCAACTCCCCAATAAAGGGAAATAGGCTATCAGACTAGATACATAAACAAAATCCAGCCTTTTGCTGCATACAGAAAACTCATCTAAGAGACAAAGACCAACACTATCTCAGAGTAAAAGGGTGGGAAAAAACTTCCAAGCAAACATTTCCAAGAAGCAAGCTGGAGTGGCTATTCTAATATCGAATAAAATAAATTTCCAACCAAAAGTTATCAAAAAAGATAAAGAAGGAAACATTTTACTCATTACTGGGAAAATCTGTCAGGAGGAAATCTCAATCCTTAACATATATGCTCCAAATAAAAAAGCTCCCACATTCATAAAAAAAACCCTACTAAACCTCAACAAATACATTTCACCCCACACAATAATAGTGGGAGACTGTAATATCCCACTCTTTCCAAAAGACAGATTATGGAAACTGAAACTAAACAAGGACACTGTAAAACTAGCAGAGACTTTGAACAAATTGGAATTAATAGATATCTACAGAACGTACCATCCTAAAGTAAAAGAATACACCTTCTTCTCAACACCCCATGGCACCTATTCGAAAATTTACCACATAATTGGACACAGAACGAGCCTCCATCGATATAAGAAGATTGAAATACTCCCATGCATCCTCTCAGATCACCACGGTCTATGGCTGGTCTTTAACAACAACAAAGAAAAAAAAAAGCCTACGTACATATGGAAACTAAACAACGCTCTGTTAAACGATAGCAGGGCCAAAGAAGAAATAAAGAAAGAAATTAAGGACTTTCTAGAATTCAATGAAAACGAAAACACAACATACCCAAACCTATTGGATGCAATGAAAGCAGTACTGAGAGAAAAACTCATAGCCCTAAGTGCTTCCAAAAAGAAACTGGAAGAGCTTACATCAGCAACCTGACAGCACAGCTGAAAGCCCTAGAACAAAAGGAAGCAGATATACCCAAGAAGAGTAGATGGCAAGAAATAATCAAAATTAGGGCAGAAATAGACCAAATAGAAACAAAAAGACCCATTGAAAAAATCAACAAAACCAAGAGTTGGTTCTTTGAAAAAATCAACAAGATTGATAAACCCCTAACCAGACTAAGTAGAGGGCAAAGAGAGAATATACAAATTAACAAAACCAGAAAGGAAAGTAGAGACATAACAACTGAAACTGAGGAAATTCAAGTAATCATCAGATCCCACTACAAAAACTTATCCTCCAAAAAATTGGAAAATCTGGAGAAATGGACGAATTCCTATACAGATACAAGATCCTAAAGTTAAACCAGGACCAAGTAAGCCATCTAAATAATCCTATAACACCTAAAGATATTGAAGAAATCATCAAAAGCCTCCCAACCAAAAAAAGTCCAGGTCCAGATGGGTTCAATGCAGAATTTTATCAGACATTTATTGCGGATATAACACCAATACTCTCCAAACTATTCCAAAAGTTAGAATCAGATGGAATACTACCTAACTCATTTTTTCAGGCTACAATAACCTTCGTACCTAAACCACACAAAGACCCTACAAGGAAAGAGAACTTCAGACCAATCTCGCTTATGAACATTGATGTAAAAATACTCAACAAAATCCCTGCAAACCGAATCCAAGAACACATCAAAACGATCATTCATCATGACCAAGTAGGCTTCATCCCTGGGATGCAGGGATGGTTTAATATAAGGAAATCCATCAACGTAATCCACCATATAAACAAACTCAAAGAACAAAATCACATGGTCATCTCATTAGATGCAGAAAAAGCATTTGACAAAATTCAACACCCCTTTATGTTAAAAGTCCTGGAAAGAACAGGAATCCAAGGTCCTTACTTAAACATAATAACAGCAATATACAGCAAACCAACAGCCAACATCAAACTTAATGGTGAGAAACTTGAGGCAATCCCACTAAAATCAGGGACCTTACAAGGCTGCCCACTCTCCCCTTACCTGTTCAACATAGTACTGGAAGTCCTGGCTGGAGCAATTAGACAGCCAAAGGAGATCAAGGGGATACAAATCATAAAGGAAGAGATAATAACATCACTCTTTGCCGATGACATGATAGTGTACTTAAATGACCCCAAAAATTCCACCAGAGAACTCTTACAGCTGATAAACAAGTTCAGCAAAGTGGCTGGATACAAAATTAACTCAAACAAATCAGTATCCTTTTTTTACTCAAAGGACAAACATGTGGAGAAAGAAATTAGAGAAAAGGTACCCTTCACAATTGTCACCAAAACTATGAAATACTTTGGTGTGACTCTAACTAAGCAAATGAAGGACCTGTACGACAAGAACTTCAAACCTCTAAAGAAGAAATTTGAGGAGGATCTCAGAAAATGGAAAGATCTCCCATGCTCATGGATTGGAAAGGTCAACATTTAAAAAATGGCCATCCTACCTAAAGCAATCTACAGATTCAATGCAATCCCCATCAAAATTCCAACCAAGTTCTTTATGGACTTGGAAAGATCAATGTGCAATTTCATGTGGAATAACAAAAGACCTAGAATATCGAAATCCATCCTCAACAACAAGAAAATATCTGTGGGAATCACCATCCCTGACCTCAAGCTATATTACAAGGCAATTGTGCTGAAAACTGCATGGTACTGGTAATAGGTATGTGGATCAATGGAATAGAATAGAAGATCCAGAAATGAGCCCTCATGTTTATGGTCACCTGATTTTTGACAAAGGAACTGTAAACATTAAATGGAAAAAGGACAGCCTATTCAACAAATGGTGCTGGTCTAACTGGGACTCAGCATGCAAAAGAATGAAAACAGACCCTTTCTTATCTCCTTGTACAAAGCTCAAGTGTAAGTGGATTAAAGATCTCCACATTAAACCAGATACACTGATACTATTATATGAGAGAATAGGGAAAACCTTAGAACACATAGGCATAGGAGAATATTTTCTGGACAAAACACCACTGGCTTAAGCTCTAAGGTCAAAGATTAACAAATGGGACTTAATGAGATTGCAAAGTTTCTGTAAGGCTAAGGACATTGTCAAGAAAACAAAATGGCAGCCAACAGAATGGGAAAAGATCTTTACCAACTCTACATCAGATAGTGGCCTAATATCCAAGGTATACAAAGAACTCAAAAAGCTAGCCACTAGAGAATCCAATAACGCTATTAAAAATGGGGTACAGAGCTAAACAAAACATTCTCATCTGAGGACTATCGAATGGCTGAAAAATATCTGAGGAAGTGCTAGACATCCTTAGCCATCAGGGAAATGCAAATCAAAACAACACTGAGATTCCACCTCACACCAGTCAGATTGGACAAGATCCAAAACTCAGATGACAACAGATGCTGGCGAGATTATGGAGAAAGAGGAACACTTCTCCACTGTTGGTGGGGTTGCAAACTGATACAACCACTGTGGAAATCAGTCTGGCGAAACCTCAGAAAATTGGACCTGAAGACCCAGCTATTCCACTTCTGGGTATACTCCCCAGAGACACTTTAGTACACAACAAAGATATATGCACCACAATGTTCATAGCAGCTCTATTTATAATAGCCAGAAGTTGGAAAGAATCCAGATGTCCTTCAGAAGGTGAGTGGATACAAAAATTGTGGTACATTTTCACAATGGAGTACTACTCAGTTATGAGAAACAATAACTTAACAAAATTCTTAAGATAATGGATGCATCTAGAGAATATCATCCTGAGTGAGATAACCCAGTCACAAAAGAACAGACATAATATGAAGTCACTGATAATGGGATACTAACCCCAGAAAGCACTGAACACTCCAGAAACAACTCACAGACTGTGTGAAGCTCAAGAAAAAAAAAGAAAAAAAAAAAGATAGAAAAGAAAAAAATCATTATGCTCAATCCCTACACACCAAGAAAACGTTGACTAATTCCGGGTTACATCCTGTTTTGCATGTACTTTATGCTCATTGTAATTAGTAAGACCTTAATGCACACTATCAAACCTTTGGAAAAAAAAAGCCAAACATTCACAAAAATGTATTCGTATACTTTTATGCAAAAATCCTTAAAATTTGTACATTTATCTTTGTTTTTTTAAAATAAAGTTGCTCAAAAAAAAAAGGGAACATTAACACTAAAAAAAAAAAAAATCTCCATCTCAACTTACAATAATAAATTATGTTCTAAACAGAGGCTAACATTGAGTACAAGATCTTTGTGTTTATTTCATGTTTAAATTTCTCTTGCACAAATAAGTCCATGCTGGTCAGCCATTTTGATCACACTTGTATTTTTTTTACATGTAGTATTGAACATGAAACCACTGATAAGTTTTTTCAGTAATATTGACATACAAGTGCTCTTGTCCTTTTTATTGTAATGTACTCACCATTTCTTCAACCATTTCCCAGGCTTCACATCTAAGTATTTATACTCATATGGAAGATTACACTCGTTAAGGCTATGTACTATAGCTACTTGTATTATGAATAAAAATTGTGTTCACCAAAAATCTGATTGCATGAAATGATCTGTAGGTAGCTTCCGTGAACCTACTCCCAGTTTGTGCTGTTTGGAAAATAAAGATTTTAGCAGCTAATAGATGGGGAGAACAGACAAAGGAGAGATTTTATAAATACTGGTACTTGGGATCCAGAGGAGGAAGAAGAACAGAGAGCTCAACCATATTTTAGGAGAGTGTGGATAGAGGAGAGTCAGAGGCAGCCATGGGGGAGAGAAACTAGGAGAGCCCCCTGGGCTCTGGATCAAGAAGGCATGGCTAGAGTTCTGCATAAATGAGTCTGGAGCAGCCAAGATGGAACATAGAAGTTAGTAAGTAGTAACTTAGAATTATCTGTGGGAGGTAGATTCTAGAATCATGGAGGTTAGGCAGTCACCCAGCTATTTGATGATAAGGCATATTACAATGTAATGGTTCTCTCTCCTCTCTCTCTCTCTCTCTCTCTCTCTCTCTCTCTCTCTCTCTCTGTGTGTGTGTGTGTGTGTGTTTGTGTGTGTGTGTGTGTGTGTATGCATGTTTCATTTGGGAACATCACCCACTGAGGCAAGAAGGAATCCGATGCTGTGATCTGTTGAATTATTAATTCAACAATGTATTCTATATAGAAAATGACCACCCTAAATTTTTTTCCAAAAGGAATTCTAAATGAGTTAGCTTTGGTTTCATGTCTTTCAACCCCCACAAAAGCACTAACATAATAAGAAATACGTGTCATGAAAAACAGTAATCATATTGACATTATTGCCATCCTATCTTTAGGGTAGTCATATTGCGGAAAAATGTTATGCTACGCTGGACAAGTGACATATATTCACTCTTCTAAAATTCTCTGTTGGTTTTATCAGCATCTATGCCAAATGCCAAGTTTCCATGTTAAATTTTCCTGGAGTTATGTAAAAAATGTTTGTTCAACCCAGATAGAACACCAGTGAGAGACAGATGTAAGAATTGCATTAAAACCCAAATTAAGAAATTAATGAGTTTATTGGTGTTCCCTATAATTTAAGAAAAAAACAAATCCACACTAACAACCACTATGCACCAGCTGGTGGTCTTGGTCTGTTTCCAGCCCAACACACAGGCTGAGACTGCATTTTCTTTTATCTAAATCCTGTCCCACCAAGGCTGGCTCTGTCTCTCCAGAACTCAATAGATACTATCTCCACCCTGTGGCTGGCTGTCTCCAAATCCACTCTCCACTTCCTAATTTTCATGGTTAGCTGGGGTGCACTTCTTACAAACCAATACCCTGCAGCAGCAATTTTTTCTGGATCTCAGTAGAATTTCCAAGTGAAAGAAAACACCAGACAACCTTAGATTAACATCACCAGATATCACTACCATTGGGCACAGAACCTACCATCCTAATTTCCCCAATTATTCTAAGTTAGAAATCTTCTCATAGATCCAACCCTGGAACTAACAGTCTCTGCCTTTCTACACTGTGTCTGCCTTGCTCCAGCCATCTAAAAACAGGGCCTTTTTTTTCTTCTTTGTCTCTGGACCTGGAAGGAACTTCCTCACCCAATGATTTCTTTCTTGTCATCTTTATTTTCTAATCAATTAGAGAGAATTCCACTACATATTGGAATTGGCTATAAAATTGTTTACAAGAGTGTGGATACTATCCCATCCCTATCCCTTGTAAAGAACAAACATTCTACAAAGCCTAACTCCAGCAAAGATGATAATCTCATTGCACATTTAAAAGAGACTTTCCTTCATTTAAACCTCAAATTTCTATATGTTGTAGCATATCCAAAAGCTACATGCCATTAAGGGTTAAAAGGGAGTTAAGACTAGAATGCCATGTGAAATTCCTTTGATTCATTGGGACAGGTTCTTTCTGGTCTCCATCTGTGCCAAGACCTAAGGCTGTCCCACAACACTCCATAACCAAATTCTGCTGGAGAGACCGGGTCTCCCAGGATTGTTTTGCTTCCTAAGTTAAAAGAGCCTATGAAAATCTTCAATAAAATTATAGAATAAAACTTTCCTAATGTAAAGAAAGAGATGCCAATGAGCATAGAAGAAACCTACAGAACTCCATATAGATTGGAAGAGAAAAGGAATTCCTCTTATCACGTGATAGTCAAAACAGCTAATGTTCAAAACAAAGAAAGAGAATTAAAAACAGTAAGGTAAAAGAGTCAAGTAACATATAAAGGCAGACCTAGCAGAAATATACCAGATTTTGCAACAGTGAACATAAAATATAGAAAATCATGGACAAATGTTATACAGACCCAAAGAGAACACAAATGCCAGCACAGGCTACTATATTAAGCAAAACTTCAATCATCATAGATGGAGAAACAAAACTATTCTAGGACAAAAGCAAGTTTACACAATATCTGTCAACAAATCCAGGCCTACAATGGATAATAGATGAAAAACAGAAAAAAGAGGTAAAATTCACCCTATGAAAAGAAAGAAATTAAACTTCTTAAACCAAACCCCCCAAAAGAAAAGCACAGAAACAAAATTCTATCTCTAACAAAAAAAAATGTAGGAAATAACAATTACTATTACTTAAAATCTCTTAACATCAATGAACTCAATTCCCCAATAAAAAGACATAGACTATTAAAATGGATACATAAACTGGATCCAGCATTTTGCAGCATACAGGAAACTCATGTCAGCAACAAAGACAAACACTACCTCAGAGTAAAAGGTTGGAAAAAAAATTCCTAGCAAATGTTCACAAGAAACAAGCTGGAGTAGCCATTCCTAATAATGAATAAAATAAATTTTCAACCAAAAGTCATCACAAAAAAAAAAAAAGAAAAAAAAAAACAAGTAAGGATACATTTTACTCATCAGAGTAAAAAAGAATCTATCAAGATGAACTCTCAATCCTGAATAACTATTATTTAAACACAACGGCATCCACATTCATAAAGCAGTTCTACAAAAGCTCAAAGCATAAATTATACCACACACAATAAAAGTTGGAGGCTTCAGCACCCCATTCTCATCAATGTACAGAACATGGAAGCAGAAACTAAACAGAGAAACAGTGAAAGTAACAGAAGTTATAAACCAAATAGATTTAACAGATAGCTATAGCTGCTTCCCCCTCCCTGCCTCAGCTTGCTCCAGGGAACCTGTAACCTGCATAGGCCTATTCCCAGCCAGACAACAGGGAGTGAGGAACCGCACTCAGACCACTTGCCACCAGGAACAGCAGTGAGCCAGCAGTGAGCCAGAATGCAGTCCCCCCCTTCCCTTTCCCTGCCCCAGCTTGCCCCAGGGAGCCATTAACCCTGCATCAGGGCTATTCCCAGCTGAATAAAACTGCATGAGGAATGCACAGTCAGACCACCCACCACCAGGAACAGCAGAGAGACATCGGGGAGTCAGCGGTGAGCCAGCAGTGAGCCAGCTGTGATCAAGGGACACAGGTCTGGAACAGCAGTGAACCAGCAGTGAGCCAGTGGTGATCCAGAAGTGATCCAGGGACACAAGACTGACAACAAGATGGCAGAGAAAGGGAAAGAATGTACCCCAGGGAAACCAAGACAAACTGGAAACATCAGGACCCAGCTCTCAGAACACAGCAAACAGCTGAATGCCAAACACATCAGAAAAAGAAGACACAGACCTAAAATTATACCTCAAGATGATGATAGAGATATTTAAACAAGAATTGGTGGAAAAGCAGAAAGACTTAGAAGCTATTAAAGAGGAAACAAGAAAAACACTCAAAGAACTCAAAGAAATAGAGAAAAGCAGAACCAAAGAGATGAAGGAATGGAAGAAAAATAGGGTCAAAGAAAAAAATAAAGAAAGAAATCAAGATTTTCTAGAAATTAATGAAAACGGAAACACGACATACCCAAACCTATGGGATACAATGAAAGCAGTACTGAAGGCAAAACTCATAGCTCTGAGTGCTTCCAAAAAGAAACTGGAGAGAGCATACATCAGCAACTTGAAAGCACAGCTGAAAGCTCTAGAACAAAAGGAAGCAGATACACCCAAGAGGAGTAGAAGGCAAGAAATAATCAAACTTAGGGCAGAAATCGACCAAATAGAAACAAAATGAACCATTGAAAAAATCAACAAAACCAAGACCTGGTTCTTTGAGAAAATCAACAAGATTGATAAATGCTTAGCCAGACTAACTAGTGGGCAAAGAGAGATTATCCAAATAAACAAAATCAGAAAGGAAAGTGGAGAAATAATGACTAAAACTGAGGAAATTCAAGAAATCATTCGATCCTACTACTAAAGCCTATACTCAACAAAGCTGGAAAATCTGGAGAAAATGAATCCCTAGACAGACACAAGATACCAAAGTTAAAACAGGACCAGGTAAACCATCTAAATAATCCCATATCACCTAAAGAAGTAGAAGTCATTAAAATACTCCCAACCAAAAAAGCCCAGGTCCAGATGAGTTCAGTGCATAGTTTTATCAGACATTTATTGACAACATAATAGCAATACTCTCCAAACTATTCCACAAAATAGAATCCGATGGAACACTACCTAACTCATTCTTAGGCTACAATAACCCTCCTGCCTAAACCACACTAAGAACCTACAAGGATACAGAACTTCAGACCAATCTCACTTATGAACATTGACGCAAAAATACTCAACAAAATCCTTGCAAATGAATCCAAGAACACATCAAAATGATCATTCACCATGATCAAGTAGGCTTCATCCCTGGCATGCAGGGATGGTTAAATATAAGGAAATCCATCAATGTAATCCACCTTATAAACCAACTCAAAGAAAAACACCACATAGTTTTCTTACTAGATGCTGAGAAAGCATTTGACAAAATCCAACACCACTTCATGTTAAAAGTGTTGGAAAGAAGAGGAATCTAAGGCCCATACCTAAACATAATAAAAGCAATATACAGCAAACCAACAGCCAACATCAAACTTAATGGCGAGAAACTTGAAGAAATCCCACTAAAATCAGGGACTCAACAAGGCTGCCCAATCTCCTCCTACTTATTCAACATAGAATTGGAAGTCCTGGTCGGAGCAATTAGACAGAAGAAGGAAATCAAAGGGATACAAATTGGAAAGGAGGAATTAAAAACATCACTGTTTGCAGATGACATGATAGTATACTTAAGTGACCTTACAACTTCCACCAGAGAACTCCTACAGCTGATAAACAAGTTCAGCAAAGTGGCTGGATATAAAATTAACTCAAACATATCAGTAGCCTTCCTATATTCAAAGGACAAATATGTGGAGAAAGAAATTAGGGAAAAGAGTCACAAAAACTATGAAATACCTTGATGTGACTCAAAGCAAATGAAGGACCTGTATGACAAGAACTTCAAATCTCTAAAGAAGGAAATTGAGGAAGATCTCAGAAAATGGAAAAATCTCTCATGCTCATGGATTGGAAGGACTAACATTTTATAAATGGCCATCTTACAAAAAGCAATCTACACATTCAATGCAATCCCCATCAAATTTCCAACCCAGTTCTTCATTGAGTTGGAAAGAGCAATGTACAATTTTATCTGGAATAACAAAAGGCCTAGAATAGCAAAATCTATCCTCAACAACAAGAAAACAGCTGTGGGAATCACTATCCCTGACCTCAAGCTATATTACAAGGCAATTGTGCTCTAAACTGCATGGTACTGGTACAGAAATAGGCATGTGGATCAATGGAATAGAATAAATTTCCAGAAATGAGCCCTCATGTATATGGCTACCTGATTTTTGACAAAGGAGCCGTAAACTTTAAATGGAAAAAGACAGCTTATTTAATAAATGGTTTTGGTCCAGCTGGCACTCAGCATGCAAAAGAATGAAAATAGACCCTTTTTTATCTCCTTGTACAAAGCTCAATTGTAAGTGTATCAAAGATTTTTACATTAAACGAGATACAGTGGAACTATTAGAAGAGAAAGTAGGGAAAACTTTAGAACATATAGGCACAGGAGCAAATTTCCTGAACAGAAGATCAATGGCTGGAGCTCTAAGGTCAAAGATTGACAAATGGGACTTAATGAGATTGCAAAGTTTCTGTAAGGCTAAAGACACTGTAAAGAAAACAAAACGGCAGCCAACAGAGTGGGAAAGATATTTACCAACCCCACATCAGATAAAGGCTTAATATCCAAGGTATATAAAAAACTCAAAAAGCTAGACACCAGAGAATTAAACAACCCTATGAAAAAATGGGGTACAGAGCTATACAAAAAGTTCTCAATCGAGGAATATAGAATGGCTGAGAAACATCTAAGGAAGTGCTCAACATCCTTAGCCATCAGGGAAATGCATATCTAAACAACCCTGAGATTCCACCTCACACCAGTCAGATTGTCCAAGATCCAAAACTCAGATGACAACAGATGCTGGCAAGGATATGGAGAAAGATGAACACTTCTCCACTGCTGGTGGGGTTGTAAACTGATACAACCACTCTGGAAACCAGTCTGGCTGTTCCTCAGAAAAATGGACATAGTTCTACCTTGAAGACCCAGTTATTCCACTTCTGGGCATTTACCCTAAAGCTGCTACAGCATACAACAATCATACATGTACCACAGTGTTCACTGCAGGTATATTTATAATATCCAGAAGCTGGAAAGAACCCAGATGCCTGTCAGTAGATGAATGGATACAAAAATTGTGGTATATTTAAACAGTGGAGTACTACTCAGCTATCAGAAACAATGACTTAACAAAATTCTTAAGAAAATGGAAGCATCTAGAGAATATCATCCAGAGTGAGATAATCCAGTCACAGAAGAACAGACATAATATGCAGTCACTGATAATGGGATTCTAACCCCAAAAAGTTCTGAACACCCCAGAAACAACTCACAAACTTTGTGTAGTTCAACAACAAATAAATAATATATTTCAATTAAAATAGAACTGTATCACATCCCCCTTTCCTCCCAACAGCCCCTCCCAGTTTCTCTCCTATCCCCTCAAATTAATAGCCTGTTTCCTATGTTATTGTTACATATATACATATGTGTATGTATATGTACCCACAAATACTTAAGTACAACCTTAAAAAATGTATTCATATACTTTTATGCAAAAATGCTGAAATTTTGTTCTTTTTTCTTTGTTTTTTAAAATAATGTTAAAAAATATGAACAACATGTGACAATATATCTTCTATTTTACTTACAGGATTTCCATAACTACTTACTCTCTCTTGGCA
Organism: Micromys minutus; assembly: GCF_963924665.1. Taxonomy (NCBI): domain Eukaryota; kingdom Metazoa; phylum Chordata; class Mammalia; order Rodentia; family Muridae; genus Micromys; species Micromys minutus. The sequence goes on from NC_137974.1 coordinate 50,731,804, forward strand.
AAAGCAGGAAAAGTAGGCATACATATCTTCATTGCAGGAACATGTATTTGATTACTTCTCAAAGTAGAAATATTTTCAGTATTTTTTGAAATTAGAAGTGTTCATTTTATATTTTCCCTAGATACTTAATTTTAGGATTTTATCTGTAGAATCACTTGCTTTCTTATGAAACGATGCACACATGCTACTCTTTGTTTCAGCAAAATTGGAAATAACATAAACTTGAGAATAATGCAAGAGAAGCCTCGATAAATACATTATAGGCAATCTTTTCAGTCTGGATAAAAATAAGCGAAGGAGATCTCCATCTACTCATACAGAAAGGTAGTTTAAAATGAAAAAAGCAACAGGCGATCATGTTTTTGTGCTATTTTTAGAAAGTAAAATTGATATCTATACTCATTTATGTATATATTTGAAGAGAATTAGAGGATTCTCTGCTATATATTTCGTACATTTTAACAGGTATGACTGTTGTGATACAGTGATATCTTCCACTGTAGAGAACTTTAGACATGTAATTATTCGTATTATTTTCTTTCTCTGTGGCATATAGAATAATGATGAATCTCAAAATTAATGACATCTTAGATATAATAGACTGCTACCTACTGTGAAGGGAAGCTGTAGACAGGATGAGGAGCAATGTTTCTCTTTATTTGCTTTCTAATGGTTTGCATTTAAGCCATGTGAACTTACCTGTTTCCTCCAAATTTAATATTTAATAATATTCGTAAAATGAAATAATGAGAGCTGATACTTCCCTGTCTGTCTTTCTACCAAAAAAAATGAATATTTCATCCTAAAACAAAAGAATATACCTTCTCAGCAACTCTGGACACCTTCTCCAAAAATGGCCATATAGTCAGTCACATAAGAGGCCTTAACAGATATATGATCATCAAAAAAATTCAATGCATCCTGTCAGATCACCATGGACTAAAAATGGTCTTCAATAATAACAAAAAGCCCATATACACATGGAGCTGAACAATGTTCTACTTAACTTTAGCTTAGTCAAGGAAGAAATAAAAAAGGAAATGAAAGACATTTTAAAATTTAATGAAAATCAAGGTACAACATAATCAAACTTATGGGATGCAATGAAAGCAGTGCTAAGAGGAAATTTAATAGCTCTGCGTGCCTCCTAGCAGAAATTGGAGAGAGCATATTCTAGCAGTTTGACAGCACACCTGGATGCTCCAGTACAAAAAGGAACAGATACACCAAAGAGAAAAATACAGTAGGCAATAGTCAAACTCAGAGGTGAAGTTAAATAAATAGAAATAAAAAAGAACTATACAAAGATTCAATGAAACCAGAAGCTGGTTCTTTGAGAAAATCAGTAAGATTGATAAACCCTTAGCCAGACTAAAGAGGGAGCAGAGATAGAGAATACAAAATAATAAAATAAGAAATGAAAGGGGAGACAAAACAACAGAAACTAAAGAAATTTAAGAAGTCTTCAGATCCTACTACAAAAGCCTATACTTGATAAAACTGGGAAATCTAGGAAATCTAGACACATAACAACTTCCAAAATTATATCAGGATCTGATAAAGCATCTAAACAGCCTCATAACCCCTAAAGAAATAGAAGCAATCATCAAAAGACTCCCAACCAAAAAAGCCCAGGACCAGATGAGTTTATTGCTGTATTCTATCATACCTTCATAGAAGACCTAATACCAATACTTTCCAGACTACTCCACAGAATAGAAACAGGGGGAATACTCTCCAACTCAATCTTTAAAGCCACACTCATTCCTAAACCAAATAAAGATTCTACAAAGAAAGGGGACTTCAGAACAATTTCCCTCATGAGCCTGACACAAAAATACTCAATAAAATGCTTGCAAACTGAATACAAGACTATATCATAATGAATATTCACTATGAACAAATAGGCTACATGAGAGGAGGGCAAGGATGGTTCATATATACAAACCTATCAGTGTAATTCATTATATAAACAAACTTAAAGGGAAAAAAACCAAAACCATATGATCATCTCTTTAGATGCAAGCAACAGATTGAGAAAAGAATAATGCTATAAAAAATGGGGTAGAAAGATAAACAAAAAATTCTCAACCGAGGAATATCAAATGGCTGAAAAATCACCTAAATAAATGCTCAATATTCCTTGTCATTAGGGAATGTAAATCAAAGCAACCTTAAGATTCCAACTCATAACAGTCAGAATGGCTAAGATCAACAACTTAGGTGACAGCAGATGCTGACTTGTATGTAGAGAAAGAGGAACACTTCTTGACTGTTAGTGGGGTTGTAAGCAGGTACAACCACTTTGAAAATAAGTCCAGCAGTTCCTCAGAAAATTGGACATAGTTCTACCTGAAAGCACAGCTATTCCACTCATTGGAATATACCCCAAAGATGCTCTAACATATAACAAGGACATATTTTCTGCCACGTTTGTAGCAGTCTTATTTATAATAGCCAGAAGCTGGAAAGAACCCAGATGTCCTTAAACAAAGGAATAGATACAGAAATTGTAGTACATATACACTCAGCTACTAAAAACAATTACTTCATAAAATTTCTAGGCATATGGATGAAACTTGAAGCTATAATCCTCACTGAAGTAACCCAATCACAAATAAACACTCATGGTACATACTCAGTGATAAGTGATACTAGCCCCAAAAGCTTGGAATAACTAAGAAACAACTCACAGAAATTATGAAGCTCATAAAGAAAAAAGACTAGTAAGTGGATGCTTCAGTCCTTCTTAGATGAGAGAAGAAAAACACTAATGGAAAGAAATAATGAGATAAATAGAAGAGCAGGGACTGGAGAAAAGATCATCCAAAGACTTCTTCATCTGGGGATCTAGCCCATATGTAGTCATTAAACCCATGCACTACTTCTAATGCCAAGTAGTGCTTACTGGCAGGAATCTGATATGGATGCCTTCTCAGAGGCTCTTTAAGAACCATACTGATACAGAAGAGGATGCTTGCAGCTAACCATTTGACTGAATACAGGGACCCAATGAAGGACCTAGAGAAAGCATTGAAGGAACTGAAAGAGTCTCCAACCCCATGGGAAGAACAAATTGATCAACTCACCAAACCCACTACAGCTCCCAGGAAATAAAACACCAACCAATGAGTTCTTATGAAGAAACTCATGGCTCCAGGTGCATATGCAGCAGAGGATAGCATTCTCTAGCATCAATGAGAGGAGAGGACTTTGATTCCTGGAAGGGTTGTTTACCCAGTGTTTTGGAATACCAAGGTGCTAGGGTGGGAGAGAGAAGTTGGGAGAGGGAGCCCCTTCATAGAGGCAATGGGAGGAGGGGGAGGGGATTGCCAGAAGGAAGATAACACCTGAAATGTAAATACAGAGAATATTCAATTAAAAAAAGGAGAAAAAAGTGAACAGAGAATTAAGTAAATAAATAAACAAAAATAAATAATTAAAAATAGGATTGTATGATCACCTCCTTTTTTATTATGTTATGGAGTATTAACAGAATCCTTCTATCACTGCATTGTTCAGCATAATCAGTATTCAATGCTATTTGGCCAAGGTGCTATAATATTTACTTCAAAACAGTGATTAAAAGACCTTGAAAAACTTTTAGAAAAAAATATTACAACCAAAGATTAGCATTTGAAGAATAGAAGTTTTCACTATTTTAATTTGGATATTGTAAAATGTTTCTGTGTAGGTCTGTGTGTATATGTGTGTAAATATTTATCATATTATGCTCCATGAAGATGCACTATTATCATTTTTCAATTAATATTTAAATAAAGCTCAACTTTTGAAGTTATTGAGCCTTTAGAAATATCATGAATTCAAGAAGAAAATATTGGGTGTTAGATACTCAGAGGGAAAGGAAAGTATTAAAAGATTTATTAACAAAATAAATTCAGGAAATTAGGCCAGAGCTGAGAGATTGATGTAGGAAATGATATGAAACATGAGAGTCAAAAAAGGTACAGATAAAATAAATGGTAATAATGTCAGATTTTAAATCATGTCCCCAGGCATGAGCTTTTGCAGATTGAGCTATGGCTATGAAGATTAAAGGCACTGGTGTTTTGTGTGGATGTTACAGCTCTTGATGTGTAATCACACAAGAATGTTAGATCCAGCTACTCTGAGAATGACTATATTCACCCCAAACCTGAATTCATGATCCTTCAAGTAGTTTTGCTTCTACAAAAGATCATATATTGTATTTTATAAAGGAGATTATCTATATTTTCATGAAATTTGACTCCAAAGCAAGATATAAATATATTTCATTGCAGATTCACTTTAAAATATTTCTTCTACAGGAAAAGTAATATAAGATTCAGAGAGATTTGGTTCATGTAATTTCTGATATTCATTGTGAGGCAGGAAAACACAGAACATGTCTTAGTAACCTGAGATTTTTATTTCATTTGGGTTATATGCACACACTTCTAACAATGCACTTGACAAACCAAGATCTTTATTTGCTTGTAGTGCAAACACACACACACACACACACACACACACACACACACACACACACACACCTCTTCTAAATATATACTTAACAACCTGTTATGAGTCAGGACACCCCACTTGCATTGTGCTACATGTATACTTCTTGCTGACCAATAGGATATATTACTTCTCTTCTTAATAACCATAAATTATGCATTATATTCCATTCTACCAGTTATCTTTGGGTGTGAGTGATCAGGTGCTACAGCATGGACCAATTTAGGATATGTCTTAAGATTTTTATTCCTTTCAAGGCTAATTGTTAATTTTAGCCTTAGACACTCAGGTCTCATGCCATTACTGAGGGCAGTCAGGGGAGTGACATGGAGTCAGGAATTGAAGCAAAAGCCACAGGTGCACACTGTTTACAGGCTTGCTCTCGATGGCTTACTAAATTTGTTATTATGCACAATTTAGAACTACCTACCAGAGTTGGTACAACTTAGAGTAGGATGGGACTTTGAGTAGCAATCAGGAATCTTCCCTATAGATTTTCCTGTAGGCCAAGTTTATAAAGGGATTTTCTCAATTAAGATTAAATTTTCCCAGACAAATCTTCCCTAGATTTAGGTCAAGTTGCCTAAAAGCAATCAGCAAAATTGACTCTTTTCTACTTGACAGAGAGCACAACTTCATTAAACTATAATTGTTTATTCCTTGGTAATCTCCAAGACCTAGTATTAGTTATTAATATTAAAATAAAAATATAGTTTTACTGGCTGGTTTTGTGTCAACTTGATACAAGCTGGAGTTATCACAGAGAAAGGAGCCTCAGTTGAGGAAATGCTTCTATGAAATCCAGCTGCAAGGCATTTTTCTCAACCAGTAATTAAGGTTGGAGTGCCCAGTCCATTGTGAGTGGTGCCACTCTGAGCTGGTACTCCTAGTTTTTATAATAAAGCAAGCTGAGCAAGCCAGGGGAAGCATGCCAGTAAATAACATCCCTCCATGGCCTCTGCATCAGCTCCTGCTTCCTGACCTGCTTCAGTTCCAGTCCTGACTTCCTCTGGTGATAAACAGCAATGTGGAAGTGTAAGCAGAATAAACCCTTTCCTCTTCCACTTGCTTCTTGGTCATGATGCTTGTGCAAGAATAGAAACCCCGACTAAGACAAATTATACCAAAAGTAGGGTATTCCTTTGACAATGTGACCATGTTTGAGGGAGGACTGTGGAAGGACTTTTGAGCTTTGAGTTAGAAGAGTCATTGGCATATTGAGAGCTCTGTTGGATGATCTGTAGGAGCTTGGAAGATAATGTTGAGAACAGTGCAAACAATGGAGTCTTGGTTTGTAAAATTTCAGAGGGAAGATTAATGTTAGGGCTATTGCAGTTTTGATTGTGAAGATTCTGTGGTTTTCCATGGCTGGGGCTGAAGAATCTGCTGTGATTAAAAAGATTCCACAACTACTAAAGCAAAACCCTTGCATTACTGGGACTATTGATGCTGGTCAGCAGGAGCTAAAAAATAAGTGGTGATTATGAAGAGACCAACATCATTGTGGTGAAATGATGTGGGAAGAGTTTCCTGAGAGCACAAAGAAGCTGTGTTCCAAAGATAGCCAAGGTTGTACCTCATGCTGTGGTTGGACTTGGTAATGTGTAAAAATCATCCAGGTGGTACTGGTTTGAAGAAATGAAGGGGTCAGGCTCAACACTGTGAGAAGCCATGGAAGGCAATTGATTTAGGTGCAGCCTCATTTTCAACTAATGCCCCAGGATAGCAGTATTTTGGAGATGTCAATGCCATGAGATAAACACTGTCTTAGCTAGGGTTTTATTGCTGTGAACAGACAACATGACCAAGGTAAGTCTTATAAATAACAACATTTAATTGAGGATGGCTTACAGGTTCAGAGGTGCAGTCCATTATTATCAAGACAAGAACATGGCAACATCCAGGCAGGCGTGGTGCAAGAGGAGCTGAGAGTTCTACAACTTCATCCAAAGGAAGCCAGGAACAGACTAAGCATCCTCAGGCAGTTAGGAGGAGTGTCTCCAAGCCCAACCACAAAAGTGATTCACCTCCTCCAACAAGGCCACACCTTTTAATTGTGCCACTCTCTGGGCCAAGCATATGCAAATCATTACAACCACCAAGAACAGCAGTAGCAGTGGAGAATAGGTAGCTGGATGCTAGAAAATAAGGTGTGTGCTACAAAGTGAAGAACTGGAGAAGTGACCCAAACCCTTGGAAGAGCCCAGAAATTTGTGAGTGGAACTTGAGCATTGGATGGTTAGAGTTTCACTTTGCTTTTAATTGTGACTGTGCCCTAATATTTTTCACTCCTGAGGGAAGAAGTGGTGCCCACAGTTAAGAGACTTTAAAATCTACAAAAAACTTTGATTTTTAAAAGAAAATAGGTATTATAAAAGTATTGCAATTTTAATATGCAAGAATTTATAAAACATTGTGGGACTGTTAAGGTTATTTAGATCTTGGGGATGAACAAGAAAGTAAGGGTTGAGGCTTAATAGTGTTGTGTTTGTGTGTCAAGTTGACAAGGGATCGATTGTACTGGCTGGTTTTGTGTCAACTTGACACAAGCTGGAGTTACCAAAGAGAAGGGGGCCTCAGTTGAGGAAATGCCTCCATGAGATCCTGCTTTAAGGCATTTCCTCAACTAGTTATCACGGTGGGAGGGCCCAGTCTTTTGTGGGTGGTACCATCCCTAGACTGGTAGAGCCTGGTTCTATAAGAGAGCAAGGTGAGCAAGCCAGTAAGCAACATCCCTCCATGGCCTCTGCATCAGTTCCTGCTTCCTAGCATGCGTGAGTTCCAGTTCTGACTTACATTTGGTAATAAACAGCAATGTGGAAGTGTAAGGTGAATAAACCCTTTCCTCTCCCACTTCTTGGTCATGATGTTTGTGCAGGAATAGAAACCCTGACTAAAACAAAAGTCCAAATTTTAAACATCCAATGTCTTTAAATATTTAAAATATTTCAAAGTATAGTCTCTTTTTATTCTATGTGCCAGAAGTTTTGTTGCATTACATTTTAACTTTCATTTAGTTTTGGATATTTTAATTTCTTTCTTGATTTTAAAAATGTGTTATTTAATTTTCATGAGTTTGTGTGCCTACTAGAGATTCATTTGCAGTAATTTTGTTGCATTATGCTCAGATAGAATGCATAGTTTTCTTAAAACTGAATTTTGTCTTTTTATTAGGATATAGTCTATTTTATAGAATCTTTTGTGTCTTCTATATCCAATTTTCTGAAGACTGCTTACCAGAGTTGTACCAGCTTACAATCTCACCAAGAGTGGAGGAGCATTCCTCTTTCTCCATATCCTCGCCAGCACATGATCTGTTTTTGATCTTAGTCATTCTGACTGGTGTGAGGTGGAATCTCAGGGTTGTTTTGATTTGCATTTTCCTGATGACTAGAAATGTTGAACATTTCTTTAAGTGCTTCTCAACCATTCAATATTCCTCAGTTGACCATTTTTTGTTCAGCTCTGTACCACATTTTTAGTAGAATTATTTGATTTTCTAGAGTCTAACTTCTTGAGTTCTTGGTATATATTAGATACAAGTCCTCTATCAGATGTAGGATTGGTAAATATCTGTTCCCAATCTTTTGGCTGATGTTTTGGCTTCTTGACAGTGTTCTCAGCCTTACAGAAATTTTGTAATTTCATGAGGTCCCATTTATCAATTCTTGATCTTAGAGTAGAAGCATTTGGTGTTCTGTTCAGAAAAATTTCCCCTGTACTTATGTATTCTAAGATCCTGGGTTTTTTATTATTCCAAACAAATTTGAAATTGCTCTTTCTAACTCTATGAAGAATTGAGTTGGAAATTTGATGAGGATTGCATTGAATTTGTAGAATGCTTTAGGCAAGATGGCCATTTTTACTATGTTGATCTTTCCAATCCAGGAGCATGGAAAATCTTTTCACCTTCTAAGGTTTTCTTTAATTTCCTTCTCCAGAGTCTTGAAATTCTTGTCATACAGATCCTTCACTTGCTTGGTTAGGGTCACACCAGAATATTTTATATTCTTTGTGATTATTGTGAAGTGTGTTGATTCTCTAATTGTTTTTCCCAGCCTGTTTATCCTTTCAGCAGAGGAAAACTACTTTTTTGTTTGTATATTTTATAACCAACCACTTGCTGAAGCTGTTTATCAGGTGTAGAAGTTCTCTGTGGAATTCTTGGGATCAATAAAGTATATTATCACATCTTCTGCAAATAGTGATATTTTGACTTCTTTCTTTCTAATTTGTATTCCTTTGACTTTCTTTTGCTCTCTAATTGCTCTAGCTAGTACTTCCATTGTAGTCCCCAGTTATAGAAGGATTGCTTAAAAGTTCTCACCATTTAATTTGATGCTGGCTACTGGCTTGCTCTATATTTCTTTTTACTATGTTTAGATATGGGCTTTGAATTCCTGATGTTTCCAAGGTTATTAACCCGAAGGGATGTAGGATTCTATCAAATTCTTTCTCAAGAACTAAAGAGACCAATACTGTGTTTTTGTTATTTGAGCTTGTTTGTATAGTGGATTACATTGATAGATTTACATATATTTAACAATCCCTGCATCCCTGGATTAACCCTACTTGATAATGGTGAATGTTCCTTTTGATGTGTTCTTTGATTCAGGTTGCACAAATTTTATTGAGTATTTTTGCACTGATGTTCATGAGGAAAATTGGTCTGAATTTCTTTTTTGTTGCAGGGTTTTTGTGTGGTTTAGGTATGAGTATAACTGTGACTTCAAAGAAGAAACTGGATAGTGTTCCTTTTGTTTTGTTTTTGTAGAATCGTTTAAAAAGTATTGGTATTAGCTCTTCTTTTAAAGTCTGATAGAATTCTGTACTGAACCCATCTGGTCCTAAGCTTTTTTGGTTGGGAGACATTTGATGACATCTATGTTTTTAGGGGTTATGGGAGAGTTTAGATGTTTTATGTGATCTTGATTTAACTTTGATACCTGGTATATGTCTGAGAAATTGTCTATTTCCTCTAGATTTTCCAAGTTCGTTGAGTATAGCCTTTTTTAGTAGGATCTGTTGATTCCTTGAATTTCCTCGTATTCTGTTGCGATGTTTCCTCTGTCATATCTGATTTTGTTTATTTGGATACTAACTCTGTTTCCTCTAGTTAGTCTGGCTAAGGTTTAGTCAATCTTGCTAATTTTCTCAAAGAACAGCTCCTAGGTTTCTTAATTGTTTTGCATGGTTCATTTTGTTTCTACATGGTTAATTTCAGCTCTGCTCTTAAATATTTCCAGCGTTCTGCTTGTTTTGTGTGTATCTGCTTCTTTTTGTTCTAGAGATTTCAGGTGTGCTGTCAAGCTGCTAGAGGATGTTCTCTCCAGTTTCTTTTAGGAGGCACTCAGACAATGAGATTTCCTCTCATTACAGCTTCCATTGCATACCATACGTTTGGGTATTTTGTGCATTCATTTTCCTTAATTTCTTTCTTTATTTCTTACTTGACCACATTATCGTTGAGTAACACACTGTTCAGCTTCCGTGTTTATTTGGGCTTATGGTTGATGTTGTTGTTATTGAAGACCAGCCTTATTCCATGGTAATCTGTGAAGATGCATGGGAGTGTTTGATCTTTTTGTAACTGTTGAGGACTGATATATAATCAACTGTATGGTAAGTTTTGGAAAAGTGCTTAGAAGGAATTATATTTATCAGCATGAGGTGCTGAGAAGTAATTATATTCTTTTGTTTTAGGTTGAAATGTTTTATAGATATCTGTTAAATCCATTTGGTTCATATCTTCTGTTATTTTCACTGTGTCTCCATACAGTTTCTGCTTCGATGATCTGTCCATTGTTCAGAGTGGGGTGTTAAAGTCTCCTATTATTATTGTGTATGGTGCAATATATACTTTGAGCTTTAGTAGAGTTTTATTTATGAATGTGGGAACCCTTGTATTGGAGTATAAATGTTCAGTCTTGAGAGTTTGTCTTAATAGATTCTTCTGTGATGAGTAAAAAGTGTCCTTCCTTGTCTTTTTTTAATGACATTTGGTATAAAATTAATTTTATTCAATATTAGAATGGTGACTCCATCTTTCTTCTTGGGACCATTTGCTTGGAAAATTTTTTCCAGCCTTTTACTCTGAGGTAGTGTCTGTATTTGTCTCTGAGATGAGTTTCTTGTATGCAACAAAATGCTGGTTCCTGTTTACATATCCAATCTAATAGTCTATGTGCTTTTCTTAGGGAATTCAGTCCACTGATGTTACAAGATATTAAAGAATAGTGATTGTTGTTTCCTATTATTTTTGTTGTTAGTGGTAGAATTATGTATTTGTGCTTTTCTTCTTCTCATTTTCTTGCAATAAGATTATTTTCTTGCTTTTTCTAGGTAGTAGTTTCTCTCCTTGTATTGGAGATTTCCATCTATTATCCTGTGTAGGGCTGGATGTATGGACAGATATTGTGTAAATCTGGTTTTGTCCTGAAATATCTTCATTTCTCCATTTATGATAATTGAGAGTTTTGCTGGGCATAGTAACCTGTGCTGGCATTTGTGTTCTCTTAGGGGTTGTATGACACCTCTCTAGGATCTTCTAGCTTTCATAGTCTCTGTTGAGAAGTCTGGTATAATTCTGATGAGTCTGCTTTATATGGTACTTGTCCTTTTTCCCTTACTGCTTTTAGCATTCTTTCTTTGTTTTGAATATTTGGTGTTTTGACTATTATGGGTTAGAAGTAGTTTCTTTTCTGCTCCAATCTATTTGTAGTTTCTGTAGGCTTTTTATATATTCATAATCATCTCTTTGCTTAATTTAGGGAAGTTTTCTTCTATGATTTTTATAGAAGATATTATTGGGAATTTTAATTAAATGTCTTTGTTCTCGTCTACAAGTATTATCCTTAGGTTTGTTCATCTCATTACATCCTGATTATCTTGGATATTTTGGGTTAGGATATTTATGATTTTTGCATTTTCTCTGACTGATGTGTCAATGTTTTCTGTGTTATCTTTTACCCTTGGATTTTTTTTTTAATCTCTTTTATTATGTTGGTGATGCTTGCATCTGTGACTCCTGATTTTTTTTCAAGGTTTTTTTACATCTAGGTTTGTCTCCTTTTGTGATTGCTTTATTGTTTCTATTTCTGTTTTTATTTTCTTTACCTGCTTCTTTTTTATTTTAATTTGTTTGCTTTGTTTTGTAGTTCTTTATGTGACTTTTGTGTTTTCTCTTTAAGGGCTTCTACTTGTTTACATGTTTCCTCCTGTAATTCTTTAAGTCAGTTAATCATGTGCTTCACCAGGACCTCCACCATCATCTTCATGAAGTATGATTTTAAGTCAATATATTGTTTCTCTTGTGTGTTGTGATATCCACTACTTGCTGTGGTGGGAGAATGGGGTTCGGATGTTGCCAAGTTGTCTTGGTTTCCATTGCTTAGGTTCTTGAACTTGACACTTGCCATCTTGTTATCTGTGATGATAAGTGATCTCGTCTCTGACTGGAGCTTGTCTGTCCTGTGGGTCTGTGGGACTATGGGCTCAGAAAGGAGATTGCTCCTGGACTTTAGGCTCTCTGTGGGCAGGCAATGATTCCTGATAGTGGTGACCCAGCTCTGTTTCTGGGTCAGAACAGATTATTTCCAGTCAGTACTGTACTACCTGCACCCTGAGAATTCCTGCAGATCTCTTCCCAGATAGTTTAGAGAAAGTGGGAGCTCACCTGGGGACTCCGGTGGGAGAATGCTTCTGAGACCCTTCTGAGTGCTCAGCCGTCTTTGGGCAGGCCCTGAGTTCTGATGGTTATAGTCATCTACTTTTTTTTTCTTATTTTTTCTTTTTTTTTGTTTTGAGAAGGTATAAACTGGCTTTTATTTATTTGTGGGTGTTTTTAATACAGATGTGAGTATATAGACCAGGGTGGTCTGGAACTCATAGAAATCCACTTGCTTCTATCTCTTGAGTTCTGGATTAAAGACTGGCTCTTTTCAAACAATGTTTGTTTTTATATGGATGAGTGCTTTTGCCTGCATGTAATATGTCAGCCATATATGTGCTCAGTGCACAAGAAACTAGAAAAGGTCATCATTGGAACTGGAGCCACAATATAGGTGCTGGTAAACAAACTGAGCTTCTATGTTGTTGCAGTAAATATTAAAAAATAAAAAAAAAATCAGTTTATCTCTTTACTGGCCCTGAGGTCTCACTCCTCAGGCCCGACCCTGATATGGAGCCATGTGCACCTCTGGTGCCTAGTATGAGCCACCACGGCCCAACTCGTTCTCGAAACTACCTTCCCTTGGTGGTTTATTACTGCCTGCTCTCTGTCTCTGTCCCAGGGTATTTCTGTACCCCAAAATCCCACACAAACACAACTCTACAGCCCAATAGCTTTTTATACAGGTTTATGTGTTCGACTTTCAATTCACAAACCCTCTACACAACAATATTGCATCAAACAGACAATGATACAAAGATACAAACTGCCCTTCATATCAGATGCTAGACCTTTAAAATCCTTAATGTTCATAGCTATTTAAAACCAATTATATCACCTGGGTCCAGCTGGTCCTTGGTGAACTCCATGTTTCCATGACCTTCCCCCTATGTCCTCTCAGTCAACTACTTTCTTAAAGTTGGATAATTTTATTTAAATATGTGCATTTTCCAGGGGCAAGAAATACTAAAGGCTGAATAGTTGTATGCATGAAGTAACCTATGATGAATAAAGTAGTTCCTCTGATGTTACTATTCCGTTATTTTAAAATATCTACTAAGCTTTCAATTTATTCTAATGAGTCAGCTATGGTATATTCAAGCAGTGCTAACAGATTCCATAAAACCATTATTTATCTGGTGTTCATACTGTAGCAGAGAAAAGCATCATTGTTATTTATACATATGCATTGGAATTTTAACTAATGGCAGAACTTGAAAAAGTGAAAAGCAGGGCAAATTCGTAAAAAAGGATAGAATATTAGGAAGTTTCAGTATTTTAAATAGGAGATCCCCTGTGAGATATGTATTTAAAAATAAAAAGAGATGGATAAAGGTGAGAGTAGGTATTAACAATGTAATGGGAAATCATCTCATCAAAGAGCTGGAAAAAAGATATAAGAGGAAGAAAAACCAAGTCTTATTCACTCATATATTCAATACGAGTATATTCAAGAAGACAGAAAATCATTACTATGGGGTTGATGATAGCACATTTTATAAGATTAGACAAAAAAAATGAGAACTGGCACAGTCTCATTTCTAATTCTCTATAGTTTATTTTGTGCTGCTGTGATAAAGTATATACTCTGTCTAAAAGTAACACTGAAAAGAAGAAGTGCAATATGACTTATAATTTTGCAAAGATTCTATTCACCATGACAGGGAAGGAATGACAGAGAGCATGAGGGCAGCTTGCCAGCCAGGAAGCAGATATTGCATTTGATTCACACATAGAAAGCAAAAAAGAGAGAAGAGAAATTAAGTTCAGATTATAAAACCTTGAAGCCTATACTTAGTGACATACCTTATCAATCAAGTCTCCATCTCCTAAAGGTTACATAACTTTCCCAAAGAGTACAATCATTTGGTGGTCAAGTATTTAAATTCATGAGCTTATGGGAGAAGTTATTATTTAAAGCATCATCCTGGTTCCCACAGATTCATGGCCATCTCATAATGAAAAAGTATATAGTCCAGCATCAAAAATTTTCATTGTCTTTTTAAAAAGATTATCTATGCCTCAACACTTTTCAAATATGTCAAACATCTAAGAATCTTTTAAAATTTGACCAATTTCTTGTAAAAAAATTATGAACCCCCCAAAAATAAATAGAGATCATATATTTTTAATATACAGTGGCACAGAATATGTTTTCTTTTCAAAAGCACACAGAGAGGAAAAAATATAACACATCAGGATAAACACCACATCTAGTAACTTAATGTCTAGTATTTGGGGCTTTAGATTCAAAGCACCTATATGAGTCTATCCCTCTAGCTTTGATCCCTGCAATGGTTTATCTGTTTCTTAGGTTAGTTTTAATTCTTCTATTTTGTATTTCTTGATAGATACATGATCCTTGTATCTACAACAGTTTTGAATCTGTGCCATAATCTATGCATTTGCTCTGCTTTCTCATGAAATAACATTTCTGCACCTTTTCCCTGGGGATTCAATCCTGTCACACATCGCCTGACCTTAGCATTTCTATGAAACTGTGGAGAAAATGTCCATGACCTTAGTTTCACAACCAAATCCAAAATAGACAACACTGCTACGTACTACTGATAGTATTGAATGAAACCTCTCCCCTCCTGTCTTCCCCCTTAGACCACAAATCCAGTAGTATCAGTATGCTGAAGCGAATAAAAAGACTCGTTCAATGTATTTACCTTTAGGATTAGAAAATCCCTTGTCCTCTCCCCTTTATGAGTTGGCATCTTAGCTGGATGGAGTGTTGGTTCCCTGGTATTCTAATAAAGAAAGAGCTAGAAGTTTCTCTTTAATGGCTCTAATTTCTTTACAAATTAAAATCTTTTTCAGTACTTCTTTCACTGTGATCTTAGGCTTTTTGGCATTTTTTTTCTCAAACTGCACATTTTAATACCTCTGCCCAACTTTTTTTTTTTTTTTTTTCTTATCTAGACATGTGTGATCAGGGATTACTATGCCACAGACTCAATATTAAGCTGTTTTAAAATTTCCTCTACCAAATAAATAAGTTTACTGTTTTTGACTTAAGCCTCAGGTAATTTTTCAGAATGATGATAAAATATAGCCAGATTTTTAGCCAAAGTATTACACCAAAAGCCCCTACCCCCCAATCTTGAAAAAAAGATGTGTTCTCCTCTGAATCACACGCTGAGCTTCCACTGTCTTCATTTACCTCAACAATACAAAGTTTTAATTTACACAGTAGTGGCCCATTAAGTTCTGCTCATAATAATAAATAGCTTTTATAGACCAAGATTTCAAATTCTTTCACAAAATACTCAGGACATAAGAGCCACATGGTCCAATTTATCACGACATTGACTCTACTCTTGGTATCAAACAATTTGAGGTGATGAACCTCAATAAAGAACAAAATGTTCCAAAATTATTTCCTTGTCCCTCTGCCTAAAGCAATTAGGAGTTCTTGTCTAGTACCTTTTAGGTCTTTATTCGATTTGTTTTTTTTTTTTTTTTTTTTTTGTAACTGGTGTATGTGCACAGATATATTACATTCTTTTCCCGTTTTTTTTTTTTTTTTTGGCAGATGTTTTCTTTTTTTTTTTTATTTTTTAAATCGACTTTATTTTACAAAACAAAGATAAATGTGCAGATTTTAAACATTTTTTGCTTAAAATTATACATTTTTGTCAGTACTGTTTTTTCAGACATTAAAATAATTTTTACATAAAACCATGTGAATATATATTTTTAAGTCAGTACTTGATTTTTTTCAAGGGCTTGACAGTATGCATTGAAAACCTAATAGTTACAATAAGCGTAACGTACATGCAAAACAAAATGCAACATGGAAATAGTCAAAGTCTTCTTGTTTTGTAAATCTATGTATATTTTTTTGTTTTCTTTATTTCTTGGACTTCATACAGTCTGTGAGTTGTTTCTGGGGGAGTGCAAGCCTCTGGGGTTAGCATCCCACTATCAGTGACTGCATATTATGTCTGTTCTTTTGTGACTGGGTTATCTCACTCAGGATGATATTCTCTAGATGCAGCCATTTTCTTAAGAATTTGGTTAAGTCATTGTTTCTGGTGGCTGAGTAGTATTCCATTGTGTAAATGTACCACAATTTTTGTATCCATTCATCTTCTGAAGGACAACTGGGTTCCTTCCAGCTTCTGGCTATTATAAATAGAGCTGCTATGAACATTGTGGTGCATATATCTTTGTTGTGTATTAAAGTGTCTCTGGGGTATATGCCCAGAAGTGGAATAGCTGGGTCTTCAGGTAGTACTATATCCAATTTTTTGAGGTAACTCCAGAGAGATTTTCATAGTGGTTGTATTAGCTTGCAACCCCACCAACAGTGGAGAAGTGTTCCTCTTTCTCCGCAGCCTCGCCAGCATCTGCTGTCATCTGAGTTTTGGATCTTGGCCCATCTGACTGGTGTGAGGTGGAATCTCAGGGTTGCTTTGATTTGCATTTCCCTGATGGCTAAGGATGTGGAGCACTTCCTCAGATGTTTCTGGGCCATTCGGTGTTCCTCAACTGAAACTATCCCTTGAGTTCCTCCACTATCCCTTGAGGTCAGGGATAGTGATTCCTGCAGATGTTTTTTTTGTTGTTGAGAATGGATTTCATTATTTGAGGTCTTTTGTTATTCCATATGAAATTGCACATTGATCTTTCCAATTCCATGAAGAACTGGGTTGGAATTTTGATGGGGATTGCATTGAACCTGTAGATTGCTTTAGGTAGGATGGCCATTTTTAAGATGTTGATTTTTCCAATCCATGAGCATGGGAGATCTTTCCATTTTCTGAGATCCTCCTCAATTTCCTTCTTTAGAGGTTTGAAGTTCTTGTCATACAGGTCCTTCACTTGCTTAGTTAGAGTCACACCAAGGTATTTCATAGTTTTTGTAACGATTGTGAAGGGTACGTTTTCCCTAATTTCTTTCTCCACATGTTTGTCCTTTGAGTACAGGAAGGCTACTGATTTGTTTGAGTTAATTTTCTATCCAGCCACTTTGCTGAACTTGTTTATCAGCTGTAGGAGTTCTCTGGTGGAAGTTTTGGCGTCACTCAAGTACACTATCATGTCATCGGCAAAGAGTGATGTTATTATCTCTTCCTTTACGATTTGTATCCCCTTTATCTCCTTTTGCTGTCTAATTGCTCCAGCCAGGACATCCAGTACTATGTTGAATAGTTAGGGAGAGAGTGGGCAGCCTTGTCGAGTCCCTGATTTTAGCAGGATTGCTTCAAGTTTCTCGCCATTAAGTTTGATGTTGGCTGTTGGTTTGCTGTATATTGCTTTTATTATGTTTAAGTATGGGCCTTGGATTCCTGTTCTTTCCAGGACTTTTAACATGAAGGGGTGTTGGATTTTGTCGAATGCTTTCTCAGCATCTAGTGAGATAACCATGTGATTTTGGTCTTTGAGTTTGTTTATATGGTGGATTATGTTGATGGATTTCCTTATGTTAAACCATCCCTGCATCCCAGGGATGAAGCCTACTTGGTCATGATGAATGATCGTTTTGATGTGTTCTTGGATTCGGTTTGCAAGAATTTTGTTGAGTATTTTTGCATCAATGTTCATAAGTGAGATTGGTCTGAAGTTCTCTTTCCTTGTAGGGTCTTTGTGTGGTTTAGGTACAAGGTTATTGTAGCCTCAAAAGATGAGTTGGGTAATATTCCATCTGATTCTATCTTTTGAAATAGTTTGGCGAGTATTGGTGTTATATCCTCAATAAAAGTCTGATAAAATTCTGCACTGAACCCGTCTGGCCTGGGCTTTATTTGGTTGGGAGGCTTTTGATGACTTCTTCTATTTCTTTAGGTGATATAGGGTTATTTAGATGGTTTACTTGGTCCTGGTTTAACTTTGGGACCTTGTATCTGTCTAGGAATTCATCCATTTCCTCCAGATTTTCCAATTTTGTGGAGTATAAGTTTTTGTAGTAGGATCTGATGATTTCTTGAATTTCCTCAGTTTCAGTTGTTATGTCCCCACATTCCTTTCTGATTTTGTTAATTTGGATACTCTCTCTTTGCCCTCTAGTTAGTCTGGCTAGGGGTTTATCAATCTTGTTGATTTTCTCAAAGAACCAACTCTTGGTTTTGTTGATTTTTTCAATGGTTCTTTTTGTTTCTATTTGGTCTATTTCTGCCCTAATTTTGATTATTTTTTCCCATCTACTCTTTTTGGGTATATCTGCTTCCTTTTGTTCTAGGGCTTTTAGCTGTGCTGTCAGGTTGCTGATGTGAGCTCTGTCCAGTTTCTTTTTGGAAGCACTTAGGGCTATGAGTTTTCCTCTCAATACTGCTTTCATTGCATCCCATATGTTTGGGTATGTTGTGTTTTCATTTTCGTTGAATTCTAGAAAATCCTTAATTTCTTTCTTTATTTCTTCTTTGACCCTGCTATCCTTATACAGAGCGTTGTTTAGTTTCCATGTGTATGTGGGCTTTTTGTTGTCTTTGTTGTTGTTAAAGACCAGCTGTAGACCATGGTGATCTGAGAGGATGCATGGGAGTATTTCAATCTTCTTATATCGATGGACACTCGTTCTGTGTCCAATTATGTGGTCAATTTTCGAGAATGTGCCATGGGGTGCTGAGAAGAAGGTGTATTCTTTTACTTTGGGATAGTATGTTCTGTATATATCTATTAATACTTATAATGTTCTGTATATATCTTTTCTAGTTGGTTCAAAGTCTCTGCTAGTTTTGCAGTGTCCTTGTTCAGTTTCTGTTTCCCTGATCTGTCTATTGGTGAGAGTGGGATATTAAAGTCTCCCACAATTATTGTGTGGGGTGAAATGTATTTTTTGAGCTTTAGTAGGGTTTCTTTTATGAATGTGGGTGATTTTTTATTTGGAGCATATATGTTAAGGATTGAGAGTTCCTCCTGACAGATTTCCCAGGTAATGAGTAAAAAGTGTTCTTCCTTATCTTTTTTGATAACTTTTGGTTGGAAATTTACTTTATTTGATATTAGAATAGCCACTCCAGCTTGCTTCTTGGAGCTGTTTGCTTGGAAGTTTTTTTCCCACCCTTTTTCTCTGAGATAGTGTCTGTCTTTGTCTCTGAGATGAGTTTCCTGTATGCAGCAAAAAACTGGATTTTGTTTATGTATCCAGTCTGATAGTCTATGTCTCTTTTTTGGGGAGTTTAGTTCATTTATGTTAATAGATATCAAGGAAAAGTTGTTTCTGTTTCCTGCCATTATTGCTTTTTTGGGTTGAGTTGTGTCTGTGTTTTTTTCTTCTTTTAGTTTTCTTGTTTAGGAGTTTTTTTGTTCTTACTAGGCTGTATTTTCCCTCATTGTGTTAAGTTTTTCAACTATAATTCATTGTAGTGCTGGGTTTGTGGTCAGATATTGTGTGAATTTTGATTTGTCTTGAAATATCTTCGTCTCTCCATCAATGGTGATTGATAATTTTGTGGGTATAGCAGCTTGGGCTGGCGCTTGTGCTCTCTTAGTGTGTACATGATGTCTGTCCAGGCTCTTCTAGCTTTCATAGTCTCTGTTGAGAAATCAGGTGTGAGTCTGATTGGCCTGCCTTTATATGTTACCTGACCTTTTTCCCTTGCTGCTTTTAGTATTCTTTCTTTGCTTTGGGCACTTGGTGTTTTTACTATTATGTGCCTGGAGGTATTTATTTTCTGGTCCAACCTATTTGGAGTTCTGATGGCTTCTTTTATGCTCGTGGTCATCTCATTCTTGAGGGCAGGGAAGTTTTCTTCTATGATTTTATTGAAGATATTTACTGTGCCTCTTAGTTGATACTCTTCTTGATCTTCTATTCCTATTATCCTTAGGTGCAGTCTTTTCATTGTGTCTTGGATTTCCTGGACATTTTGGGTTAGGAGCTTTTTGTTTTTTGCATCTTCACTGGCTGTTTTGTCTATGTTTGCAATGTTGTCTTCTGCCCTTTAGATTCTCTCTTCCATCTCTTGTAATCTATTGGAAATGCTTGCTTCTGTGACTCCTGATTTCTTTTTTTGGTGTTCTGACTCTAGGGTTATCTCTTTTAGTGTTTTCTTTATTGTTTCAATCTCTGTTTTATTTTCCCTCTTCCATTCCTTTATTTCTTTGGTTCTGTTTTCCTCTAGTTCTTTGAGTTCTTTGAGTGTTTTTCTTGTTTCTTCTTTAAAAGCTTCTGAATCTTTTTGCTTTTCTTCCCTTTCTTGTTTAAGTAACTCTATCAGCGTCTTGAGGCATTATTTCAGGTCTGTGTCTTCTTTTTCTGGAGTGTTTGGAATTCTGATGTTTGCTGCTATGGTAGATCTGGGCTCTGGAGTTGCTAGATTGTCTTGGTTTTCTTGGGATATACTCTTTCTCTTTCCTCTTGCCATTTTGTTGTCAGTGATATGTTCTTGCCTTTCCCTTGTACCTGGTCTGTGTCCCTGGTTCTCCACTGGTTGAGGTGTCAGATGGGTTGAGCCCTGTTTTATGCCTCAGAGTCGTCGGGTGTGAGCAGAAGTTCCAACGTTCTGTTTCTGTTTGCTGGATCAGGCACGGCAGGGCAGGGCAAAGCAGGGGGTCTACTTTCTGTGTGTATTCCACAGAGATCTTTCTGCTCCCCTGCAGCCCAGGTCTCCCACCCACCAGTTGTTCAGCCTCTTTGAGCCTCCGTTCCGCGTGGCAGATGGGCCAGGCTCTGCTCTGCGTCCTGAAGTCGCCTCCAGGCTGAAACAGAAGTTCTAATTTTCTGTTCCCAATCGCTGGTTCGGGCAAGGCGGGGCAGGGCAAGTTATGGTGTGCACTTTCCATGTGCACTCCGCAGAGATCTCTCTGCTCCCCTGCAGTCTTGGTCTCCCACTCACCAGTTGCTCAGCCTCTATGAGCCGCCATTCCGAGTGGCAGGTAGGCCAGGCTCCGCTCTGCATCAGGAAGTCGCCTCCGGGTGGAAACAGAAGTTCTAATTTTCTGTTCCCAATCGCAGTTGCTCAGCCTCTATGAGCCGCCGATCTGGGTGGCAGGTAGGCCAGGCTCTGCTCTGTGTCCGGAAGTCACCTCCGGGTGGAAACAGAAGTTCTAATTTTCTGTTCCCAATCGCAGTTGCTCAGCCTCTATGAGCTGCCGATCCAGGTGGCAGCTAGGCCAGGCTCTGCTCTTAGGTCTTTATTCTAACCTCCTCTGGCATTTGGCATCTCTGGAGACCATAGTCCCTGACTTCCTCATTCTCATGCTAATCCAAATAATAATTCTTTTAATTCACACCTTGGACTCTTAAGTTACCCTTGCAATGCAAGTGATCAGAACACTAGCAACTACTTTTGTTTTATTTGCTTTGTGTTTCTCTCCTTCTCTCCCCTGTGGGTAGAGGTTTCTTGCAGCCTCTCTTCTCCAATGGATTTGATAATTTGATTTAGTTTAGTTTTTTAAAAAAAAATTTTTTTTGTGCTGTAGATGGGAGTGTTTATGATGGTTTATAGACTCTGTCAAACCCAAAACTATGAATCCCTAATTTCTTTGTTGTTCTATAAATAGTCCAATAGAAGTATATAAGTATTTTCTAAACTTTAGCTAAATGTTTGTTTTCTTTGAAGTTTTAAAAAACATGGATTCCTTAAAATTCTTACAGAATATGCTAGTCTTGGGTTCAGCACTGACATGAGACACAATAGCTTTAATGAAAGAAGAGCTAAAGAGCAAACAGCATGAGAAGCTCTGCTATAACAAAGCTACATCTGGAAAAATCCCTATGCTGTCCACATCTCATGGATCTAATTTCATTATACTTGGTCATTGATCTAACTTCCAAAGATCCAAAGATCCCAGTGTTCCTTAGTATCCTGGACACTAACCCTTGAATACATAGTATTTTGTAGGATATTTGATATAAATTATCTAATATCATTTATATAAAAGATAATACAACACCACGAAACAGCGGGTCAGCATTCTAATCATTCCTGCTACTGGGCAAACACTAGCCTAGTAGATGCTCATTAGAAGTGTGAAAAGGCTGTCTTATGAATATTTTGGTTAAAAATGTTGTATACATATCATGGAACATTGTTCAATCATAAAACAGAAGAAAGCCAGCCCTTTGTGGTACTTTACTAGAAGTGGAGGTCATAATGGTAAGTGGAACAAACTAAGGTCATAAAGACAAATCCACTATGATCACACACGGTGCAAAATAGTGGACTATATGGAAGTTGAAAGTAGATTTTGATTTTCAGGGCTGAACCTACCAAACAAAGGGCTGAGTAAAGTTGTTCAATTGTTCAATTTATCCTAAGTAGTTCTTCATGTACCTACTGGGGTTGTTTATATTCCTTGCATAAAATAAAAGACTAGTAGAAGTCCATGTCTTTGTGTACATTTTTCCAACTCTGTATACAGCCAAGCCAAGTTATTCTCGTAAAATATGCCATTGGAAGCAGATGTCCACAGAATGTAACAAAACTACAGATCAAATATGCTTCATGCTGGTGACTGGCACATTGCCATACTGGCTTGCTCTAAAAGTAACTCACAATTACATGGATTATGGCTTCTCATCTTCAAATCCCGTTATTAACTCAGTATTACTGCAATGTCTTCCTTGATGTATATTGTTAAATCCAAAGACCGATTTTTAAAATACATGTTAGAGTTCAAAAAATACTTAATACTATCGTGGTTTTGTACCAGTACAGAGTAGAATTCAAACATTATAATACTGATTTTAGTACTTTGGAATCTCAGATTCTCAAGAATTGAGAAAGAAAATTCTACTCATGATTTTTCATTAGAATATGAAATAAACAGCCTGCCATCTAAAATGGCAACCTAAATATTGTTCCAGGTAAGGAAAGCTTATATCTTACATTTGGCCATTGAGTCTAGAATCATAACAAAGCAATAAAAAAAACCAGGGCATCACCTATGGGGGTTTGATCTTTCTGTCTGATTCCTCTTTCTTCTCTTCTTGTTTGCTTGGGACTCTGTCTCTCTGTCTCTTTGTCTCTGTTTCTCTGTCTCTGTCTCACTGTCTCTGTCTCTGTGTCTCTCTATCTCTGTTTTTCTGTCTCTCTTATTCTCTCTCTGTCTCTCTCTCTTTCTTCCTGTTTCTCTCTCAAAACCTTTTTGTGAAGTATTGAGCCACAGAGCAGGTTTTAAGAGAAGTGATGGTCTAGTCTCAGGTTATTCATTATAGTTTAGTAGAAATGCTGATATGGGGTTATTTTGAATGAAGTAAGGTGTAAGCATTCTGTGCTGTAAAACACTGCCTTTGATTTTTGAAAGTAGTATTTACAGTACAAAATAGTGATAAAAAAGGAAATATATGCATATATATGTATATCATTTTAAGTGAAATAAGACAGACTCAGAAAAGCAACTATTACATAGTTTCTCTCATATATGAACCCTGGGTTAGATATTATATACAGATATTGATCGGTTATATAGATAGATATAGAAATATGTAAACGTATAAATATACATAGACATATGTATATGACACAGACAGTGGAGGGAGAAAAGGGAAGGTAAAGCTATGATAAGGTCTATGACATACTTGAATGAAAACATCTGAAACACATCATCACATAAAGAAATATATAACAATAAAACTGCTGTAAAAGTAAACAAAAAGCAGAAAAAAAAAAATCCATCAATGACTCCTACCTTCTTTCTGGTGGTTGAGTGCAACTGAAGGCACAGAAGATGCTACTGGTCCTGGATCACTGACTCCCTTTACCTTTAATTGCCACTTCTCTCTTCTCTTTTTCTCTTAGGCAGAATTTTTATCCTCCTCCCAATCTGATCATTTGTCTATGATATGAATCAGTGTTGGCCTGATCTGGGTGGAAAAGTTATAAATATTGATGATTGTTAGAGAAAGGACAAGTGAGAGTGATGGTTTATGTCACTACATTATTGTGAATTGAAACTTGGGTCCTTCTCGCAAAGAGATGTTCTCTTTTATGTCTGAATCAAAAAATATTTTATTCTTATTGTACATCTGTATGTCTGTATGAGGAAAGTGCACATGTGTGGATATGCAACATGAGTACAGATGCCTCTGAAGTCTAAAAGACATTGTGTAATTCCAAGGAGCTCAAGTTTCAGGGAGGTATAAGTCACCTGACATGGGTTGTGGGACCCAAACTTTAGTCCTCACTATGGGCAGCAAGTGATTTTAACCACTGTACCAACTCACCTGGAATTTTTAATGGTAAAATATTTAAATTTAAATGCATAACTTGAATAACAGAAATGGTTTTCTCTTTCTTCTCTATCCACTTTCTACTATGATGAATTTTAACTTTGTTTCCTATCAGACTTTTCCATTCAGCAATTCCCAGGTGCTGCATTCCTTGGCCTTGGCCTCTAAGCACATTTTGGATGGATTATACCTTGCAAATTTCTAGCACAACGGTTAAATGATAAGCTGTCCGGGTCAGATAGTTCTCCAGAGTTGAAAAGCCCATTGTTGGAGTAGACAGAAAATGGCACTTGACCATATTCAAAGGTTGAGGAACAATTAGAATTGTCCACATTCAAAGGCCTGGGCTAAAACCCTTGCACAGGAAAAACTTTCATGACTATTTTCTGAGAACTGTTTCACTGTAGGAAGGCGGAGCAATAACTTAGCTGAAATCTCTGACTTACCCACAGACACTTCTCAAAATATTCATCTCAAGGGTAGGAAACAGTGAGATAAAAAGCAATGACAAAAACATTGAACCTAAATACTCAGCACTTTGCTTACTACAGATATGTCTATAAGCATGAGGCAAACAGTTATGCCAGAAATAAAAAAAATCACCTGAGTTATAATGTTAGTCTGAACTGTGGTTTGGGTTCTGTCATGTGACCTTCAACAAATCACATGCTCTCCCGGAGTCACAGAGTCACCTTCTGCAAAGTCAAGATAACAGTTCTATTACCTATGCCAGCAGGCTTGATGGGAGAAAGTGCTCCGGAGTTCTTTGTAAAGTGTACTTTAAATCCTAAGCTTTTAATAGTTCAGCCTCATCTCCTGGCGAGATATTACTAGGCAGAAGAAGAAAATTTATTTTCAGGGGTAATACAGTTCCTCATGTTGTGGCGACCCCCAGCTACACTATTATTTTTACTGCTATTACATAACTGTAATTTTGCTACTGTTATGAATTTTAATGTAAATATCTGGCATGTAGATGGTCTTAGGTGACCCTGTGGAAAGACTGGTCAACCCTCCAAAAGGATTGTGATTCACAGATTGAAAGACACTGGTCTGGAGGAGCACTGCATTCTTTAATGTATTTCAAGTATTTTATTTCTGTAATGCATTTCATTGGTTAATCTGGATTAGTCTTCTCCAACAGCCTCACTTTAACAATTGCAGGAAAATGCCATCAGGAATATTCAGCACACCCTGCTGGGCATTGGTACTACAAAAGGCCAAATGGCTGCCAAAGCTGAAAGCACTAACACTGACCCCATGCTGGAACAACCCCTACAAACATCTCTAAACCTTTCTCCTAAATGCCAAACCCTACAAAGCCCAAGGACCTCCTATGGGTCACCAAACCAAAACAAAAGAAGAAAGAAGATGAATAAAAAATTTATCAGTCAGGCTTACTTAATACTTTTTTTCTGACATGTTTTCCTGACATTTGCCCTTCAGTAACCTTACAACACAGCTTGATGGAGCTTTGGAGAAGAAAGGAGGGCAGCTTTGAGGATCACAGTCTATCCTGTTTCTTCCTGTTCGATCATCTTTCTTAGTTTTACTTTTCTTTGTTCTTTTGTAAAACCACCTAAATTCCAGTAGCATGCATTTCTATATAAATTTTCAGAATAGAAATTCTAAACACTTAAACACCATTGTGTTTTGAACTTTCAACTGAAGTATATTATATGCAGTAAAATGTCCTGTACTACAAATACATTTCATAAGTTTAGTATGCCAGGGAAATAGCAGTTAGATCATGAAAATGAATCTTTTAGAGTTGCCTAAATTGACTTTGAATTCACTTTGTATCCCAAATATTTTTGAACTTGTTATGATTCTGCATCTTTTTCCTGTATAATCAGGATTATATATCAACATCACAAGATTTACACCATATCATTTCCCAGTGAAATGAGCCAATTCAAACCAGATTCGATTATACTAATGGCAGGTTTATTGAGAAACAGCTGCCTGATGGGCAAGTTCACTAGCCCCAAGGATTGAGGTGAGGCTAGGGGATTTGCCTTTGGGCAAGAGGTTAGGGGATATAGAGAAGAGAAAGTGAGAAAAGGTGTAAGACTCAGCAGAGAGAGAAGAGAGAGATCAAAATATCTGGATTATATAAAGAGAGCCTCTGAGGGAAGGACTACCCAGCCTCTGGGCTGGAAAGTTCAAGGTTGGAGGCAGGGTATACTAGCTAGGAACTGGAGAATGCTGGGAGAATCCACTAGGCAGGTGCTGTGATGCCAATAAGCTCCATCCTCAGCACCTTAGATTTTTTTTTTATTTTTTTAACAACTTTATTTTACAAAACAAAGATAAATGTACAGATTTTAAGCATTTTTTGCATAAAATTATACATTTTTGTCAGTACGTTTTTTTTCTCATTTTAAAATAATTTTTACATAAAACTGCATGAATATATTTGTTAGTCAGTACTTGATTTTTTTAAAGGTTTGATAGTATGCATTGAAAACTTAATAGTTACAATGAGCATAATTGAATTTCCTTTGGTTTTTATTTTTTGATAATCTAATATATTTACATAATTTCTCATCTCCCTTTCTTCCATCTAAACTGTCCCATATATCCCTCTGTGATCTTTTTCAATTGCATGGCCTTTTTTTAAAATTAATTGTTGTTACCTATGTACATTTATATTCCTAAGTATATAGACACAACCCCCTCAGTTGGTATAATGCTACTTGTATGTGTGTTTTCAGGTCTGACCATTTTGTTTGTATAATCAATTGGTATGTTCTTCTCCTGGGCAAACAGTTTCTCTCACTCTCAAAATTTCTGGATGCCTGTAGTTCTTTTTTATAAGGTCAAGGCCTCTGGAGTCTTCCACCTTTTATCTTAGCTTGTCTATTGCTGTTTTGCTTTTTCAGCCAGCGAAGCTGGTGTGATTTTACAAGTGTCACTTCTGACATAACAAGAAAATTTGCTCTTTTTATAAGTTCTGGTTATAATTGATCACTATGGAAGCATGTATGGAGAGTCGGGAGCTGTTACACATAAGTAGGGACTGCAGGCTTATGTGATTGCAGAATTAGAAAGAATACAGTTTCTGGTGTTGGTAACAGATCCAGAGTGCTCAGGTTTCATTTGCTGAAGTAGAACCCTAAATATTCCCCACAAGGTGGCGGGCTGCAGAGATGACCATCAGTCTGCAACACTATTGGGTAGTAGTGGCATCTCTAGATTATACGGTCGACAGTGAGAAAGTTAGATCAGTGTCCCATGACCTTGAGGGAAATATTCAAACTTTGTATTATTTTTCCTCTTTGACTCTTTCTTCCTTTCCCTCTCTTCTTCTACTACTCTTTTCTATGCCCTCAGCTTCTCCTCCATCTGCTTTTCTCTCTTCTCTCTCCTTTCCAGGCATCATATAATGGTGCACTGCGTTCTTCCTTGCTCTACTGGCCATATTGCTTCTGCCTACTAACAGGTCTGAAAATAATGAGAACTGAAACCTATAAACTGTGAGTAAAAATAAAACTTCCCTTGTCTTTTAAAATTTATTTATTTTTATTTCTGTTTGGACAGAGACTTGATCTGAGTTCCTACCTGACTTGGACCTCACTGAATAGTCCAAGCTAGACACAAATTCTTCATTTTTCATAAGGTCCTCAGCGTTATGATTATAGAGATCTTTCCTCTTAGGCAAATGTTCTGTTATTCTGTCGCCATGACAGAAAACTATTCTAATAGCATTCTCCCTAAAAAACTTTTTGATGTACCTAAGTTATTTATATTAAATTATTCTTATTTAATATATATGCAGATACATATACATATATACTTACTGGTTATCACTTATTGTAGCCCAGATAAGTAATAACTTTTTTTGAAGTTCTAGAAATATTCCCACTATTTCTTTTTAAAGTTTTATTTTTTTCTTCTGAATTTGAATATGAAATTGAATCTATATTGATTTTTTGGGGGGGTGTGGGCATGGTGTGAGGTAGGGCTCAACATTCTTAATATTTTCTAAACAAATAACTACTTAACACAGCCTTTTATTAGAAACAACCTTGTTTCCTTATTGTTTTGTAGTGTCAACCATACACAACCCACTACAATTTACAAACCAAACACAATGCAGAAAATGAGCTGAGAACAAATATTGTTTCCTGTTTTCTAACTTCAGATGCATCAAGAGCAGTTGTCTAAGACACCTGTACCACATGTTTTCTCCCAAAGTTGACCTCACCTTCAAAATGAAAACCAAAATAAGTAATTCCATTCTTAAATAGCTTTTTATCAGTTATATTGCCTTAGCAACAAGAAAAGTAACTAATACAGAAAACTCATACTCAGAAGTAGGGCTATGGTCATGACAAACCCAACCATGCAGTTATTAGGTCACCAAAACATGCCTGCATAAGGAATATGAATTTGGAATATTGGGCAGGAAAATCCCTGACATGCTGGAACCATAGCTTAGTGGACATTTAAGAGGGAGTGTCGAAGAAAAAATACCAAAAGTATTGTGGAAAGTAGGTGCCTAGACGATGGTGACTGAGAAGGGCATAGACTCCAACTGTGCCAGAGACATTTGTTTGTTATTCTGTTAAAGAATCCACCGATTTCCTGTCTATGTCCTGAGAAACTGGTCATGGTTGAATTTAAATGGACATATTAGTTCGGCAAATGCAATTTCAAACCAAGATAGAATTTAGGTATGTCATGCTTACTTTCAATTGTCTCATCCAGATCTAGAGTGAAAAATAGCAAGACATGGCACAGTAAGATGAGAAAACTGTGAGGTTTAGTGAGGAAGCTTAAAGTTTTGGTCAAGAAGTGTGTAGATGACCATGCATCTGCAGTAGGTAAAAAAAAGTGTGGACATCCACAGAGAAACCTGGCTTTCTGAATGGAGTCAAAATAGGTTCTATGATAGCAATACTCAACTTACTGAAGATGCCATCCTCTGAACAGATTAATATAGAGGGAAATATTCCTAATTAGATGCCATTGAGGACGAAGGGTTCTACCAAACCTGACAAACATGGTGCCTGCTAGTCTTACCCTCATTACCTCTCTTTATAAATCATTAGATTCTCTTATTTAGGCACTTCCACATTCCTAAAGTGGGCCACCAAAGTCTATTTCTTTATTTTGCTATTTTGTTAGGCATGATTTATTTGTGAGGTCAATCACCAAGGTCCAACAACTCTCAAAAGATCAAGGTCCCACAATCAAAGATTCCTGTTTGTCCAATCTGAATAGTATGTCCAATCTGAATTTATCAGCTCATTATAGGTTATTCTAGCACAGACCTTGCCTTTTATGCTCTTAAATTACAACTCCAGAGCTATTTGTTTCTGCCTGATTCAGATTCAGCCACTGCTTAATAAAGAGTCTTTTTCACTAGAAATTGGTGCTTTCATGTGGTTCATGTGGTTTGTGCCTAACATGGGACTGGAGGGGGCACCCTATGGTGTGTGTGGGTCTCTTCAGAAAAGGTAAGCTGATCAAAAATGACTTCCTAGGAAAACCTTTCTTCTGGGTTAGAGCAGAAATGCTATTGTAATTCTTTCATTATGAACATTCATCTAGGACTAATAGCATATACTACCAATGTTTCTATATAACAGTTTTGAAATACCCATTTTGTGTGTGTGTGTGTGTGTGTGTGTGTGTGTGTGTGTTCCTACATATTATCTGTATTTGTGTAAAGGTATGCTGTGTGTGGTTGCATATGGAAGCCAGAGGTCAACATAAGGTACTGTTCCTTTGGCACTCTCTTAGCTATAGTTTTATTGCTGTGAAGAAACACCATGACTAAAGCAACTCTTACAAAAACAAGATAAAACAAAACAAAACAAAACAAAACCATTTATTTGGGGCTGGCTTACTGTTTCAGAAATGTAGTCCATTGTCATTGTAGTAGGAAGCATGACAGTATTTAGGCAAATATGGTTCTGGGAAAGTTCTACTACTTGATCTGTAGGAAAAAAGAGAATACTATATTCCAGCTTGGAAATAACTTGAATATGGGAGAGCCCAAAACCTGCCCCCACAGTGACATACTTTCTTCAAGCATTCCTTCAAGGCCATACCTACTCCAACAAGGCCATACTTCCTAATAGCATTACTCTCTATGGATAAAGTGTTCAAATGTAGAAATCTATAGTGGCCTTACATATTCAAATGCCACAAGCAGAATTAACCTTTGTTTTTTTTTCCTTTTGGACAGGTTTATCATGGTCCTGCAACTTAGCATGGCTTTCTAAGAGGCCTGGGTATTCTCCTGGCTTGGTCTTTATGGACTGGGGCTACAACCATGTTATATTATACCTTATTTTTCATATAGTTCTGTCGAGCAAATTTAGATTTCCATGCTTTTATAGTAAACACTTTACAAAATAAGATCTCTGTCTAAACCCAAACATCTACTCTAAAAAATGATAATACATTTTTTCACAAAGAACACAAAGAAAGCATCCCCCTCAAAAAAAAAAAAAAAAAAAAAAAAAAACACATTGGTATTAACTTTGTATGTACTACTTATTTTACAACATAAGATTCAGTTTCTTTGCACTGCATACTAAAAATTTCTAACATGATTTTTCTCCTTAGGTAAGTAATAATATTTTTCATACAAAAGTTTTAAAATAATGATACAAAAGAAAAAAAAATCAGTTCTACAACTACACTATCTGGAAAGTTTTGTTAGTTTATTACATTTTTTACAGACATGATTTCCATAAACTTTACCTTATTTCCTACTGTATGAAAATCATATTTTATCACTTGATACCTCTTGCATTCTTTCATAACATTCATAAAACACTTTATATGCAATCACAACATTCTTACTTTAGTATCTACCTAGCAGTGTGTACTTATTTTTTTTTTTAAGTTTTGCTACTATACAATGGCTTCTGGCAAACACATTAACTCACAAGCCCTTAATTGTTTTTGCTGGGAATCAAGCCAAAGCATCTGGGGAGTTTAGTAAGTAGTCCATAGCTAAGTACCTTCCACAGCCTTCCTTTTCTTTTCTTTTTTTTCTTTTTTTAAAGATCAAGCCCAAGTGAACTGTCTATGTTTAAGATAATAGGCATTGTTGAAGATCCTTTGCTTTTGAGGCCAGCATAATCTTCTGAAGGGCCAGAGATGAATCTGTGGCCTGATATTAGCATCAATAGAATATACTTAAGCTACGCAGTCATCTGTACTACAGTGTCCGAACTGCTAAAATAAAGATTAATGGCATTTTCTAGTTACTATCTCTGTGTTGAAGCACCATGACCAAAAGCAACTTGGGAACAAAAGGTGTGTTTAGCTTACATGTACAGAGTAACAATTCTTTGAAAGGAGAAAAGGCAGGCACTAAAACTTTGCAGGAACCTCTAGTCAGGAGCTGATCCTGAGAACCTAGGGGATTAGTACTGACTGGCTTGCTCCTTACAGTTTGCTCAGCCTGCTTCTTATAACACCCAAAACTGCCATCCCAGGGTAGTGGGCCCTCTCACATTTATTAATAATTATAAAACCGTCTAATCTCATGCAGGCATTTTCTCAATGGCGGAATCCTCCTTTCAGATGACTTTAGTTTGGGTCAAGTTGACATAAAATTAGCCAGCATACTGGCTATTTAAAAGTAATGTTTGTGATAGGATTGTTATATAGCCATAGAAAACCAAGAAGTAAAGGCAGGGGATTTCTGCGTTTGATGTCAACCTGAACTATGAGAGTAAGGTTCTGCTTGGAAAATTTAAGGGCTTGTGATGTCATTTAGCTGGAGATCATATGCAAGGACTTGAACATGGCACTCAGTACATACAACAAAGAAGGGAGGTAAATAGCTGTCATAATCTGAGTTTTGATGTTTTAGTAAAAGTGACTATATCAATTTGGTGAGGAAAGGGTTTAACTGATTTAGAGATTACAGTACACCATTCAGGGAAACCAAGGTAAGAATTTTGGCAAGAATTTGGAAGCAGGACTAGAAGCAAAGGCCACAAAAGAGCACTGAGTACTACCTTTGTTTCTATGATCACATTAAGTTGACATTTTTATGCAGCATGGCCCAATCTGCGTAGTAATGCATGGCCCACAGTGGACTGAACTATTCTCTAACAATTAGAAATTATTAAAATGACACCACAGAAATGCCACAGGATAATCTGATGGAGGCAGTTCCTCACTTGAGAATCACTCTTTCCAGATGACTAGGTTTATATCAAGTTGACAGCTTGAGAATTTATGACAGTTTTGGCGGCTTATTTAAATGAAGTGTTTGTAATGAAATTGAAATGTGTCCTATTGGCTTATGTCCTGAGTCCTTGTTTCTCAGTTCATGGTACATTTTTTGGAGGTCATGGAACTTTTAGTGGATCAAGTATGGATATCAGATATCTCTTACAGTGACTGAAAATGGTACAGTCCAGCTTTTCTTTGTTTCCTAGTCCAAGAAATGTGTCAATTTTGTCTAGCACAATATGAAACTTTACCATGCCATTTCTACCAAGGTGGATGAAAAATAAACACATGGACAGTAATATATCTTCCCTCATTTCCAAAAATTATTGAATGAAGACCCTAAGTTCAGATAGTATGCAAAAACAGACTGTCTGCTCTACAGAAACAATGCAGTCATAAACAAATCTTTGAAATGGTGACCTCAGATAAAGGTACACTAGGGAAGCCGGAGAACTCTCTAGAAGGATTAGATAATCTAAAATTTGATTGGTGTGTGTTAGAGGGTCACAGGTGGTCATGGCCTTTCAACCATGTGATAATATAGAGCTGCCTGCCCAGATGTCCTATTTTGATTTGAGACAATTCTCCATTATTGTGTTTATTTTCAGGCTGTTCCTTGGGTGAGGGTTTTATAATCTTGCTCTAGATTTTTAGAGTCTGCTCCTGAAGCTGGTGGCCTATGACTTAGTTTCTGGATATGTGAGCTATTACTGAAGCAGGTGCCTTATAGCCTCTTTAAAATCAGGCCTGGCTCTCAAAATGAAGAAAAATCGGGTTTATATTTCCCTTCCATCTTAAGCTGTTTCAGTATTTTGACCATAACAACAGAAAGAACACATAAGAGAAAGCATTATTAAAATATGAATTATTTTTAAACTTCTGAAAGATAATGGTAATTTTAGCCTCTAGCATCAAGATTAAGAAAGTTTGTATTTTCCCAGAAAATCAGATTTGTGAAGTCAGACTCCTAAGGAACATCCCCCTTTGCTTTTTAGCTAAGTTGAAATGTGTGAAATCATTCAGAAAAGATGAGGGCAATGCTTCTCATGCATAAAATTCTTAATTAACTTTCAGTTTTGAAAAGACATCATACAATTACAGCCTGCCTAATCACAGCACAGTGACACAGGACTCATTTCATTCATTATGAGTAGGAAGGGATGATAAATACTCAGCAGGTGAGTCTCTATCGGAGTAAGCATTGCTGATTTTTCCTATGTGCCAAACAAAGAAGCCATATGTAAGAGTTTGTATCCAAATAAATAGCACAGTAAAAGACTACATATATATATATATATATATATATATATATATATATATATATATATATATATATATATATATATATATATATAGTGTGTGTGTGTGTGTTCATATAAAATTATATTCCATACAATTTTACCTATTTGGTAAATACACATACCATAAGTCTATTTATATGTGTACATTTTTGAGACAGGGTTTCTTCATGGTGCAAAAACTGTTTTCAAATTCTTACTTTCTCTCCCTGCCTCCTGGGTGGTTGTATTGCAGGCAGTCTCTACCATACATGAATCCCTTTACATTTTTAAAGTATATTTTGGGTATACTAGTACATGCCTTTAATCCTAGCACTTGGGAAATAGAGGTAGCATGATCTTGGAGTTTAAGACAACTCTGCTCTGTTCAGTGATTTTCAGGAGAGCCAGGGATATACAAGAAAGAGTGTTATAAAAATAGAATATATAGTATATTAAAATATTAAATATAGAAAGTTATCAATTATTACATATATGTAATATATTTAAAGTAACATATATTATATATAACTATTCATTTTTAGTACCAGGCATAAATTTAGTTCTTAAGTTTAAGTAGAGAGCTGTAGGCAACACTGAAATCTGCATGCTGCTAATGCATCCTGAGAGTTATCTTGCCATGCTGGACAATGATGTAGTTCACAGTTATGACATCTTTACAGGACTTTTGGTTGCTTCTATTCTTTTGAAGTTTACATGACAACTTAAATTATAGAATCTAGTCCTCATGAAAGGGCTCATCAAGTCAGTCTCCGTTCAGGAGTCTCTGGGCCCAGAGTCTAAATTACATGGTCATTTCAGCAGTAGAAATTTACCTTCTATTTCAGAGTGATTAACCAAAGGCAATAATAATAGCCTAAAATATTTTGGGGAACCTCTTGAAAATCTCTGCCAAACAATTTAAAAGACTGTTTCTTATCCCTGTGCTGTGATTTTCGTTAGATGGTCTGTGGAACTTAGAGAAAGCACTGCCATCCCAGTTGGAAATTTTAATTAAAACTAAATACATGTTTTTATAAACGGATTTACATGTATTTTATATGTACCTTTAAAGGCACTTTTAGGTAGATAGTTTAGTTTTTAATAGTTTATATAGGTATTTTAATTTCATATGACTTTTTTCTTCTGTATATTTATCTTTCCTGCTTCTCTTATTTTTTCCTTTATACCACATATACCCTATCACTTCCATTTCTATTGTTTCTTCAACCACTGCAGTAGTCTAATTTTATTTTCCTGTAATTTTCTGAATTTTTTCTAAGTTATGTTTTCACACCAGAACATTAGGAGTTAGGACTAGTGATGTGAACTCATGGATCTTAGAGGAGAACTTATAACTGTCACTTTGTTAAACTAGCATATTGCTTAACTTCAGGTAAATATTTGTTTTTATACCCAGAGATAAGTGTATTTCTCAGTACTAATCAAGGAGACTTCTCTTTTCAACATATAGTGAACATTACAGGAAACTATTACCAAACAAAATGCAGAATTATGGAGCCAAATCTCTACTGCTGTATCTACAATATAAATCCTGCAGCAAGGTCTCTGATATCATTGTAGGGTAAGGAGCAGAAAGATTGTAAAAGCTAGAGAATCAGAGTTTGTTCTAAGAGAGCAACTACTAGAACTGTAAGGAG
Organism: Micromys minutus; assembly: GCF_963924665.1. NCBI lineage: Eukaryota > Metazoa > Chordata > Mammalia > Rodentia > Muridae > Micromys > Micromys minutus. The sequence continues at coordinate 50,767,252 of NC_137974.1, forward strand.
CCACACATATAATGCCTTATCAATGTGGTTACCTAAATAGGAGCTGAAGAAGATCAACAACAAGAGATGCATTAAAATGGAAGAGTCAATTCTCTGGAGGCCTCAATGTAAAACAAGATATTTCAGGTAATTATGGAATGCTGAGAATGGCAGAAATAGTTTTTATTGGAGAAGAGAGTACTACTGGTTATACAATACCGAATAGTCAGTCCTGAAAATATATACATGCAAGTTAAATTACTTACCGACTGACCTGGTTCTATTTATATAATTAGGAATATATTAAATACATTACCTTTGTATATTTAATAATGATTAAAAAAGACCAATTTTAATGAGTCTAAGTTGGAGATTTCACAGAACAATTAGGATGAAGGTTATGGAATGGGCAATGATGTAATTATAATCTCAAAAAATAAATAAAAATAATGTATTCATTGGGAGTGTTTAGAGTGGTCAAAGGTGAATAATTCAAAAAGACAGCATGATTCAATTCAATGGAACATTATTGCTGCAATGTAGAAAGAGACACTTCAACATATATTGCAGATTTCAGATTTCAAGTTGATACATGTCTATGTTCCAAGGCTTGCTGTCAATTCCTAAACCATAGAGATTTTCTAGTCAGTCTTCTTAGTCCTTGACAGCAATGACTTTGTTCTCCAATTTGTATCACCATCTCTTTGGCAGGGTAGTCCTTTAGTCTCATCATTTCTGCCTGTAGATGATAGCTTTAGTTTGTTTCTCATTTTTGGTACAGAATCTTATGTATATCCAATATAATCCTGGAATTATAATCTTGTTGAACCAGCCTCTGAGTGATGGAATGATAGTTCTAAACACCCAGCTGCCTTTAAATTTGTGATTCTTGAAGTTTTGGGTCTACCCCACTGATAGGGCACAGGGCACAGGCACAGGGCGTAAGAGACACATAATTGCCCCTTATAATTTCTAACCTGGATTATAAGATATGAAGTTAATTTTATTTTTGCAAGTTAGTTCCTTCTTCAAAGACAGCAAATACTAGGCTTTAAATGAATGCTTTTATTCTTTGTAGTGTATAGTTCACTAAGGAATGGTTTTGAACTTTATATACATGAAATATGGTTTGTTTTGTTTGATATTTTGTATTCTGATCTCCCTCATTCATCTTTTATATGTGTAATAAAAGCTCCATCTTTCCTTTATTATTATAAAGCCTGCCTACCTGTCCTCTATGTAGTCTCTCGTGATCCTCTAATAGGAAGATAACCTAAGTCAGTTGAGAGGCTTCTCATAGAGAACCCAGAAAATACATACCTCTAAATTATAAAAGTTTTCAATATATAAATCATGTGCATTTATGTACATAAGTGTATGCATATATACACACATACATATCTATATATATATATAAATACTTTATATAGTTTTACACATACATACATGTATAGATATGTGTGTGTATGTGTAAAACTATATAAAGTATTCATGAGATATATTTATGCCATCTTTCTACAGGGAATTATAAAATCTGAACTTGGATTTTGGTGTTTGTATGTGAGCTTGAGTGTATTAATATATATGAGTGTGGCTGGCCATTTTGGTGTATGTGTATTTTTAACTGTGAATATTAGGAGTGTGATGGAAGTGTGTGAGTGTGTGTGTTTGTGGGTATGAGCATAAGCATGACTAAGTATGTATCATTGTGAATAAGTCAGTGTGTTCATAGGAATGAGTAGGTGTGAGTATAAAACTGGGAGTGAGGGGATGTTTATGAGTGGGGATATGTATTTAAGGCTGCATGACCATGAATCAATGACTGTATAAATGTGAGTTTATATGTCTCTGTGTGTTTTTGTGTGTGTCTGCATAAATATTTGTATCTTTATACCTGTGTGTGAATATTTGTACAAATTTGTAAGTATGTGTCCGAATGTAACTGAGTGTGTGGGTTAAAAATGTATATGTCTGCTTACACATACATATAATGAGGATTTATAATTCTTTAATACAGAATTTAGGCTGTTAAAGATGCTCATTTTTATTGTGATGGTTGTCCCAGGCAGTGATAATTTAGGAGGTGTGGCTTTGTTGAAGAAAATATGTCATTGTGGATGTGGCTTTAAGACTCTCATCCTAGCTCCTTGGAAGAAAGTTTCCTCTTCAAGGCTTTCAGATGAAAATGCAGAACACTCAACTCCTCCTGTATCATTCCTGCCTGGATGTTTCCATGTTCTTGCCTTAAGAATAATGGACTGAACCTCTGAACCTGTAAGCCAGCCCCAATTAAATGTTGTCTGATAAGACCTGCCTTGGCCATTGTGTCTGTTCATAGCAGTAAAACCCTAACTAAGATAGTTATATTATTCCTCTTTCTCTCTAGAATTCTGAAAAATTATTTCATCCTTATCAAAATCCTACCGCAGGTAATGTCTGCCTGGCTTGTACTGGTTCTATCTAAAAAGCTGAACAGGACTCTAAGTCTGGTATGTTCTGTAATTACTGCAGCAGGTTTAGGTTTTATTGATTTAAGATGAGTGTAACTATGTTTTCAGGGCTTTACGCCATAAATGCTGCATACTCTGATTAGTAAAACACAAAGATTTATGAATTATAATCCTTTGGTGAGTTTATCTTTGGTTGGCAAATTCATGCATTGCAAAGTATATAAAACCAACATCCGTGAGAATAAAACCTTCCAAAACTGCCTCATATTTTATTCTATACTTCTCTAACCCTGACAAATAATTTTCTTACCCTGCCAAATAACTTGCTTATGAATTTTTGTATCATTGCAAGTAAAAAACAAGAAAATGTTTTCAAAATGCAGTTTAGATTGGAATTGTTTGAAGAGGCAGAAAATTCAAATGTATTTCATTCACATAATGGGTTAGCTTAGGATAGTAGATTACAAAGGGATGGAAAGTTAGAAATACAAATTATATGTATTTGAGATGTTCTTTTCTAACTAATAAGCTGGAATTTAGACAAGGGTCCAAGGCTACCAAGTGAGTTCAGGACCAGTCATGATCTTCCCTATTCAAGATAGGTGCTGGAAACTTTTCCATATCCAATAAATGTAGAATGGAACAAATCATTTGGAAACCTTGTTGGTTAGAAGACTGTGTGGCATAGTATCTTAGGCCTATCTCTAATTAGCAGGGCCAGAACTAGAAAGCCAGAGATATCAATTAGAGAACCCTCAGTTAAGAGACATATGGCTGATACCTCTTTCCAAGCAGAACTCACACACTGTGAGGCTCATTCCTATGAAGAGCAGCCCTGGTAAGTGTAGATTGTCTTGAAGCTGTTCATATTTTAATGTTAATTTTACTTCCCCAGGAAGGGCTGACTAGTCATGTGCTCATGAGGTGACTTCATCTAAACATTCCCATTTTAATTAGTAAAATAAAGGAAAGCCAGTGACTGGGTGGGGTAAGGGAGGTGGAGAGAGAGGATTAATGAGGAGAGGTCAGAGGACAACGGAGGAAAGAAGTTCCAAGATGGACCTCCAGAAAGATGAGCTAGATACAGTGGAGGCTTAATTGGTGTTAAATAGCTATGAATATTTAAGGGTTTTATAGGTCTAACATCTCATATAGAAGGGCAGTTGTATCTTTGTCTATTTGATGATATTTTGTTGGGTAGAGGGTTTGTGGATTGAGAATTGAACACATAAACCTGTATGAAAAGCTATTGAGCTATAGAGTTGTGTTTGTGTTGAGTTTCGTGCTAAGAAAACACCCTGGTCGAGGGCAGTAACAGGTGCAGTAAAACCGCCATGGGAAGGGAGTCATTCGGATAAAGTTAGACCATGGGGGTGCACACCACTCTGTGCCCACACAGTGAGGTGTAGGGATGAGAAAGAGATAAGCTATTTCTATATTTAAATATTTACTGCAACAGGTAAGAAAGGATTATCACAGACAGGTCAAGTACAATCTCTGCCAGACTCAGTCTTTTTGTGGCTCATTTTGCTTCTTTCTCTTACATTAAATTGTAAAGCTGAAAATGTAATGTTCTTTCATGAATAACATCTAAAATTTCCAGGCTTACCAACTAAAAGGCACACATGGGGCTAAATCAATTGTATCAATGATTGCCAAGGCATGCCTCCCTTCAGTGACTTCTTTCTGCTACTTCCCCAGTGCCCAACATGACATCGTAATTTGAATGCCTCTCTGGTCTCCTTTGCCTTTCCTCTTTCTATGAGGTTGACAAAGCCATAGTTTGTTGCAATTCATCATAGATCACTGAACACCACAGTTTCCTTTTAATTTGTTTGCCTCCCAACTTCAATTAACCAGACTTTGTTATTAAATACAAGCAAGCAAACAAATTTATGTTCATATTAAAGGGCTTCTGACAGGAAATAATATTTAGCTTGAAACCCAGAAGGTAAAAACAAAGTAAAAGAATGAAGGACAGTACTTTCAAACTAACTAATACACATTCTAACTGAACTATATTGGCAGGCAACTCGACTGTTCACAAATCCATTGCATTCAGTTTCTCTGTGGGGAACATGATATGCAGGAAAATTGGTATCTTTTGCATTCATCTGCACTCTCTACACACTAGGAACAGCCCAATAAGCAATACCAATTCTGGCCTTAATTCTCTGATCAGAGCTTGGGCAAATGTTAAGGGGGTTTTGCAAATACCAGGGTGTGGAGAATAATGATCCACATGTGACAAGAAGGAAATCCAGTTCAACACAACTCAGTAGCTGGTGTTTGATATGTTTTATAAAGTGCAGTATGGAGTGGGGGGAGGGGTGCCTCAGTGTGCTTAAGCTGAGGCACTCCTTAACCCTCCCCAGGAATAGGACAGGGGTAATATAAAATAGAGTTTATTTGGGAGTATGAGAAAGGGAGAAGCACAGAAAGAGAAGGGAGAAGAGATCTTTCAGAGGTCAGCTTGTTCTTACCTAGCTAAAGCAAACAGCCAAACTAATTGCTTACTATCATGACATTAAACTACAGTGTAGTTCTTGGAACCCTCATAAACATCTGATTCCCAATTCATGAAGCATTGGATACACCTATAGAAGTCTCCTTCCTTTGTGTTCTGTAATAAGGACTCTAGAAGCCATGCATTTCCTTTGTATGGAAAAGGATGTTCTGTGCAGCTAATAGTACATATAAGCTCCAGCAGAGAAAGATGCAGCTAAAGAAATCTGAATAGACCTATATGCTTTATCTTTGAACTCATATTTCTTTTAGAAAAGAAAACATATCCTGATTCCCTGATGTTATTAGCTAAGCAGGAAACATTCAGTCTTTTTCTTTATAAAAGACAGCTGCAGCGTATGTGGGGCCTGAGTTATCTGAGTATCTGAAGCTGGAATGCTGCCAACTGTTTCAGTTGTGCTTCACACAGAAGACTACATCAGAAAATGTAAAGCATGTTGTAATAAGGTGAGCTTTCATTGTAACAAGTTGGAAGAGAGCCACGACCCATAAATCTAATTGGATATTTCATTGGTGAAAACTAGCACCTGGGCTCATCATCTCCTCAGAGTTGGGGAGTTTTTCACTAATTGTTAATCACTAGTGATTACAGTGAAAGCAGTTGGTTGGAAAAGGATCTAGCTGCTGGATCAGGAATGTATTCTTACAAGAACACAAACTCTCCTTTAGAGAGAAAGCTGGGCACTCAAGCAGATCCCCTATCATTAGGTGCAAAGGTGGTTTTAATCAACTAAAGTGATCTAAAGAAAGAAGACAGCATAGATTTTTTTCTTATTCTTCTCAGCTCTCACATGCATTCTTGGACCCGAAATCATTCATTCACATACTGAAAAAGCATATACCTTCCAGACACAGACCTGTGTTTGTTGCTGTATCATACAACAAAGCATAGGATAAAAAGAAAACAATATAAAATTCCCACTCTGCTGCAATAATCCATGTAGCAGCCTGCCTAAAAAGAAACAATTGCAAACAGACCTGAATATTCGAAAGAAAATACAATGGTAATATTTAATATCAATAGGTAACATTTTGAAAACATAGAATCAGCAATATAAGCCACTGTAAACTTGTGTGAGGGAGTGGAAAGACTCCCTTAGCCTCTGGGCATGCTGTGGGGTTATAGAGACCATCTAACTGAGGGTGAAGGTCCTGCCACAGAGAGGGTGGCATGTCCAAGCTTGGATATCAGACTGTGTGAAAGAAAAGGAACTGAACAGTAGCATCTCTCTCTCTCTCTCTCTCTCTCTCTCTCTCTCTCTCTCTCTCTCTCTCTCTCTCTCTCTCTCTCCCTCCCTCCCTCCCTCCCTCCCTCCCTCCCTCCCTCCCTCCCTTCCTCCCTCCCACCCCCCTCTCTCTGCCTGTCTCCTGATTGTGCCTTGACTCTGTGCATATCTCACTCAACCCACACCATGAAGTTGTTCTTGTCAGAAGATTTGTTAGGAACAAAAACTAGGACAAGAATAAAGCTAAGCAAATGCTACACACACACACACACACACACACACACACACACACACACAAACAAGGAATAAATAACACATGTACACTTGTGTTGTGCATAGGAAAATTTTCACATCCTTAGCAGTGCTCTGTAATACAGACCTTAGAACCTACAAACAGTTACATTAGAATCATAATCAACTAAAAAAGTGTTTCAAATGTAATAATACACAGTGGTGCAAAAAGCTTAAGTCAATAGTGTTCTGCATATACCCTTTTACCTGTAGTGAAAAGACTATAGAGATGCATTTTACCAACTAATCAGGTCATGCTTTAATTAATAAAATACTCTTTGAAAATTTTACTATGTGAGTTTGAATACTTAGTGCACATTCTTATGAATGTTCAGTATTTCTCTAAAATTCAGGTATTTCTCTAAAATATAGTAAAAATTAAAAGGGTCTTCACAGATAAACTATTGCTGAAATATAAGAGAAGCCATAAGACCTGAGATTTATTTCAAATGAGATAGGAGAATTAAAAAATGAAATTAATCTTTTTTGTTTGACAAATAATTGAAGATTTTTAGAAATATTAAGTCTGTTATAGAGATCTTTACTTATTAAAGTTTCTTCATTTGACAGCCTTTAAAATCCCCAATAATAATTATATTCTGTATGTAAGATGAATGTGTGAATGCTTAAGTCTAGCGCCTTTGGAAGTTAGCCAGAGAGTGAGCCCTTTGCTTTTTCTGATATCCTATGATCTTTCTCAAGCATGCCTTGTATAAGTATCCATGTGGCAGTGGGGACAGAGGTTACATCTTTCACTCCTTAATATGGCCATGCCAATGCTAATGATAACTGTCTGAGGTCATACTTCCCTTAATCACATACAGGTTTCTTTCTCTTCAATGTAAAGAATTATAATTCCCCTTGTATCAACCAAAAGATACAAATTCTCCTGAAAGGTAAGATGGGATTCAACCTTCCTAACTGTGTTTCACTCACTACTAGTTCTGTTCCTAGGAGGTGCAGGTTCTGTCACAGCACATATGTATCTCTGCTGGACAATATTGCTGAGATACTTGGTAGACTGTTATAAATATTTCTGAAGCATGTTTCTTATGGATACTATTCACATTGACATCCATGGACTCTTTATGTAGCAGGCTGCCCTCTCTAAAAATGAGGGTGTGTGGCATCTAAAATATTTTAGGTCTGACTGATTCAAAATGTCAGCCTCCCTGTAAGGGAGGAAATTCTGTCATCATGACCTAGCCTGGCACCCTGTGTCTCCATGGGTCTCCAGTTTAATGGGTCAGCCTGAATATTTTGATTTTTTTTTAGTTTCCATATAAACTCCTTAGAATTTTTTTTTATCTATTCATGTATATATGTTGACTTATATACATACATACATAAAATACATACATGCACATATATGTACACATAACTGCTCATATACATATACATGTATGAGATGTACTAGATATATAAGCATTTGTATGTCCATGAACATGTATGCACATGTGTTTGTGTTTGCATTCATATTTTTTATTAGATTCTATTTCACTGGAGGACAGAAAATATATTAATAAAAGGCTTAATGAATAGTTTAATGGTGACTGCAAGGTTAAACAAATGGATGTCACTGCCTGCACTGATACAAGGCCTGCCCCTCACATTACCACTAGGAGAGATTCAGTCAGGGACTAGTACATAAAGCTAGGTTTTAACAGTTTTGAGAGTTAGTCTCTTGTGATGTTTACATACATTTGCTCATGCAATTGTCTTATTAAATTGATTTTAGTAACTCATTAATTTGTTCTTGATACCTCATCCTCCTTCAGGATTGAGAGACAGTCCAACACTGATGGTATCAGAAAGCACAGCCCGAATATTTCTGAACAACTATCAAAGGAATTTTATACCTAGAAGCCAGAAGGATTTTCAAGATCACAAGAGGTTGTTGTAATTTTGGAACAGGCAAGTTATCAATAAAGTAGTGATTTTGTTTCTTAAATCAAAAGAGTAAAACAGCTCTGAAGTCATTCTAGCTATAGATATGTCTTCATTATTACTGCTGCTACCAGGTCACTCACCTCCTCTTCAAAGGCTACTTTTTAAAAACCTGTTGGAAACAGGCAAGGAACTTGAAGAAACTGAGACCCATTAATTAAACAAAGGCATTTTTTTAAATTTAAGTTTCAAAATGGACATTCAAAAATGACAGAGTTTATCAGATTGTCCTAAACAGAAGACATTAGTAGGGTAAACAGAAGGATCATTGCTGGAGAGATAGACACCTAAGGTGGACTCTGTTTACAAAACAAGCATGGCTCACAGGTAGGTTTCTGTGTGCCACCAACCTTCCTTAAGTCACTGAGAACCTTCCTTAGTCCACTCCAAATGCCTCAGCTCAGGTGTATTTACTCCTTTAGTCTAAGAGAGTAGAATGGGGAGCAGTAAAATGAGAAGGTTGCTGTGGTTTAAAGAGCCAGGAGCCAGAGAGAGGAAAAAAATGGAAAACAAGAAAGTAAGCAAACCCCTCTTTATTTCTAAGGACTCCTGATTTGGTAGTTTCATTGCAACCTCATTACATTTCTCCTGACAATTAACATTCCTCAAGTCCTAGTAACATTGTTGGTAAGTTCTCCATGCCTCTGTGACTTAATGTGGACTAACCCGGTAAGTTCTGGACACTAAGGGCTTCTTCCTTGTTGTCATATTTCTCATTACACTGCCTTTACATTCCTTCTTCTACCCCCTCTTTCTCTCTTCTTTGTCTTCTATTTTTATCTCTCCCAACTCTTTTTTTATTTCTCTTTTCCCTTCCTCCACCTTTCCTCATTCTTGCCTTCAGACCCTGTTAGATCCATGGATCGTCTCTTGGGCTTTCCTCAGTACTTAGTTTCTTTGGTTCTGTGTAGTGTAGTTTGCATGTCCTGTACTTTAGGGCTAATGTCCACTTACATGTGAGTACATACCATGCTTGTCTGTCTGGGTATGGGTCACCTAACTGGGATGATATTTTCTAGTTCGAATCACTTGCTTTCAAATTCTATGATGTCCTTGTTTTTAAATAATGTATAGTTTTATATACATTTTTTTTTTCTTTTATCAATTGAGGGACATCTAGGTTGTTTCCAGTTCCAGGATAGTAAAAATAAAGTTGAGCATATGACCTTGTGATACAGTTGGTCAACTTCTAGCTATAGGCCTAGGTATGGTAATATTCCTTTCCCCCTTTTTGTAAAAGACAACATTTCTCTGTGCATCTGTCCTGGAAGTCATGATATAGACCAGTCTGGTTTATAACTTGCCTCTTCCTCTCTCTCCCAAGTGCTGTACCTCCACCACAAGGATCAGTTAACTTTCTTATATAATCAGGGACCAACTGCCGAGGGAATAGTGCCACCCACATATTATAGATCCTTCTAAATAACAGTCAGGCCAACTTCCCACAGCCATGTCTAAATGTAATCTGATTTGCGAAATTCTTTAACTACAATTGCCTTCTCAGAGCATTATGTGTTGTTTCAAGTTGACACTTAATACTAACTCTCTAAAGCAGACATGTGTTCTGGGGAAAAATAGTAATCATGGTTGTCATGGTTTGGGGATATCTAAAAGTTGTTCAAGTTTTTGCCACTCCTCGGTGATAAAGTTTCCTCTTTTCATTTCAAAACAAGATGGGCACAATCGATATGGCTGTGGCATAGCAGAACGCTTGTTTGTTTCATGAACATATTGTCTACTTTATTTACATTAGAGAAGAAAAGTATAAAAGACTCATTTACAAATATGTTACTGAGAAAAGATAACATAAAATTGGACATACCGAGAGGACCAAGACAGGGTGTCTCCATGACAGACTCCAAACTGGCAGGTCATGAGACTAGGCCTTGATCTCTTTTTCCAAAAACTGGACAGGTCCAGACATGTCAGTTACTGAAAAAACCCTAGGCCTCAGACAGCCAATCAGAAACTGTCCCACCACCTGAAGTGGGGCAAGGGCAATGGACAACAGTTTCAAGCTCCCCATTCTCCAGCAATAGTTCACGGGTGCCTGTATATATAGAGCCAACGGTAAATGGTAGATCCCAGCATGCTGGTGGTTTGAAGAATAAAATGATCTTCGCTTTTGTATATTATTTAAGGCCATGCTACAATTTTTCAGCAAATCATGGACATTTACAGCATTGGTCTTAAAAATCAACTATTTTTTTTTCTGTTTGCTTTTACAGCCATTGAAAGTTCAGTTACCTTTGTATAAAATTCTCCTTTTGAACAATGAAAAACAGAATTTTGAAGAAACACAATAATTTAATTACTAATAGACTTAAAAGGTAATAAATACTTTTGATTTATTGTACATTTTTTAAAAAGTAGGTAGTTTACACAAAATAAATTCAAAGGGTATGGATGTACAGATAATGTTTTTTCAGCTTTTTGGGAACTGACAACCATGTCCACTAGGTACAGAACATTTCCGTTAATATTGAATCCTGTCTGTGCTGGAAGAAAATGGCTGCCCTTCCAGAAGTCCTGAGTTCAATTCCCAGCAACCACATGTGGCTCAAAACCAGCTGTAATGAGATCTGGTGTCTTTTTGTGGCATGTCTGAGGACAACTACAATGTATTCATGTAAACAAAAATTAATAAAAAAAATTTGTATCCTCTTTTGTCTCCTTACAGTGTTACTTTCATTTTCATTTTAACAAAAGACAGTGCCTGTTCTGAAGGCCATATGAATGCCTTGCTTAGTTCTTACTCACACCAGTTTACAAGTGTATTGTGAGCTATTATCTGGCATTTGCCCCAAGTAAGACAATTCTTGGCAGTTGCTGTTTGTTACTCAACAAACTGGTGAACTTCCTTTTACTAATAAGCATTGCCAAGCCCTTGAATCTCATACTAATTCTAGGTTATCCTCCTAATGCATAGGGAAATTGGTATTTTATTTTCAATTTGAATTATGTAGGTCCTTAGAGGGCATGTTGTTTTACACTGGTTAGAAAAAGAATGATATAGATTAAGATTAGAATAGCTAATAGAGAATTTTCTAATTCTACCAGCAATATAAGGAAATTTCAGTTTCTCCAGAATGCTTCTATCACATGACTCTTATTAAAGATTATTGTTATGGTTATTATTTTAGATTATAGCTGTTTTAATGAGTAGGAAGTATTCATTATGATTTTTTACTAGCATCTATAGACATCTGGTAATTTTTCTCATGATAATAGCTATTTAATGCCCAACTTAGCATATTATCTTTTCAAATTTTTATGTTATTTTGAAAAGTAAAATTATTTGACCTTCTATTGTTGATTAGTCAGCACATTATTTTGCTAGATTTGTTTTTTTAATATTTTTTCCAGGCCTATAGCTTGATTTTTACATTTTATTAGCATTATATTGATGAGAAAAACATATATATATATATATATATATATATATATATATATATATATCAAATTTTTTGCCTTTGATGGTTAGTTTATTTATTTATTTAAAATTTCAAGTATTGTTATATTTTTATATTTAAGCCTATGACCAATTTCAAATTATATTTTATAAAGACTTGAAATTGGGGTGAGTCAGTATTTAAATATTGGTATAAATAATGGTTTGGGAATTACTAACTAAAAAAACTTTTTATATAAAGAAGAGTTATTTTATTTAATTATGTGCACATTCATATTTATGTGTGTGTATGCACATGTGCAAGTCCATGCCCTCACTTCTCCATTCTATGTGGGTTCTAAAAACTATGCTCAGGTCCTCTGCAAGAACAGTATGTGCTTTGTTTTTTCTCCCTCTCTCATTATTTAATTAGATACTCTGTATTTACATTTGAGATATTGTCCTCTTTCCCCACTCCAATCCCTTCTCCCCACCCCCTACATTTGCCTTCACAAAGGTGCACTATCGTCTAATCATCCTCTTCACCTCATTGGCTGGCTTTGTGTTTGCCTTGACTTTATGTATAAAAATTTATTCTTATAACTTTCTAAAGAATCCACAGTGTATAAAGTATATTTGTTTTTACTCTGTTACTCTATTTAGTGGATGTGTCTTTATAAGTATCTTCCACTCTCTCTATTATTTATATATCTTTGTAGCTATGAGTTTTCCTCTCAGTACTGCTTTCCTTGCATCCCATAGGTTTGGGTATGTTGTGTTTTCCTTTTCATTAAATTCTAGAAAATCCTTAATTTCTTTCTTTATTTCTTCTTTGACTATGCTATCGTTTAATAGAGCATTGTTTAGTTTCCATGTCTATATGGGCTTTTTGTTGTCTTTATTGTTATTAAAGACCAGCCTTAGGCCATTGTGATCTGATAGAATGCATGGGGTATTTCAATCTTCTTATATCTATTGAGGCTTGTTTTGTGATTGATTATATGGTCAGTTTTGGAGAAGGTGCTGTGAGATGCTGAGAAGAAGGTGTATTCTTTTGTTTTAGGATTATATGTTCTGTAGATGTCTATTAATTCCAATTGGTTCATAACCTCTGCTAGTTTTAGTGTGTCCTTGTTCAGTTTCTGTTTTCATGGTCTGTCCATTGATGAGAGTGTGGTGTTGAGGTCTCCCACTATTATTGTGTTGGATGCAATGTATTTTTTGAACTTTAGTAGGGTTTCTTTTATGAAAATGGGTACTCTTACATTTTGAGCATATATATTAAGGATTGAGAGTTCCTTCTGACAAATTTTCCCTGTAATGTGTAAAAAGTGTCCTTCCTTATAATTTTTAATATCTTTTGCTTGAAAATCTACTTTATTCAATATTACCTGTTCTTTTTCTATTATTGCTTTTTGTATTCTTTCTTTGTTTTGAGCATTTGTTGTTTTGACTATCATGTATAGGAAATATTTCTCTTTGGTTCAGTCTATTTGGGGTTCTGTAGGCTTCTCATATGCTTATGGTCATCTCTCTTTTTAGGTTAGAAAAGTTTTCTTTTATAATTTTGCTGATGATATTTACTGGGCCTTTCAGTTGACATTCTTTGCCCTCTTCTACATATATTTTTCTTAGGTTTGGGCTTCACATTGTGTCCTGGATTTCTGGATGTTTTGCCTTAGAATATTTTTGATTTTTACATTTTCTCTTGACTGTTGTGTCAATGATTCCTATGGTATCTTCTGCTCTTGAGTGTCTTCTTTCCATATCTTGTATTCTGTTGGTGATGCTAGCATCTATGTCTCCTGATGTCTTTCATAGGTTTTTTAACTTCAGGGGTGTCTCCTTTATCTTTTTCTGTTTTCAGTTCCTTTACCTGATTGTTTGTGCTTTCCTATAGCTCTTTAAATGATTTTTGTGTTTTTTCTTTAATGGCTACAACTTGCTCTCCTGGCTTTCCTGTACTTCTTTAAGTGTATTATTTATATACTACTTAAAGATGTCCATCATCATCATGAAGTACGATTTTAAGTCTAAATCTCATTTTTCTGGTGAGTTGGGATATCCACAATATCCTGTGGTGGGAGAACTGGATTTTGTTGTTGCCAAGTTGTCTTAGTTTTTGTTTCTTAGAGTCTTGAGCTTGCCTCTTCCCATCTTGTTATAGGAGATGCTAGGTGATCTTGTCTCTTACTGAAGCTTGTCTTTCTTATGTGTCTGTGGGTCTTGGACTCCAGAGGGAGATGTTTCTGGGTTTTCCTCTCTCAAAATAGGCAGTGAGTTCCGATGGCAGAGCCCAGTCTTGATGTTCCTGGGTTGGTTCTGCCCTTGGGCAAGTGTGCACTCCCCAGCAGTACTGCTGCTAGTATGGCAAGAGTTTTGGCATCCTCTCCTAGGGTAGACAGTTACCTTACTAAGGGTAAGAGAAGTTGACTCACCCTTTCACTTAGTATTTAATCCACTCCTGCAGCTCTTCCAAGAACCCAGGGACCTGTGGGAAGGTAGACTGCTGCTCCTGAAGAAACTGGGCCAAGTGTGTCCTTGGCCTGGAAGTGTACACTCCCAGGTAGTACCTCTGCCTGTGGTGAAAGAGTTCTGGGTGGTCTCTCCAGGGGGAGAATGCGGGAAGAAGAAGTTGACTCACTCTTCCAGTTAGGATGGAAACTGTTCCTGCAGCTCTTCCGAGCTCCCAGAGACCTATGGCAAGGTAGACTGCTGGTCCTGATGAAACTGGGCAGATTAAATGATTCATAACTACAGCTTTTATATCAATGCACAATATATTTTATGGCATATAAATAAGACAGAAAACACAAATGTCTGTTACATGTATGTATATAAAGAAAATTTTATTTTTAATTAAATTTATTTATTCTCTTTATAGTCCAATATCGGCCCTTCCTCTCCTCCCTGTATCCCCTCATGCATATTCTTCCACTATTCACCATTCTTCTTCCCAAAATTGAAGAGGAAGCCCGCTCTGGGTTTCAAACACCCAGTCCTGCACATACACAAAAGGCTGTCTGTTTTGGACACACAAGCAGGCAGGGAGGAAACAGGGTCAGGGACACCCCCTACTCCAATTGTTTGGGAGACCAGTGTATAAACCAAGCTGCTCATTTGTTACATATGTGCACGGGTGCTGGGTCCTACTCTTTCTTGTTTTTTGGATGGTGATTCAGCCTCTGAGTACCCCTAGATGTCCAAGTTAGTTGACTTGGTTGGTCTCCATGTGGAATCTCTATCTTCTTCTGGTCCCTCAATCTTTATCCCAACTCTTTCTTATGATTCTACAAGCTCCATTTCATGTTTGGGTGTAAGTCTTTACTTTTTTTTAAATTGGTTTCTGGGTTTAGCCTCTTAGAGAACAGTTATTTTTAGGTTCCAATCTGCAATGAAAATAATGTCAGGGATTGATTATTGTCCGTGAAATAGGTCTCAATTTGAGATAGCCTTTGTTTAGCCATTTTATCAGTCTCCTTGTAATCTTTGTCCCTGTACATCTTGAAGGCTGGAAACGTTTTAGATAAAGACTTTGTGGGTGGGTTGCTCATTTCATCCTTCCACTGGAAGTACTTCCTGTCTACAAGAAGTGGGTACTTCAGGATTCATATCCCCTCACTCTAGAAGTCTCAGCTAAAGTCTTTCTCTAAAACCTCTTAGAGATTCCCCTCCCAGCAGATCTCTCTTATTTCTGCCTTGCTCCCATACACATAATCAACCCCCTGCCCTTCTTCCTTCCCCATGCCCTATTCCACTCAGTTCCCCCTTTCATCGATTTAATTATATACTTTATTTGCCCTTCTGAGAAAGATTCAAACATTATTCCTTGTTCCCTCCTTGTTACTTGGCTTTTTTGTGTCCTTCGGTTATTATATTATAACCCTATATCAGGGTTATTTTGTAATTTATGACTAAAATTCACATATAAGTGAGTGTATGTTCTTTTGGGTCCCCACTCAGAATATTTTCTAATTTTATCAAATTGCCTTCGAAATTCATAATTCCCTTGTTTTTAGTGGCCGAGTACTATTTCATTGTGTTGATAAACCACATT
This sequence comes from Micromys minutus, assembly GCF_963924665.1. Taxonomy (NCBI): domain Eukaryota; kingdom Metazoa; phylum Chordata; class Mammalia; order Rodentia; family Muridae; genus Micromys; species Micromys minutus. Next base: position 50,783,119 of record NC_137974.1, read on the forward strand.
TTCTGTATCTATTCTTCATTTGAGAGATCTCTAGGTTGTTTCAGATTTTGAGAATTACAAATAATGCTGCTATAAACATAGTTGAGCAACTGATCTGGTGGGATAGTGGGACATTTCTTTGATGGAATGGTATATTTTGTTCTTTAGGTAGACTTATTGCCAATCTTCTGGGAAACCACCAAACTGATTCACCGAATCATGCAAGGTTGGATTCCCAGAAGGAGTGAAGAAATGTTCCTCTTCTTCCACAATATCACCAGCATGTTTTGTCCTTAGAGTTTTTTATCTCAGCCATTCTCAAACATTCTCAGTCATTTATTGCTAGTGTAGATGAAGGCTCCTAATTTCTTTGAGTTAATTTTGTATCCTTCCACTATGCTGAATTTGTTTATCTGCTGTAGAAGTTCTCTGGTAAAATTGTTGGGGTTACTGATGTACACAATCATATCTGAAAACAAAAATAGTTTGACTTATTTTTTTCCAATTGATATACCTATGATCTAGTTTATTGTCTTAATGATTTGGGTAAAAATTCAAACACTATACTGGATCAATATGGGAAGAGTGGGAAACTTTGTCTTATCCATGATTTTAGTAGAAATGCTTTAAGTTACTCTCAACTCAATTTGATGTTGGCTATTGGTTTGCTGTGTATTGTCTTTATTGTGTTTAGGTAAGCCCCTTGTATTCCTGTTCTTTCCAGAATTTTCAATATGAAAGGGCATTAGATTTTGCCAAATGCTTTTTTGGTATCTAGTGAGCTAGGCATGTTTTTGTTGTTGTTGTTGGTTTTAGTTTGTTTATATGGTGGATTGTGTTGATGAATTTTTGAATATTGAACCACTCCTACATACCTGGGATAGAGCCTACTTCATCATGTTGGATGATATCTTTGATATGTTCTTGGATTTAGTTTGTGCACATCTTATTATTTTTTTTACCAATGTTCATCAGGTAAATATATTTGAAGTTGTCTTCATTTGTATGGTTTTGGCACCTGAGTGACAGTGTCCTCACAGATTTTGAGTTTGGAAATATTTTCTGTTTCTATTTCATGGAATGACTCTTCTTTAAAAGTCTAGTAACATTATACACCAAAATCATCTAACCCAAAACTTATTTTGGTTGGGAGAAATTTAATGATTGCTTCCATTTTCTTAGTGTTTATAGGATTATATAGATAGCAATTTTACCCGATCTTCATTTAGCTTTGGTAATAGGTATTTGTCTAGAAAATCATTCATTACATTCATGTTTTAAAATTTTGTAGAATGAAGACTTTTGAAGTAAGGTATAATGATTCTTTTGTAAAATTTCCTCAGTTTCTGTTATTATGTCTTCCTTTTCATTTCTTATTTTGCTAATTTGGACACTGCCTCTCTGCCCTTTAGATAGTTTGGCTAAGGATTTGATTATCTTGTTGATTTTATCAAAAACAAAACAAAAGCAGGGTTTTTTTTTTTTTTGGCTTCATTGTTTTCTTTTTCCCTCATTTTTTATTAGATACTCTATATTTACATTTGAGATATCATTGCTTGGTCAAAGATTAAGTGACCATACATGTGTGGGTTAATTTCTGGGTCTTTGATTCTATTTCATTGGTCTACCTGCTTACCTTTGTACCCATACCATCCAACTTTTATCACAACTGGTTTGTCATATAGCTTGAGATCAGAAAGTCTGATTCCCGCAGAAGTGTTTTTATTCTTGAGAATAGATTTTTCCTGTTATTAGTAAAAAGTCTTCTTTCTTATCTTTTTTTATAAATTTTGGTTGAAAAAATTTTTTTATTTGATATTAGACTAGTTACTCCAACTTGTTTCCTGGGACCATTTGCTTGGAAAATGTTTTTCCCAGTCTCTTTCTCTGAGGTAGTATCTGTCTTTGTCTCTGAGATGAGTTTCCTGTATGTAGCAAAATGCTGGATCATGTTTACATATCCAGTCTGATAGTCTATGTCTTTTTATTTGGGGAATTGAGTTCATTTATGTTAAAAAATACTAATGAATAGTCATTGTTGTTTACTGTTATTTTTGTAGTTAGAGGCAGATTCATGTTTGTGTACTTTTTTTCCTTTGGTTTTCTTGCATGATTTTTTTTTGTTGTTATTCTTTTTTTTTTTTTTTTTTTTTTTTTTTGGGTGTTGTTTCCTTCCTTGTGTTGGATTTTTCCATCTATTATTTTTTGTAGGGATAAATTTGTAGACAGATACTATGTAATTTTGCTTTTGTCCTGGAATACTTTGGTTTATTTATCTGTGGTTTTGCTGGATATAGTAACCTGGGCTGACATTTGTGTTATCTTAGGGTCTATATGGCATATGTCCAGGATCTTCTAGCTTTCATAGTATCTTTTGAGAATTTGGGTGTAATTCTGATTGGTCTGCCTTTATATGTTACTTGTCATTTTTCCCTTACAGGTTTTAGAATTCTTTCTTTGTTTTGAATATTCAGAGTTTTGACTATTATGTGTTGGGAGGAGTTCATTTTCTGGTCCAATCAATTTGGAGTTCTGTAGGCTTCTTGTATGTTCATAGTCATTTTGTTCTTAAGGGTAGGGAGGTTTTCTTCTATGATTTTATTGAAGATATTTACTGTGCCTTTTATTTGGGAGTCTTCACCCTCTTCTACATCTTTAGGTTTAGTCTTCTCATTGTGTTATTGATATCCCAGATATTTTGGTTTAGGATCTTTTTGGTTTTTGCATTTTCTCCGACTGTTGTGTCAATGTTTTCTATGTTGTCTCCTACCCCTTAGATCTTCTCTTCCATCTCTTGAAGCCTGTTGGTGATGCTTGCAACTATTATTCCTGATTTATTTCATCGGTTTTTCCATCTCCAGGGTTGTCCAATTTTGTGATTTTTTTTTTATTGTTTCTATATCTGTTTTCAATTCCATCACCTGTTTGGTGTGTTTTCCTGTAGTTCTTTGAATGATTTTTGTGTTTCTTCTTTAAGGGCTTCCATGTGTTTATGTGTGTTCTCCAGTAATTTTTTTAAGCAAGTTATTCATATGCTTCTCAATGATTTCAATCATCATCATAAGGTATGATTTCAAGTCTAACTCTTGTTTTTGCTGTGTTTTGCAATCCACTACTTGTTGTGGTGAGAGAGCTTGGTTCTGATATTGGCAGGTTGTCTTGTTTTCCATTGTTTAGGTTCTTTCATTATCCTCTGAACATCTTCTTATAACAATTATAGGTGATCTTATTCTCTCTGACTGGAGCCTGTCTCTCCTGTGGGCTTGAGGGCTCAAGCTTTCAGCAAGGAGTTTGCTTCTGGTTATTTGCATCTTTGAGGGCAGGCAGTGAGTTCTGATGGCAGTGACTCCATTCTGTCTCCATGGGCTCAGGCTGGAGAGCTCTCCTAATGCTATATTGGAAGCTCAGCAGTCTGTGGGCAGGTCCTGAGTCTTGATAGTAGTCCCAGGTCCTCTTACTGGACTAGAAATGACCCAATCACAGAGCTCACCATGCTTCCTTTTCTCTGAGAGCTTCAGCATTCCCTTATGGGACACCATGTATGGCAAGTTCCTTGTGTGCTCAGGTGAGAGAGAGTACTTGCAAGTCTGTTCTGGGGTCTCACCCATCTGTGGGCAGGTCCTAAGTCTTAATGGTGGTCACCAGGCCGTCTAGCTGGGCTCATTGTTTTTTAATTTCTACTCTCTCTGTGTATTTCTCTGTCTCTCTGTGTCTCTCTGTCTCTCTTTCTCTTTCTCTTTCTCTGAGTGTGTTTGTGTGTGTTTATTTGTCTCTTGGTTATTAATTTATTCATTACTTACTGAGTTTGATTATTTCCTGCTTTCTATACCTCTTGGGTGGGTTTAATTCTTTTTTCCCCTTGGAATCTTCCAATTTACTTTTAATTCATTAGTGCACAACATCTCTAATTTCTTTATGAGAAAATTTAGTGCTGTGAACTTTCTGCTTAGCCTTGCTTTTATGGTGTCCCTTACGTTTTGGTGTGTTGTCCATTATTTTCATTAAATTCTAGAAAATCTTTTTTTTTCATTTTTTTTCCCTGACAGTGATCATTCAGTAGAGTTTTTTTTTTTTTTTTTTTTTTTTTTTTGTTTCCATGTTGGCTTTCAGTATATGGAACATACATAGGCTTTATGTTGCTTAATTTTTGGTGATCTGATAAGTTGCAAGGAGGTATTTTAATCTTCTTGTCTGTGTTGATGCTTGTCTTGTGACCAAGTGTTTTGTCAACTTTTGAAAAGGTTCCATGAGGTGCTGAGAAGACATTTTCTTTTCTGTGTTTAAAATGTTTAATTGGTATCTCTTATGTCTATTTGAGTCATAACTTTTGTTGGTTTCATTATTCTGTTTTTTTTTTAACTTCTGTCTCTATTTCCTGTCCATTTGTGAGAGTGGAGTATTCTGGTTTTTTAATACTGCTGTATGGGTTTTTATGTGTGACTTAACCTTTAGTAATGTTTCTTTTATGAATATGGGTACCTTTGCATTTGACACATAAATGTTCAAAATTGAGATGTCCTCTTGGTGGATTTTTTTTTCTTAGATGAATATAGAGTGTCCTTCACTGTCCTTTGATAAAGTTGAAATTGTATTTTTTTTACATATTAGAATGCCTAAATCATTTTTGCTACTTGGATCGGTTTGCTTGGAAAAGTTTTTTTCTAACCATTTACTTTGAGTTAATGTCTATCTTTATGGCTGAAGTGTGTTTCTTGTACGTAGCAGAATGTTTGATCATGTTTTACAGATCCATTCTGTAAGCCTGTGTCTTTTTACTGGAGAAATGAGTCCAATAATGTTGAGAGATATCAATGACATATGATTATTACTTCCTATTATTTTGTAATTGTTGTTGGTTGAATGTCTGGATATGGGGAAAGTTTGTGTATGTGTGTGTGTTTATGTATGCTTGTATGTTTGTTTCTCTTCTATTAGTTTTAATGGTGTAAAATTATTTATTTCTTGAGTTTTCTTGAGTATCATTAGCCTCATTAAAATGTAATTTTTATTCTGGTATCCTTTGTAGGGCTGGGTTAGTGGAAAGGTATTGTTTGAATATGTGTTTGACATGGAATATTTTGGTTTCTCTATCTCTGTTGATTGAAATATTTTGCTGGGAATAGAAATCTTGGCTAATATTTGTGGTCTTTCATAGTCTGCAATACATATGTTTTTAGAATCTCAGATGAGAAGTTGAATGTACTTCTGATGGATCTGCCTTTAGATATTACTTAGCCTTTTCCCCTTGTTACTTTTAAAATTCTGTTCTATGTATTTAGTTTTTTTATGATAATGTAGCAGAAGCATTTTTTTTCTGGTTCAATCAGTTTGGTGTTCTGTAGCTTTACTGAACAGTGATTGTGGAAAATAATGAGAACAATTATATTCTGAAGATAAAACCTTCCATCTTTGTCAATCCTACAAAGTCAACCCTGTCAGACTGACAAATGTGTGCTTACAGTGGAACAAATGAGTAATTGTCAGCGGTAATGTTGCAGCAGTGAAAACAATAGGCATAATAAGGTTTATTTATTTCTTATAGTTTTGTGTGTATACGCACAGCACTGTGTGTTCATGAGAGTATAAGTGACCATAGAAACTAGAGGAGTCCAAAACAATGGATCTGAAGTTACAAGTAGTCCTGAGCTTCCTGAAGTGAGTGCTAAGAACTGAACTTACATCATCTTGATGTCCAGTTTTTTACTTTTAACTCATTGTCCACCAGAGAGATTCAAGAGAAGAGATAGAAGCAAGATTAGAAGTAGTCTCCATAGTAAGTCTTATAGTAAGTTCTACAGTAAATGTCAGTCAGTGGTTTCTGTGATTTGGAATTCTGCCTTGCAAAAACACATAGTACAATGGGCACATCTTAAAAGTTATCGATACCTCTGCAGGGAACAGTGACTCTTTTGCTCCCCCACAAAAATTTGGCATTTCTAATTTCACTAACGGTCATCTTAGTGGAAATTTGTTGCATGACTCATTTATATTACTTTTCCTTCCTCCTCAGACCCTTTCTCTTTTCAGTTTTCATTGTATTTGAACTTTAATGTAATTCCAGACTAAATAATTCTAATAGTGTAGTGTTCTAAGTTGTTACACTGTTTTGACAACATTAATGCAATAAAAAAACCTACAGCTTCAGAATAAGACCATTCTATGCTCTAGTGTGTTTTGTGGCATAATGAAGCAACTCATAATTAATTAGCTTTGTAATTCTACAGTTTTCTGTAAATCTTGTGGATTAAATCCACCCTGTAAGCATTCTAGCACACAAAGATCTCTAAAACAGTCCTTAAACTTTTTTATTTCTGATCCTGTTCATGCAATAAAATGTAAATGACACAGTCTTAGTTTTTTATGATACTGTTATCAATATTGTTATGAACTGACACCATGACTAAGACAATGCACAAAATAAAACATTTAATTGGAATGTTGCTTATGGTTTCAGAGGGTGAATCCAACACAATTATGGATTGTGTGTTATATAATACACACACATCAGCCACTGAAAATAAATCATAAAATGTATTTTAAAGGAATTTTTTGGGCCTTTGGCCTAGGCAGGCCATCTTCATGTGTCTTCTCTTCTAAAGACCCTGTGGTTTGAAGGCTGCCCAAGAAATCTGTAACAGCCAGGGTCACAGAGAAGGGGCCCTGTTAAACAATGGCAGCTGGTAAGAACCTTGTGGAGCCCAGTGAACTTAAACCAATTTGCATCCACAATGCCACCACCTGCACAAACTATAACAATTGTCTAGCCTGTGCTTTCTATTTGGGAAAACCAGAAGCCTGTTTGTTCCTCTTAAGATCCCAGAGTCTGAAGGCCCACTAGGAGGTCTCTGACAGTCAGCACCATAGGCCTCCCCAGAGAGCTGCAGCAACCTAGGGATACAAGGGGCAGGCTCCGGACAGAGACGACCAGACCAGCTAATACCAGGGATAACCAAATGGTGAGAGCAAAGAGCAAGACCATAAATAACAGAAGCTACTATACTCTGCCACCATCACAACTTAGTTCTCCTATAACAGAAGCCACTATACTTTGCCACCATCACAACCTAATTCTCTTACAACAGAAGCCCCTATACTTTGTCACCATCACAAACTGGTTCTCCTATGACAGAAGCCACTATATTCTGTCACCATTAAAACCTAGTTCTCCTGTAACAGAAGCCACTATACTCTGCCACCATCACAACCTAGTTCTCCTATAACAGACGCCACTATACTTTGCCACCATCACAACCTAACTCTCTTACAACAGAAGCCCCTATACTTTGTCACCATCACAAACTGGTTCTCCTATGACAGAAGCCACTATATTCTGTCACCATTAAAACCTAGTTCTCCTGTAACAGAAGCCATTATACTCTGTCACCATCACAACCTAGCTCTCCTACGACAGAAAACCCTGTAAACACCAACACAATTCAAAATGAGAATACAACCTAAAATATTATCTCATGAAAGTAAAAGAATCATTTAAGGAGGATAAAAATGACTCAATGAAGGAAATACAGAAAAACACAAACAAGCAGGTGAAGGATTTGAACAAAGTGCCCAAGATCAAAACATGAAAGGAGAAAGAATAAAGAAAACACAAATATGGGCAACCCTGGAAATGGAAAACTTAGGGAAGAGGCCAGGAAATACAGATGCAAGCATCAACAACAGTATTTATGATCAACTAGAGAGAATCTCAGGAGCAGAAGATACCTTATATGATAGCAAATGAGATGGAGAAGGACACTTTTTGTTCATCAAAGAAAAAGTCCACCAAGAGACAGTCTCATTTTTTAACATCTATGCCCCAAATCCAAGGTCACCAACATTCATAAAAAAAACTTTATTAACACTCAAAACACACACTGACACTCATACAATGATAGTAGGAGAGTTCAAAACCCCACTGGCCACTTAGGTGCATTATTTATTTATTTATTTATTTATTTATTTATTTATTTATTTACTTATTTATTGATTTAAAAGAACTTTATTTTTTTTGTTAAGTTTTATTTATTTATTTATTATTTTTAAACAACATTATTTTACAAAACAAAGATAAATGTACAGATTTTAAACATTTTTTGCTTAAAATTATACATTTATGTCAGTACTTTTTTTCAGATTTTAACATAATTTTTACATAAAAGTATATGAATATATTTTTAGTCAGTACTTGATTTTTTTCAAGCTTTGATTTTATGCCTTGAAAACTTAATAGTTACAATGAGCTAAAAAGTACATGTAAAACAAAATGTAACATGGAAATAGTTAAAGTTTTCTTGTTTTGTAAATATTTTTTTGTTTTGTTTTGTTTTATTTATTTCTTGGACTTCATACAGTCTGGGAGTTGTTTCTGGGGGAGTGCAAGCATCTGGGGTTAGCATCCCACTATCAGTGACGGCATATTATGTCTGTTCTTTTGTGACTGGGATATCTCACTCAGGATGATCTTCTCTAGATGCAGCCATTTTCTTAAGAATTTGGTTAAGTCATTGTTTCTGGTGGCTGAGTAGTATTCCATTGTGTATATGTACCAAAATTTTTGTATCCATTCATCTTATGAAGGACATCTGGGTTCCTTCCAGTTTCTGGCTATTATAAATAGAGCCTCTATGAACATTGTGGTGCATATATCTTTGTTGTGTATTAAAGTGTCTCTGGGTATATGCCCAGAAGTGGAATAGCTGGGTCTTCAGGTATTACTATTTCCAATTTTCTGAGGTATCACCAGACAGATTTCCAGAGTGGTTGTATTAGCTTGCAACCCCACCAACAGTGGAGAAGTGTTCCTTTTTCTCCGCAGCCTTGCCAGCATCTGCTGTCATCTGAGTTTTGGATCTTGGCCAATCTGACTGGTGTGAGGTGGAATCTCAGGGTTGTTTTGATTTGCATTTCCCTGATGGCTAAGGATGTGGAGTACTTCCTCAGATGTTTCTCGGCCATTCGATATTCCTCAACTGATAACGTTTTGTTTAGCTCTGTACCCTATTTTAATAGGTATATTTGATTCCCTGGTGTCTAGATTTTTGAGTTCCTTGTCCACCTTGGATATTAGGCCTCTATCTGATGTGGTGTTGGTAAAGATCTTTTCCCATTCTGTTGGTTGCCGTTTTGTTTTCCTGACGATGTCTTTAGCCTTACAGAAACTTTGCAATCTCATTAAGTCCCATTTGTTAATCTTTGACCTTAGAGCTTGAGCCATTGGTGTTTAGTTCAGGAAATTTTCTCCTGTGCCTATGTGTTCTAAGGTTTTCCATACTTTCTCATCTAATAGTTTCAGTGTATCTGGTTTTATGTGGAGATCTTTGATCCACTTGCACTTGAGCTTTGTACAAGGAGATAAGAAAGGGTCTATTTTCATTGTTTTGCATGCTGAGTGCCAGTTGGACCAGCACCATTTGTTGAATAGGCTGTCCTTTTTCCATTGAATGTTTACTGCTCCTTTGTCAGAAATCAGGTGACCATATACATAAGGGCTAATTTCTGGATCTTCTACTCTATTCCATTGATCTACATGCCTATTTCTGTACCAGTACCATGCAGTTTTCAGCAAAATTGCCTTGTAATATAGCTTGAGGTCAGGGATAGTGATTCCTGCAGATGTTTTTTTTTTTTTTGTTGTTAAGAATGGATTTTACTATTCTAGGTCTTTTGTTATTCCATATGAAATTGCACATTGATCTTTACAATTCCATGAAGAACTGGGTTGGAATTTTGATGGGGATTGCATTGAACCTGTATCTTGCTTTAGGTAGGATGGCCATTTTTAAGATGTTGATCTTTCCAATCCATGAGCATGGGAGATCTTTCCATTTTCTGAGATCCTTTTCAATTTCTTTCTTTAGAGGTTTGAAGTTCTTGTCATACAGGTCCTTCACTTGCTTAGTTAGAGTCACACCAAAGTATTTCATAGTTTTTGTGACAATTGTGAAGGGTACCTTTTCCCTAATTTATTTCTCCACGTTTGTCCTTTGAGTATAAGAAGGCTACTGATTTGTTTGAGTTAATTTTGTATCCAGCCACTTTGCTGAACTTGTTTATCAGCTGTAGGAGTTCTCTGGTGGAATTTTTGGGGTCATTCAAGTACACTATCATGTCATCGGCAAAGAGTGATGTTTTTATCTCTTCCTTTCCGCTTTGTATCCCCTTGATCTTCTTTTGATGTCTAATTGCTCCAGCCAGGACTTTCCGTACTGTATTGAATAGGTAGGGGGAGAGTGGGCAGCCTTGTCGAGTCCCTGGGATTAGTGGGATTGCTTCAAGTTTCTCGCCATTAAGTTTGATGTTGGCTGTTGGTTTGCTGTATATTGCTTTTATTATGTTTAAGTATGGGCCTTGGATTCCTGTTCTTTCCAGGACTTTTAACATGAAGGGGTGTTGAATTTTTTCGCATGCTTTCTCAGCATCTAGTGAGATGACCATGTGATTTTGGTCTTTGAGTTTGTTTATATGGTGAATTACGTTGATGGGTTTCCTTATGTTAAACCATCCCTGCATCCCAGGGATGAAGCCTACTTTGTCATGATAAATGATCGTTTTGATGTGTTCTTGGATTCGGTTCGCAAGGACTTTGTTGAGTATTTTTGCATCAATGTTCATAAGTGAGATTGGACTAATGTTCTCTTTCCTTGTAGGGTCTTTGTGTGGTTTAGGTACGAGGGTTATTGTAGCCTCAAAAAAATGAGTTAGGTAGTATTCCATCTGATTCTATCTTTTGGAATAGTTTGGAGAGTATTGGTGTTATATCCTCCATAAATGTCTGATAAAATTCTGAACTGAACCCGTCTGGACCTGGGCTTCTTTTGGTTGGGAGGCTTTTGATGACTTCTTCTATTTATTTAGGTGTTATAGGGTTATTTAAATGGTTTATTTGGTCCCGGTTTAACTTTGGGATCTTGTATCTGTCTAAAAATTTGTTCATTTCCTCCAGATTTTCAAATTTTGTGGAGTATAAGTTTTTGTAGTAGAATCTGATGATTTCTTGAATTTCCTCAGTTTCAGTTATTATGTCTCCACTTTCCTTTCTGATTTTCTTTATTTGTATACTCTCTCTTTGCCCTCTAGTTAGTCTGGCTAGGGGTTTATCAATCTTGTTAATTTTCTCAAAGAACTAACACTTGGTTTTGTTGATTTTTTCAATGGTTCTTTTTGTTTCTATTTGGTCTATTTCTGCCCTAATTTTGATTATTTCTTGCCGTCTACTCTTCTTGGGTACATCTCCTTCCTTTTTTTCTATGGCTTTTAGCTGTGCTGTCAGGTTGCTGATGTAAGCTCTCTCCAGTTTTTTGTGGAAGCCCTTAGGGCTATGAGTTTCCTCTCAGTACTGCTTTCATTGCATCCCATAGGTTTGGGTACATTGTGTTTTCATTTTCGTTGAATTCTAGAAAATCCTTAATTTCTTTCTTTATATCTTCTTTGACCCTGCTATCGTTTAACAGAGTGTTGTTTAGTTTCCATGTGTATGTGGGCTTTTTGTTGTCTTTGTTTTTGTTCAAGACCAGCCATAGACCAGGGTGATCTGAGAGGATGCATGGGAGTATTTCAATCTTCTTATTTCGATTTAGGCTCGTTCAGTGTCCAATTATGTGGTCTATTTTTGAGAAGGTGCCATGGGGTGCTGAGAAGAAGCTGTATTCTTTTACTTTAGGATGATATGTTCTGTAGATATCTATTAATTCTAGTTGGTTCAAAGTCCCTGCTAGTTTTGCAGTGTCCTTGTTCAGTTTCTGTTTCCATGATCTGTCCATTGGTTAGAGTGGGGTATTAACGTCTTTCACTATTATTGTGTGGGGTAAAATGTATTTTTTGAGCTATAGTAAGGTTTCTTTTATGAATGTGCGTGCTTTGTTATTTGGAGCATATATGTTAAGGATTGTGACTTCCTCTGACAGATTTCCCCAGTAATGAGTAAAAAGTGTTCTTCCTTATTTTTTTTTTGATATCTTTTGGTTGGAAATTTACTTTATTCGATATTAGAATAGCCACTCCAGCTTGCTTCTTGGGGCTGTTTGCTGGAAGTTTTTTCCCACCCTTTTACTCTGAGATAGTGTCTGTCTTTGTCTCTGAGATGAGTTTCCTGTATGCAGCAAAAGGCTGGATTTTGTTTATGTATCCAGTCTGATAACTTATGTCTCTTTATTGGGGAGTTGAGACCATTTATGTTAATAGATATCAAAGAATAGTTGTTTCTGTTTCCTGCCATTATTGCTTTTGTGGGTGGAGTTGTGTCTGTGTCTTTTTCTTCTTTTACTTTTCTTGTTTAGGAGTTTTCTTGTTTTTACTAGGCTGTATTTTCCTTCATTGTATTGGGTTTTCCACCTATAATTTGTTGTAGTGCTGGATTTGTGGTCAGATATTGTGTGAATTTTGATTTGTCTTGAAATATCTTCATCTCTCCATCGATGGTGATTGATAGTTTTGCTGGGTATAGCAGCTTGGGCTTTCACTTGTGCTCTCTTTGGATGTGCATGATGTCTGTCCAGGCTCTCCTAGCTTTTATAATCTCTGTTGAGAAATCGGGTGTGATTCTGATTGGCCTGCCTTTATATGTTACCTGACCTTTTTCCCTTACTGCTTTTAGTATTCTTTCTTTGCTCTCGGCACTTGGTGTTTTTACTATTATGTGTCTGGAGGTATTTCTTTTCTAGTCCAACCTATTTGAAGTTCTGAAGGCTTCTTTTATGCTCGTGGTCATCTCATTTTTGTGGGTAGGGTAGTTTTCTTCCACGATTTTGTTGAAGATATTAACTGTGCCTTTTAGTTGATACTCTTCTCCCTCTTCTATTCCTATAATCCTTAGGTTCGGTCTTCTCATTGTGTCCTGGATTTCCTGGACATTTTGGGTTAGGAGCTTTTTGTTTTTTGCATCTTCTCTGGCTGTTTTGTCTATGTTTGCAATGTTGTCTTCTGCCCTCCAGATTCTCTCTTCCATCTCTTGTAATCTATTGGAAATGCTTGCTTCTGTGACTCCTGATTTCTTTTTTAGATTGTCTACCTCTAGGGTTATCTCTTTTAGTGTTTTCTTTATTGTGTCAATTTTCATTTTAAATTCCCTCTTCCATTCTTTAGTGTCTTTGGTTCTGTTTTCCTCTAGTTCTTTGAGTGTTTTTCTTGTTTCCTCTTTAAAAGCTTCTGAATCTTTTTGCTTTTCCTCCCGTTCTTGTTTAAGTATCTTTATCAGCATCTTTAGGTATGATTTCATGTCTGCGTCTTCTTTTTCTTGAGTGTTTGTCATTTCGCTGTTTGCTGTTATGGGAGAGCTGGGTACTGGTGTTGCCAGGTTGTCTTGGTTTTCTTGGGATAAACTGTTTTGCTTTCCTCTTGCCATTTTGTTGTAGTGATATGTTCTTGCCTTTCCCTTGTATCTGGTCTGTGTCCCTGGATTTCCACTGGTCCAGGTGGCAGATGGGCCGAGCCCTGTTCTATGACTCAGAGTCACCGGGTGGGAACAGAAGTTTCAAAGTTTTGTTCCTGGTCCCTGGATCAGGTAGGTCGGAGGGTGCACTTTGCATGCGCACTCTGCAGAGATCTCTCTGCTCCCTGGCTGCCTACATCTCCTACTCACCAGTTTTTCAACCTTCAGAGGATGTAATTCTAATCCCTTTGGGAATGTCTTACAGGCATGAAGTTTGGTGACAGCTGGGGCATATAGGAGAATATGTTTGGATGTTAGATTTTGGAGTAAGATTCACTGAAACAACAGAACAATGTGCATTCCTATATATTGTGGTAAAATCTCTCTAAAAGTTATGGCTTTGATATTAAATGCAAGTGCATTAGCTTTACCTATTATACATAATTTGTTGTGAGGCTGGAGAGATTTGCTATTATTCAAAAGAACCAAAATTAGGTTCCAGTTTACTGACTCCACACATACATGCACACAATAAAACAAAATTATATATGTGTATATATATATATATATATATATACATACATATATATAGATTCATACATACTTATACATACATACATATATATACATGCATACACACACATAAAAGTAAAATATATTGTGTGTTGTAATATGAGACTATTTGAAAACTCAACACATATTTTACTATACCTTCTTTTATTTTTATCAATTAACTTATTGCCAACCTCTTTCAAAATGCCTTGGAAGGTTACTAGTGGTCTCTTCTGCATCTGATGAGTGGCAAGCATAGATGAGGGAGAGACAGAAGTAACCATTCAGATTGGAGAAGGAGAAAATTCAATGTCTCTTAAACGAAACACTGCATCAGGAAACTTTCTGCTTGTCAAACTGAGAGACAAAAAAGCAAGCAAGCAAACAAACAAACAAACAAAACAAGAAAGATACTATATATTGTTACATAATGTTCTCTCCTCACGCTCTCTGTATATATATATAAAACCTGGTGCCAGAACTCTATTAACCCAGACTCTGCTGTTAGAGAGCTGGTTCCACAGAAGTTCCGACACACCTGAGAACATAGGTAAGACCACCACTTCTGCTCTGAGGGACTTGCCTGGAGTTTAAAGGACACAAGAATTGATAATCAGTTTGGGACAAGATTCTTCCAGTTTCTGACTGAACCTGGAGCTGACCCAGTTCCTGAGCCCTCAGTTTGTTCCTCAGGAGTTTGGCACACAGGATTGCAGGGGGTGAAGCCACTGCCAGAATCTGCAAGAGCAGCTAACTCCAGAGATAAGCAGAAGGTGAGAGGCAAGTCTAAGGGCCTAAGCAACAGAAATCAAGGCCACTTGGTATCATCAAATCCCAGTTCCTCCACCACAGCAAATCCAGGATACCCAAACATGCTAGAAGAGCAAGATTCTGATTAAAATCACAACTCCTGATGATGTTATGAGGTTATAAAAAACTCCCTAAAAGAAATACACTACAATTCAGGGAAACAAGTAGAAGTCCTTAAAGAGGAAACACAACATAACTGGGGAATCTGGCAAAATGGACAGTTTTCTATACAGGTATTATGTTCCAAGGTAAAGTTAGGATCAGATAAACTACTCAAACAGTCCCATAACCCTGAAAGATATAAAAGTAGTCATCAAAAGTCTCCCAACCAAAAGCCTGGGATCAGATTTGTTTAGTACAGAATTCTATCAGATCTTCTTAGAAGAACTAATAACAAAAATCTCCAAACTATTTCACAAAAGAGAAGCAGAAGGAAGACTACTCAACTCTTTCTATAATACTACAGTTGTGCATATACTAAACCACAACAGACCCACCCAAGAAAGAAAACTTCAGACTAATTTTCTTTTTGAATATCAATACAAAAAATACTCAATAAAATTCCTGCAAACCAAATCTAAGAAGTCATCAAAATCATCATCCTTCATTATCAAGTAGGCTTCATCCCAGGGATGCAGAAAATGTTCAATATACAGAAATTTATCAACACAATCCACTATATAAACAAACTCAAAATAAAATATGATCATCTCATTAGGTGCTGAGAAAGCATTTGACAAAATCTGATACCCATTCATGTTAAAAGACTTGAAAATATCAGGAATTCAAGGACTGTACCTAATCATAGTAAAAGCAATATATAGCAAATGAATAGCCAATATCAAACCAAATGGAGAAAATCTTGAAGCAATCCCACTAAAATCAGGGACTAGAAAGAATACACACTTTCTGTCTACTTATTCAATATAGTAATTGAAACCCTAGCTAGAATAATTAAACAACAAAAAGAGTTCGAGAGATAAAACATGAAAAGCAAGAAGTCACTATTTGCGTATGATATGATAGTATACTTAAGTGACCCCAAAAATTCCACCAGAGAACTTTTAGCTGATAAACAACTTCAGCAAAGTGGCTGGATATAAAATTAACTCAAACAAATCAGTAGGCTACGTCTACTCAAAGGATAAAAATGCTGAGAAAGAAATTAAGAAAACACTAACCTACATAAGAGTCACAGATAGTATACAAAATGCTAGGTGTAACTCTAAAAAAATTTAGAAATTTCTGTATGACAAGAATGTCATGTCTCAGAACAAAGATTTTGAAGATCTTAGAAGATGGAAAGATCTTTCATGCTCATGGATTGTCAGGATTAATGTAGTATAAATGGCCACTTTGTTAAAAGCAATGTACAGTTTCAGTGAAATCTTCATCAAAATTCCAACTCATTTCTCCATAGAGTTGGAAAAAGCAATTTGCAAATTCATTTAAAATAATAAAAGCCCAGAACATAGAAAAATACATTCAACAATAAAAGAACTTACTGGGGAATAACCATTCCTGACCTCAAGCTATATTACATATGAATAGTTATAAAAATGTATTGCATTGATACAGAGGTAGGAAGGATGATCAGTGGAATAGAATTGGAGGTACAGAAATGAACCCAGGCACCTATGGCCAGTTGATCTTTGACAAAGGAGCTAAAACCATCCAGTGGAAAAAAGATAGCACTTTCAACAAATGATACTGGTCCATCTGGCTATCTTTATGTAGTAGAATGCAAATTGATCTATTCTTATTGTTTTGTACAAACTCAAGTTCAAACGGATGAAGGACACCCTCATAAAACCAGATGCACACAAACTAATATAAGAGAAATTGGAGAACAGCCTAGAACACATGGGCACATGGGCCTCAAACAATGGGAAAATTTCCTGAAAAGAACATCAATGGCTTACCCTCTAAGGTCAAGTATCAACAAATGGGACCTCATAAAATTGCAACACATGGCAAAGAACACTGTTATTAGGACAAACCGGAAATCAACAAAATGGAAAAAAAAATTTGCCAATCCAAAACTCCATAAAGGGCTAATATTCAATATATACAAAGAACTTAAGAAGTTAGACTTCATTGAATCAAATAACCCTTTAAAAAATGTGGGGCAAACTAAACAAAAAATTTTCAACTGAGGAATGGCTGAGAAGCACCTAAAAAATATTCAACTTCTTAGTCATCTGGAAACTGCAATCCAAACAACCCTGAGATTTGACCTCACACCAGTGAGAATGGCCAAGACAAACAACTCAAGTGACATCAGATGCTGGTGAGGATGTATAGAAAGAGGAACATTCCTCCACTGTTGGTGAGATTGAAAGCTGGTACAAGCACTCTGGAAATCGGTCTGGAGGTTCCCCAGAAAATTGGTCAAAGTACTATCTGAGGACTCAGCTATACTGTTCCTGATCACATGCCCAAAAGTTGCTCCTACATATAAAAAGAACACCTGCTCCACTATATTCATTGCAGCCTTATTTATCCTAGTCAGATGCAGGAAAGAACCCAGATGTCCTTCAACAGATGAATGGGTAAAGAAAGTGTGGTACATTTACACAATGGAGTACTACTCAGCTATTAGAAACAATGACTGTGACTTTTTTAGGCAAATGGATGGAACTAGAAAATATCATCCTAAGTATGGTAAACCTATCATAAAAAAAAAACATGTTAGGGACTCAATGATAAAAAAATATAATTTACAGACCACATGAAGGTAAAGAAGAAGGAAGACCATAGTGCAGATGCTTCAGTCCTTCTTAGAAGGGGGAACAAAATACCTACAGGAGGAAACAAAAAGATAAAGTCTGAATTAGAGACTAAAGGAAAGGCCATCCTGAAAATGTCCCACCTGGAGTTCTAGCTCATATACAGCCACCAAACCCAAACAATATTGCTGATGCCAATAAGTGCATGCTGACAGGAGCCTTATATAACTGCCTCCCAAGAAGCTCTGTCAGACCATGACCCAAAACTTCAGCTGAATATGTAGCATAGTATTACCTTTTTGGGCAGCAATGGGAAGAGAACCCCTCGGTCCAGCCAGGGTTCAATGCCCCAATGTAGGAATATGGTGGCAGAGGTTGTGCAGAGCATCCTAGAAACAGGAGGAGGGGAGAGGGGATGGTGTGTTTATGGAGGGGAATCCAGAAAGTAGAACAACATTTGAAATGTAAATAAATCTTATCCAATAAAAGAAAAATTGTTACAATAGGTCAAATAAATTAAAAAAAAAAAAGTGCTTGCTGACAGAAGTCTGATATCAATGTCTCCTAAGAGGCTCTGCCAGAGCCATACTGGTACTGATGAGAATGCTTGCAGCTAACTATGAGACTGAGCACAGGGACCCCAATGAAGCAGTTAGATAAAGGACTAAAGGAAATGCAGGGTTTTGCAACCTCATAAAAAAAAAAAAAAACCACAATAACGACCAACCAGACCCCCCTCCCACACACACACCAGAGCTCCCACGGACTAAACCATCAACCAAAAAGTACACTTGGAGGGACTCATGTTTTTAGCTTAATATGTAGCAGAGGATGGCATTGTCTGGCATTAATAGGAGAGAAGCTATTAGTCCTGTGAATGCTTGATTCCCCAGTGTAGGGGAATGCCAGAGCTTTGATGTGGGATTGGGTAGATTGGAGGGGGAGCATCCTCATAAAAGCAGAGCAAGAGGGATAGGAGGGGGGTCCTGTAAAGGGGGATAATGTTTAAGACATAAATAAGTAAAATATCCAATAAAAAAGAAAAAGAAATAAAAGTATAAGTACATGATAGGAACAGCTGACAGCTGGAGGACCTGTCTGAAAACACAGCTTTCTGTCAACATAGAAACTGAACAAAAGGTAGAAAATGCATGGGGTGGAAACAAAGGCTAAAGATTGTTCTAACACCCAAAACACAGATAAGATACAGCTGTTCCTTCAGATTATTTTATATAAACTCACTAGCCAGATTTCTATACAGCTCTTGGCCAAGGGTAACTATTTTGTTGAATTCAGCATTGAACTGCTTGCATTTGTGCATGGACATTGTCAACTCCTAATGTCTGACATAAGAATTCAACATCACTGAAACTTTGAAAAGTTTCTCTCAGGAATGTAAACTTTTCTCACTTGACAAGCAAAGATACTTTAAGGAGAAGGATCAGAAACTTAGAAAGATGTAAAGAGACAGGAAGGAACTAGGCTGGTGTCTTGCTGCTCAGAGCTAATTTCCACTGCTACTTCTGTTTTCTTTGGGTCTAGCCTCAGAAATATTTCTGTAAGATGAAGTGCTAGAGTAGAAAAATCAGGGGTACAGTACCAACACCGAAAGACACTGTTTTTACCAGCCAAATCTCAGACAGAAATTTCAGGATTTTATATCCAAAGAAAAAATGACTAAGCCAAACATACTGGATTTTCTTGATAGGAGAGGTGGTGAACGGAAAGAAAATTCTATCAAATTAGGACACAGACACAAGCTCTTATATTCTAAACACCGGTCACCAGCTGGGAGCACAGTCAGGAAAGCTGACTTCAATGGATAGTACGCCAAAAAAGCCTAATAGAGTACAATTGACATCTTTCCAGAAATCCAGAATGTTCTGCTTGCTTGCTCCTCTGCAGCAGATACTCTAAACCACAAATTCCCAGTGACTAGGACAAGACAAAAAAAAAAAAAAAAAAAAAAAAAAGAGCTTCTTTTCAGTATTTACTTGTGTCTTCTGCATACTTTCAATTATTTGATGAGAGATGTGCTCAGAACCTATTTATAATTGTTCAGGCCAAGCAAGAAAACAGAAGGGCTTTTGAAGCCAAAGCCAAATAACACCAAATAGCATGGATTGTGTAGACTTTTGAAGAATCCTGAGTTTATTTCACTGTGGTACAAATGCTGGGAGACAAAGCCAAAAAGAGGCTGTATAGATTGTAAAGAATGGTAATCTGTGTAGGATCAGTACTTCAAATAGGAATGAGTGTATCTAGTGCAATCAACCAATTACAGTATAATATTAGTGATGGAAATCACTAAACACAATGTCTTAAGGTGATGATTTATATAAAAAAGTTAGTATACTGTAGATACAAGAACAAGGAACAAATATAGAAACCATTCAGATCCACTCTGTCATTTACTATGACAAAAGAAAAAGAAGTTATTATTTCTGCAAAACTTCAAAAATATTTTCTCTTCCATCAAACTCCTTCATAAAAGTTTTGCTTTCTAGTTTAACGTATTAGCATGATATAAGAATAGATTTTTGAGCTTCCCACATCAAAAGTCATTCAGCAAACCCTTGCACATTTCCAAGAGTCATTGAGACAAAAATGGCCTTCAAGTTTCTGAAATGTATCCCAGGTAACTATTACCATCAAAACACTTGGTAACAGAGGTGTTGTGGACAGGAACAGAGTATGTCAAGCTGATACTAACCCTGCCTAAATCTTTGTTGCTCACTAGCCTTTTCTTTTTGACAGTGTCCTTTGTTTGATAAACCTAACATCAATTTTTGTCTGTGTGCCCCAAACTAATGGTCAGATTGGGGGGGGATCACTTAATTGAAAAAAATTTCTCTTAGATATTCATGATAAACTTTCTGACAGTGATAGGTTTGAGTGTCCAGTTATAAAAAATATTAAAGCCTGAACCACAATTAACCCAAGGCATCTAGAGCAACAGTTGTCCATCTTGTGTTATTCCAAGTAATGCAGCTTTGATTCTAAATGTGGGTATTTCACTCATTACATGCCATCATGCCATTTAATGTCAACAGACACCCAGTAGTTACTCAACTCAATCAAATACTACTGTATGTTATTAAGTGTAATGTTTTACTGTATATTTATTGTTTTCTAATCTTTTTTCTTTTTTTTATTTTAACAACTTTATTTTATAAAACAAAGATAAATTACAGATTTTTAGCATTTTTGCATAAATGTATATGAATACATTTTTGTCAGTACTTGTTTTTTTTAATGGTTTGATAGTGTGCCTTAAGATCTTACTAGTTACAATGAGCATAAAGTACATGTAAAACAAGATGTAAACTAGAATTAGTCAAAGTTTTCTTGGTGTGTAAAGATTAAGCATAATGGTTTTCAATTTTCTTTTTCTTTCTTGAACTTCATATAGTCTCTGAGTTGTTTTTGGTGTGAAATAGAAGCACTCATCAAAAGTCTCCTAACCAAAAAAAAGCCCAGGTCCAGATGGGTTCAGTGCAGAATTTTATCAGACATTTGTTGATGACCTAATACCAATACTCTCCAAACTATTCCACAAAATAGAATCAGATCAAACACTACCTTACTCATTTATTGTTTACTAATCGTATAGAAACACTTCAAGTTAATTTTGGTGATATAAGTATTTTCCTATTGCCATTACATGTCAGCATACCGTTGAATCGTGTTTTGTTGGAATGGCTGGTTTTAAAAGTAGTTGTTGGATTTGTTGACTTGAGAATCATGAAAATAGTCAAAGAATTGGCCTTAAACACACACACTTCTAACATTTACTACTATAAATTTATATGCAATGACATTGTCACTATTGACAATGTTAAATAAAGATATCAACTCAGAACTTTTTGAAATTATTTTAAGTATTATCAAATATATAGTTAAAAATTTGGGAGTGTTCTTTCATATCCTTCAAGAAACCAAACATATCCATCTTAAACACAGCATAAAACAAGTGAGGGAGTGAATACATATAAACTAAATACTTGAGATGTGGATTAAGAAAAACAAGAAATACCTACAGAGTTCAAGGATAGTGTGCAATAAGCAAGGCTCCCATGTTAAAAATTTCATGAAGAGGTAGATGGTGATTAACATTTAAACAGTCAAGCTGCAGAGACTAATTGACTTTAGAATGATCCATCTAAACAGGACACTTAAAACACCCACCCCACAAGCCTGAATAATCACTGCTGAAGAGGGTATAGAAACAGTTCAAAAACAAGAGGGAGGGGAAGAATCAAGCTAAATCAATTTTTCTGAAGACACAACAAAACACACATACAAATTCAGAAAGATTGTGACAGTATTCACTAGACCTATGTATTCTCAAGCCATGAAAAATCCAAGAATGGAGCACAGATATGGATGTTAAAAATCAACCCTTATTACAAAGTTATTGGCAATTGAAAGCTGCGAGTACAAGGAGAGTTAGTTTAATTTTGGAGTATGGTCTCAGGTAGTCAACTATATTCCACTACATTTTAGTTAAACTGAAGTTGTGTAACACAAATTAAATTCAATCTTTGTTTGTTAGTTTTTAGAAAATAGACACAAGTTTGGATAGATAGGAAAGTAGTCCAATCTTCTGAGGAACTGCCAGACTGATTTCCAGAGTGGTTGTACCAGCTTACCATCACACCAACAGTGGATTGTTCTCGTTTCTCCACAATCTTGCCAGCATCTGCTGTCATCTGAGGTTTTTATCTTAGCCATTCTAACTGGTGTGAGTTGGAATATCAGGGTTGCTTTGATATGCATTTCCCTGATGACTAAAGTTATTGAGCATTTTTTAGGTGTTTCTCAACCATTTAATATTCCTCAGTTGAGAATTCTTTGTTTAGCTCTGAACCTCAGTTTTTAATAGGATTATTGATCTCTAGAGTCTAGCTTCTTGTATATATTGGATACTTTGTATATATTGGTTACTAGCCCTCTACTAAACGTAGGATTGGTAAAGACCCTTTCCCAATTTCTTGGTTGCCCTTTTGTCTTAACAGTGTCCTTAGCCTTACAAAAGCTTTGCAATTTCATGAGGTCTCATTTGTCAATTCTTGATATTACAGCATTAGCCATTGATGTTCTGATCTGCAAAAATTCCCCTGTGATTATGTGTTCTTAGTTCCTCCCCACTTTCTCCTCTAATAGTTCAGTGTACTTGTTTTTATGTAGAGATCTTTCATCCAGTTGGACTTAAGTTTTTACAAAAGGATAAGAGAGGATTTTTTTTGAATTCTTTTGCATGTTGTCTGGCAGTTGAACCAACACCATTTGTTGAAGAGGCTGTCCTTTCTCCATTGAAAGTTCTCAGCTCCTTTGTGAAAGATCAATTTATCATATGTCTGTGTTTTGATATCCGGGTCTCCAATTCTGTTCCATTGATCTACCTACCTTGATCTATAGCAATACCATGCAGATTTTGTCACAATTGCTTTGTAATATAGCTTGAGGTCAAGGATGGTGATTTCCACAGAAGTGTTTTTATTGTTGAGAATAGATTTTGCTCTTCTAGATTTTTTGTTATTCCAGATGAATTTGCAAATAGTTTGTTTTCACTCTATGAAAAATTCAGTTGGAATATTGATGGATTGCATTGAATTTGTAGATTGCTTTTGTTAAGATGGCCATTTTTACTATGCTGATCCTTACAATCCATGAGCATGGAAGATCTTTCCATCTTCTGAGATCTTCTTCAATTTTCTTCTTCAGAGTCTTGAAATTATTGTCATACATATACTTCACTTGCTTGGTTAGGGTCACTCCAAGATATTTTATATTCTTGGTGACTATTGTGAAGAGTGTTGATTCTCTAATTTCTTTCTTAGCCTGTTTATCCCTTGAGTATAAGAAGGCAGTTGATTTGGTTAAGTTAATCATATATCCAGTCACTTTGACTTCTTCCTTTCCAACGTGTATACCTTTGACTTTTTTTGTTGTCTAATCAATCTGGCCAGGACTTCCAGTACTATATTGAATATATGTAGGGGGAGAGTGGGCAACCTTGACTAGTTCCTGATTTTTATAAGATTGCTTTCAGTTTCTCTCCATTTTGTTTTATGTTGGCTACTGGCTTGCTGTATATTGCTTATATTGTGTTTTGGTATGAGCCTTGGATTCCTGAATTTTCCAAGACTTTCATCATGAAGGGATATTAAATTTTGTAAAATGCTTTCTTAGCATCTAGTGGGATGATCGTGTGTTTTTTCTTAAAAGTCTAAAATGTCAGGGTTAGGACATGATGGGTACAAGATGAGACCTTATCTAGGACTCTATCAACACTATGTCATACCTGTATTATTTATTTTATTTACTCTCCACTTGCCTCTGTTTAGCCACAACACCATTTGTAATTTAAGACCTGGGTTCATAAAAATAAAAGTAATTAAATAAATCTCTGGTAATGTTAAGAATCTAAGCCTGATACAGGTTTATCCAAAACAGAGATGTTTCCTAGGTTTTCAAAGTCTTATTATCATTGACCTTGAGAAAGAGTTAGGCTTAGTAATGAGGAATTCTAAATTATCTGTGTTTTAGTTATAAATAGAAGTACTGGGGGAAGATGTAAAGGAAGAACAATAGGACTCAAGTCATCAGAGGAATGTGTGACAAGTGAGAAAAGTATACAGTGGAGATATTTGACACAGGAGTTTTTTTTTAATATAACATAGCATAAAATAAATTAAATTAATTAAAATAAAGTAAGAAATACAGCTTTTAAGTGGAAGTGAAGTTCTAAGGTTGATACAGAATAATTGTTCTATTAACTTGATTTCTGCCCATAAGAGGTATTATCACAGGCTAGGGAAAATATGAAAAGTGGGAAGTCACTTGGTTAATGACTCTAATAATAAAAGGTCTAAGAAAGAGGGGCTAGAAGTTATGAATAAGTAGCAGAAACCATAATATCTCAAGACTGCCTTTAGTCATCAAGTAAAACTATTACTTCCATAACACAGATATTTATTAATAACCTTAATATATTCATGAGCATGTGGCCTAAATAACATGACCATGTTAGACTCCAACTTCCCAGAAATGCTGCAAGAGGTGTTAAATTCCACTGTGAGTTATGAAGAAACCATTCAAATCATGATAGTGGCTAAAACTTTGGAGAGGGTTCAGTTGTGACTATAAGAGTTCTTGCTTTTCTGGAATGAGTCAATTGGGTTATAATTGTATTTCTGTCAAATGTGCATCTATATGGGACAGAAAGAAGAGACACAGAATTCTGGGAGTCTGGATGATCATATAAAACATAAGAGTCCAGTCACAACAGAGATCCTCAGTCTTCTGGGTCCTTCCAGAAGCTTGAAGGAGGGGTGATGCTATTGTATCCATGAGAGTCATATATTTTTATGTAGCATGGAAGTTAAGTCTTAAAATATTCCCAAAGTCTTTATTTTGCTAATCTTTATGCATTCAGTCCAAATATTATGGTACAAAAATCCATTGTTACAGATATGAATATCAAAAATAAAATTAAATCTTAAGGATAGTTTGCCAGATGATTTAGCACAGATGAGGAATGATGAAAAGAGCCCATGGAGAGAACATGGGTCTTGAGAATCCTGTATTTTGAATGACAAGATTTAAAAATTTACAAGAAAACTTTTGCTAGTTTTAAAACACATGATTCCTATTTATTATAACATTTCTATATGAACACAAATTTTAATACTAAGTCTGATTGGGTAATAAATCCTACCTATAGTGAGATAATGCTGTTTCCTATGAATATGCACCTATCCTGAAGCTGAAATATTAGGACTCTAATTTGAAATATGTATATGTATATAATGTTTTTCAAGTGTACGCTATCTTTCCTTGCTCTTAAGATGCCATCAACATTTTAATGTATATTTATTAATATTACTTGTGGCTTTATATGCACAGGTGTTTTGTCTGCATGCATGTCTGTAAACAATAAGTGTACCTGACACCCATAGAACAGGGTGTCAGAAACCCTAGAAGAAAAAGTTACAGATGGCTGTAATCTGTCATGTTGGTGCTGAGAATTGAACCTGGTTCCTCTGGATGAGCAGTCACTGGTACTAACCCCTGAGAAACATTCCTGTCTCTCCAGAATGCCACTGATTTTAAGATATCACTATTTATACATAAGTGAGAAAGAAAAAAAATTTGCCAATTAGCTTTGGGGAATTCATTGTAATGCATATTCCAATTGATATGTTAAAATATAAAAAAGGTAACTCATTGGTTTTTAACAATGAGTGATGAAGAGATAAAAAGATTGTGGAGTGACTCTTTTTCAGGACTCACCAAGCATGACTTCAATAGAGAATTTCTCAATGAAAAAGTCAAAATATAAAACAATATTGTTTCATTTTGATTGTCTTCTAAACTTTATTTTTGTAATAAAAGTAATAGCTAATTCTTAAAACATGAAAATAAAAGGCTGGAAAATTATGCAAGTGGGCTTCTGGGCTCCGTAGAAAATCATAGTGATAGAAACAAAATCTAGAGAAATATACAAGCCACAGGAAGCAAGCCAGTAAGCAATGTCTTTCCATCATTTCTACATCAAGCTCCTGTTTACTGATCTGCTTGAGTTCCAGTCCTGATTTCCTTTGGTGATAAATAGGAATGGAAATTGTAAACTGAATAAACCCTTATCTCCCCAACTTGTTTCATAGTCATGATGTTTGTGCAGGAATAGAAATCCTAACGAAGACATCCCCTATCCCTCTTCCCCTAACTTTCCTGCTCCTCCTCCTCCTCCTCCTCCTCCTCCTCCTCCTTCTCCTCCTCCTCCTCCTCCTCCTCCTCCTCCTCCTATTACTACTATTCTCCCTCCTTCTCTATTTCTATCTTCTTGGTGGAAAGACTAATTGAATTTCGTAGCAAATAATGATAACTTGGTTTTAAATACTATACAGGTAGGGAATTGCTTATTGCTATGGATGCAATGGTGTATCTGTTCATGAAGTTGAGCTGGTCAGGAAGTGATGAGAGACTCACTTCTCTTTGACTTTGCTCTAGACCATATCATAATGATGAGAAAGACTGGAAAAAAAATTGAGAGGACATAGAAAAGCATACACAAAGATGTGTCTAGGTCTCTTAGTTATACATTGGTTCTTAATGAATTGCTCTTAAATTTAATGATTTTACACAAAATTCCCACATAACTGAAACTCAAGAATTTGTATGTGCCTGTTCATAGCACTCTGGTCCCAATCTTAAATAACTACAGTTCCCTCCAATGTATTGTTTTCATGAATAATCTGCTTTTTATCACATTAACTGCTTTTCTGTTGCTGGGATAGAACACCACAGTCAAATCATTTATAGCAGGAATAGATTGGCCATTCTTTAAGAGGGATAAGCATTCATCAAGGTGCCTGGCAGCATGCAGGAGACATGGGACAAAGAGCAGAAAACAGAGAAGTGACAACTGTAAAGCTAAACACAGAGCACCAACTGGAAGTAGAACAAGGCTTTATCACCTAAACCCACTACCCCCCTACCCCTAAGAAAAAAACCACTCCACCTCTCCAAACAGCATCACCAACCTGAATCCAAGTATCTGAATAATATGAAAAAAAATGTTCTTCTTCAAACACCAGAGTTATGGCCAAATACTATATTTTATTGATCATGAACAACCACCTATTGATTGTCAAGTAAATGTGTGCTGTTTCATTCATGTTTGGTTGAATTTCAGGTAAATTTAACTGAATTGAATACTCAAGAAAAAATTCTATTTTTTCTTGTGCTTTCTGATAGCAGAATGTTTAACACCAAATTTTGAAGAAAAAAAAATCATTCTTTTAAAACAGGAACTACATTCTAAGACAATTCAATGTGCATGAACATTTATATATTTTCTTGTACTCTTATCAAATTTATCTATGCATCAGTCTCTAAAATTGAGGATTTCCAGTGTTTCATAATATAAAGTATACACTGGAATAAATCCTGTACCCTGAGGAACTTCTCTTAAATATTACATTAGCATTGGCAGCAATTTTCTTTCATCTTTGCGTAAGCATCAAATTACCCCTATTTTGCTTCATCATTTATTTATTTATTTATTTATTTATTTATTTATTTATTTATTTATTTATGGATATTTTCTGTATTTACATTTAAATTTTTTCTATCCTTTTTCTGCCAGTTCCATCCCCTTCCCCCTCTCATTGCCTTCATGAAGGTTCTCCCTCTCCCAGCCTCCCTTTCCCACCTAAGCAGCTTGATATTACCTACACTGGGAAAACCACCCTTTCCTGAATCAAAGTCCTCTCCTCTCATTGATGCTAGAGAATAATATCCTCTGCTGCATATGTACCTTGGGCTATGGGTCTCTCCATAAGAACTCATTGGTTGGTGTTTAAGTCTCTGGTAGCTGTGGTGGGTTTGGTTAGTTAATAATTTTGTTCTTCCCATAGGGTTGCAGACCCTCTCAGCTCCTTTAGCCCTTTCCCTAGCTCTTTCATTGAGGTCCCATATTCAGTTAAATGGTTATCTGCAAGCATCCTCCTCTGTATCAGTATTTTTCTTTTCTTTTCTTTTTTTTTTTTTTTTTTTTTGTCAGAGCCTCTGAGGAAGAATCCATATCATGTTCTTGCCAGTAAACACTACTTGGCATCACCAATACTGTATGGTTTTAGTGTCTGATTATAGGATAGATCCCTAGGTAAGGCATTGTTTGGATTATATTTTCTCCCATCCCTGATCCTCTATCTGTCCTATTATTTCCTCTCATGAGTGTTTTTTGTTCTCTGAAGAGGGTCTTTGAAATGTGAAGAACTTCCTAAGGACACATGCATCATTGATTCCAGAGTAGTAGCATGTAGCTTTATGTTAAGTAAATGGTTTTACAGTGGAGAGGTAGGTGGAGAAAAGTTAAGAAAATGAAAGAGGAAGAGGGATTGAGAAAAAAATCAAGATGGAGCCAAAGAAAACAAATCTGGATCCTAGTGGCCATAATTGGCAATAGGTAGAATTAAATATTTTTAAGGGTTTCTGTAGGTCAATTTTTCTCATATAGAAGGGCAGTTTGTATCCTTATCTATTGGATGTAATCTTATCGTGTAGAGGGTTTATGGACTGAGAATATAACATATAAATCTAAATAAAAAACTATCTAGACTATGTTTGAGCCAGGCAGTGGGGTAAAGAAAAACACCATGGCATAAGCACCAGGGTGGACAGAGTGAACACCTGGGAGGGGAGTCTCGTGGAGAGTGTAGCTCTTGAACAGGGTGATAAGAGTCTGTGTACAGGGCTCCAAACTAGAGAAGCATCCCTAGAGTGAGACAGTGTGGGGCCGATAAAGAGATAAGCTTTACCATTCTAATATTTACTGCAAAAGTAGGGAAATGAAGTCAATTGGATATGGTTCTGGAGAGCACTCATGGTGGATAAATATAGTAGAGACATAATAACCAAGTTATTGTTCCGATTTTGAAAGGTTGTCTCTTTAAGACAAAATAAAATGTCTTAAAGGCAGACCAGATCTTCTAGTCAGGAAGTTATCATCTGTGAAATAGATATTGACTGCAGCCAAAACAAGAGAAAGTGGATGGTTTTATGTAAGCTTGATGCAAACTAAAATCATCTATGAAGAATAAGCCTCAATTAAGAAAATGTCTGTAGGAAAGCTTGCAATGTAGTTGTCCTCAAGTTTCTTAATGCCTCAACACTTTAATACGGTTCTTCATGCTGTTATTACCTCATACCCTAAAACTGCTAATTAATTTTGCCACTAATATGAATCAAAATGCAAACATGTGTTTTCTGACAGTCTTAGGTGATCCCTGTGCAAAGGTTTTAATTTTTCTTAATTGGTGAATGATGGGGGTGGACCCAGCCCATTGTGGGTGGTATTATCCTGGAGCTCCTGTTTGTGAGTTCTATAATAAGGCAGGCTGAGCAAGCATTGGGGAACAATAATACTCCAGCAAGCAGTAACCTAACCCCAGACTTCTGCATCAACTCCTGCCTCCAGGATCCTACTGTGTTTGAATTCCTGTGTTTACAGTCATTTGATAATGAACAGTGATATGGAAGTGTAAGCTGAACAAACCCTTTCCTCACCAATTGGCTTCTTGGTCATGATCTTCATTAATAATAGAAACCTCAACTGAGATACAAAGCTATCAAAGTAGACTTTCAAGTTGCATAGAATTTCTCTATTTATGAGTAGAGACTTGATCTAGTCTACCCATTTCATTCTTTCCTTTGAATTTTAGGTGGTTTTGTGAAGGACAAGTCAGTAGAAGATCAGAAATCTCAGTGAACACCACAATACACAAATATCATAATTGGTGTAACTTCTGTATATTTAATGTTTTTATCACAGAACTTATGGGTATAGAATAATTTCCCTAGAGATGTCAGTGCCCTTCTTACACAGACTGAATTTTTGGGTTTAGACTGAGAACCTGAAAGTAAGTGTGAAACTAGCAGGCAGCTACCTAGCTCAAGTTTCCAGGTTACCCCCCAAACAAAACTTGCACTTACAGATTTCTCCTCTGCCCCCCAGCCTCTGTGTCAACAAATCTATGTTCTATACCATCCCACCCCAAGGTTACAAGCTTGCTTTTGCCTAACAACCACTAATCAGGAGAAAAGCAGAAGCTGCACCAGCCTGTTATGCTAAAGGCCACCGGATTAAATAAATGCATGTCAGGCTAGAAACACTCACCCCTTGCTTCCCATTTTCTGTAAAACCTTGCTTCCATGAGTGTTCAGGGCCTTTCTCCACTGGAACTGTTTTGTGGGTTGGTGATGAGTTCAACCCAAGCTTGAATTTGTGAATAGAAACTCTTGTTCTTTTTGAGGTTCAGGAATGCAACTTGGTACTATATTTTGGTGCATTGGCCAGGACGTTACTCATGGTTTTTAGGACTACTAATCTGGAGGGTCTTGGTGCTGGCAAATTCAGTCAAAGTCTGTCCATATGTGTGCTTGCTTCACTGTGATAAACTTGTTTCCTGTCTGTCTATACACTAAATCTTTACATGTTAATAGCATACTGTCTGTCTGCATACTAAATCTGCGTGTGATCTACACTATAGAGCAGCAAGGTTCTGCCCAGCACCTTAGTCTGTGTCAGAGGTTTGTGTGTGATAATTTGTCCAGGTCTGAGTTGTGATGTGGTGCCTTTGGTTTTGAGCATCTGTACACCACCATAGTTAATACTGTTCTTTGTTCATAAACTCTGAGTGGTGTGACAACTGCAATTCTGTTCTTCAAAAAGCTCTTGACTTTTATCCATGGCCAGATGTGGTTGAGGTAGTCATACCTGGGAACCATTGCCACATGGAGCCAGGAGACATTCTGAGCCCTAGTCTGGGGTGTGTGGGTACTCAAAAAGTCAAGGGTGTAGCACCAATCGTTAATTTTGACTTTCTGACAGGGAGAAATATTCATTTCTTGCCTATGAGCACAATCTTCTTATTTGTTCTGGTTTCTGCTTGATAGAGAGGAAAGGTTGAACTTGTGTTTTTGTGTGTTATATTTGTGTTTCTCATGAGATGAGTTTCACAGATATAGTTTCATGGGACAGGTGCTGTCAACACCATTAGAATTGTTTTTTTTTTTTTTTTTTTTTTTTTTTTTGTCATTTTAAGGTTGTTAAGATGGGGGGCACGAGGAAATTTCTTGGTCATCATTAAGAAAAATAAATTGACCACATTCTGCAAGTCACAATGGCCCATTTTTATCACCTGCTGACCCCCAGGGAAATTCTTTGACCTGAGATTGCCCCAAGGAATTAAGAAAGTCATTTTCAAATCCAAATACGTCCACCCAGACTAAGGAAATTATGTGGTGGTTAGGCAAACTTCCTAGAAAATTTGCCCTCTTGACTTAAACCTTTTCTCTACAGTCAACAGGCAAAAATGACTATCAAAATCCCAGGGATGCAAAAGAAGATATGATCAAAGTCAGAAATATGCTCATGCATCAGTGTCATATGGGACAGTGAATGACAACACACTGTAAACTAATTGTACAAGAAAAAATGAAAGAGAATCCATAATAATAAAAATAATGAAAAGGATCTATCATTCTTCACAGATGGGTACCTGAAAAAATCAGGACTTAGTCTGCCAGTCTCACATCAGAACTAGAGATACCAATGTGAAAATAGCTGAAATTGTTAAGAATTGTAAGGTCTGTCAATTGACCAATACAGTTGCCAGTGAGAAAAACCATGGGCCTTGATATTAAGGCACAAAGACAGGAGTCTTATTCTAGGGATTGACTGGATAATACATTGTGACTATAGACTGACAGGTACAGAAGATAAAACACTAAAAGAGATCTCAACTAAATTGACCTTGAAGAGTGACAGTGACTAGATGACTCTTCTTCTCTTAGCCCTTTATAGAGGACAGAACTCCCCATAGCAGATGGGACTCATCATTTTTAAAATTATATTTGGCTCATACCCCTATTATCCCTAATCTACAGGCAGATGTTTTTGCAGATGCAAACAATCAGCAGTTATTGGACAATTTTGAGGGTGTACAATAGACACAATAATATATTTGGTCTAACTTCATGCTTTTTATGAAACAGGTTCACCTCCAGAGCACCAATGATTCCAACCTAAAGACTGAGTCTCAGTCAAGAGACACTGCTGTGGTCACTAGAATTTTGCTGGAAGGACCTCTATGTCATCCTTCTGATCACATCTATGACCATGAATGTTGACAGAATTTAAGCATGGATTCACCATACTCATGCTCAAATTGCAGATACAATTGCAGTTGAGGACATACCAGACCAGTAGAGAGAAAAGAAACAGAAGGCTACCAAGCACTTTTGCAACTCTCTCAAGCTCACTTAGTGATCCAGTTGAGCCTCCTTGCTACATGTAGTGCAGAATCAAATGCCTGTCAGTCCCTTAATCATACCAGGCCCTTAGCAATACAGCCACAAAAATGATTGCCAACTTTATATCTCAGATTATGTCTCCAGGTTCCTGTTGTACAATGTCCATGTCAATCTCTGTGATCTGGTGGGTAAAGACAGTGATGGTCCTACTCACAATAGTACCTGCCAGCTTATGGCTACAACACATTTGGTGTGATGGGAGACTAAACACAAACCTTTTTATATTTACCTGAGACATTCCCAAAGTCATAAGAAATGCAACAAATGTGGAGGCCCCTGAGATCTTCTGTAGAACCTGGGGATGTGAATCCACAAGATGGATTTACTCGAAGCTCTTTAATAAGAACCCCATCATCATAACCAGGCTTAACACCTGGGTCTGTGTAGAAAAGTACAATCCTCTTATTATTGGATTCACATATGATGGCTGTAAGGCTGAGTAGACTTGGGGATTGAGACTTTATGTTACTGGTAAAGACCTTAGAGTCATGTTCACCATCCAACTCTATGTTCAGACATCCCTAATTGCTCTTGGCCCCAATGTCTTCCTGACTAAGTCCCTACCTACAACACCTCTGTTGGACCAGACACAAATCCAACCTCAGATCCCATGTCCATCTTCCCCTATTAATGTCTCAACCCAAACCATCAGTGCAACACTAAGACTGAATAAGAGCCCTGACCACCTCTGAAATCATGACGGCTGTGCTATGAGATACAACAACCCCACTTTGAAGGAGAGCACTGATTGGAAACTTTACTTAAACTGAAAACCCCAATGAGTGCAGATGACTAGGTAGGGCTAGTTTGACCTTAAAGACCAGAAAAAAATCAAGACACCTGTAGGGACAGTTCCTGAGGCATATAGTCACCTTTAAAACTGTACCTACAAGATAAATACTGATAATGATAAATATCTCTTATCACCCACACATGGCTAATGTGCCAGGCTTACTCCATGCATTCAGGGGACTATACTATATCAGGACAAAGAATTCTGTATACTTTTCCAATTGTTATATAGGGTCATCTATGACAGAGACAACCCAGTTCTAGATTTTGTTTAGATGTATCTTTGGGTTTAGTCTCTACCAGAGTTAAGAGAGAACCATTTTCATCTGTAGGTTTGGTAGTTCTTATAGAATTGGGGATGGCAGGAAATGAGGTAGCTACCTCCTTCTCCTCCTCCTCTTCCTCCTCCTTCTCTTCCTCCTCCTCCTCCTCCTCCTCTTTCTCCTCCTCCTCCTCCTCCTCCTCCTCCTCCTCCTCCTCCTCCTCCTCCTCCTCCTCCTCCTCCTTCTCCTCCTCCTCCTCCTCCTCCTCCTCTTCTTCTTCTTCTTCTTCTTCTTCTTCTTCTTCTTCTTCTTCTTCACAGAATATAGTTTATTCTTCCTCAGGTCATGGAGGGAGTTAAGAGGACAGTAGAAGCAGAGAGAGAGAGCAAGAGAGAGAGAGAGAGAGAGAGAGAGAGAGAGAGAGAGAGAGAGAGAGAGAGAGAGAGAGAGACAGAGAGAGAGAGACAGAGAGAGACAGAGACAGAGAGAGACAGAGAGTGAGAGAAAGAGAGAGAGACAGAGAGAGAGAGAGAGAGAGAGAGAGAGAGAGAGAGAGAAGAGAAGAGAAGAGTAAAGAAGTAAAGGCTGGCAATGAGTACATAGAGAAAGGTGGGGAAGAAAATGGGGATAGGAGGGACAAGAGGGGAGCAAGAGCAGAACAGCAAAGAGCAGGAACACAGAGCAAGAACATAGTATTTCTTCTAAAATTTACAAGTTTTGTCCATTCTTATGTTTTAATTTTAAAATGGACTTTTAAATCTTTATCAGTACATCTTCATTAACTCCATAATTCATCAGGACTAGAATCAGGTCATCAAGATTACAAATACACAGTGTACGTACCCATTTTTGATGGTTAGAATTATTTGACAATTTGACATAACCTAGAACTGACTGAGATGAAAGTCTCAATGAGGGGCTTTTTACATTGGGTTAACCTGTAAGCAAGCATATAGATATTGTTTATTCGAAGTAGTCAATGTGAAAAGACCCATTCCACTATGTAGGGTGGGGGGACTCCACTGAGGGCATGGGTTGAATAAGAGTGGAAAAATGAAACTCAGAAAAGGCCAGCAAACATGCTGCATGTATTCTTACCATTTTTCTGCCTTGGCAGTGGATAGAAGGTGGCTAGATGTTGTATGTTTTGGCTACACTAGTTTATTCATATGATAGATGACATATTGAAATGAACTGTGAAATAATATAAATCATCTATCCTCCAAGATTTTTTTGTTGTTTTTCTGGATATTTTTATCACAACAACAGATATGAAACTAGAAGCACACACTCACAAACATGAACACATATGCATAAGCATTGTGTTTTGTATAAACTTCAGAGAAAATAATTTTTATGTTTAGAATATATAATATGAAAGTCTTAAATACCAGTACAAGAAATATTCTTAATTAAAATATGATCAAATACTAACAAAATAGCACTTGATATAGATACTTGCACCTAACTTAAAATATGTCAAGACTTGCTATGAGTTAGAATGTTAGAAAGATAACTGTGATTGTTAGAAGAGAACATATTTGTTGTCCATAAAAAGTAGCACTTTATAAATAGAAGACTTTAGGGATAGTCAAGAGCTAGGAATTGAGGTTGGACCATTCCCAGTTTTATGAGAAAACACCAAATTGATTCTGAAAGTGGTTGTACAAGTTTTTCTTTCCACCAGCAAGGAAGACATGTCCACTTTGCTCCACATCCTTCCCTGCATGAATTTTTGATGATAGCCGTTCTGAGGTCTATAAAATGGAACCCTTGAGTTATTTTGATTTGCATTTGCATTGTTAGGACTTTGAACATTTTGTTAAATGCTTCTAACCTATTCAAGATTCCTTGTCTGAGAGTTCTCTGTTTAGCATTGTACACTATTTTTTAATTGGGCTATTTGTGTATTTGGTGTCTAAATTCTTGAATTCTTTATAATACTAGTTTTCTGTCAAATGTAGGGTTGGTAAAGATCTACTCCAAATTTGTATGTTGTCATTTTGTCCTATTTAGGGTGTCCTTTGTCTTACTGAAGTTTCATAGTTTCATGAGGTTCTATTCATTATTTTCTGTTTGTTTGTTTTAAAACATGAGCCATTGGTGTTCTGTTCAGAAATTTGTCTCTTGTATCAATGTGTTTCAGGGTATTTCCAACTTTCTCTTCTATGAGGTTTAGTGTATCTGCTTTTATGTTGAGGTTCTTGATCCACTTGGATTTGATTGTTGAGCAGGGTGGTGAATATGGATCTATTTGTATTTTTTATGTGCATACCTCCAGTTTGGCCAGCACCATTTGTTGAAGATGTTTGCTTTTTTCCCCCCATTTTATGCTTTTGGCTTCATTATCAAAAATCAAGTGTCCATAGGTATGGATGTATATTTCTCCATCTACCACTGATCAATTTGTCTGTTTCTGTGTCTATACCACACATTTTTTTAAGGATATTTATTTTATACGTGTGAGTACACTGTAGATGCTTTCTGATACACCAGAAGAGGGCATCAGATCTCATTACAGGGGGTTGTAAGGCACCATATTGTTATAGAGAATTGAACTCAGAATCTCTGGAAGAACAGTCAGTGCTCTTAACAGGTGAGCCATCTCTGCAGCCCATCATACAGTTTTTACACTGTTGCTTCATAGTAAAGCATGTGGTTAGAGATGGTGATTTCTCTTGAAATGTCTTTATTGTACAAAGTTGCTTTAGCTTTTCTGTTTTTGTTGTTTTGTTTTAGCTTTCCTTATGAAGTTGAAGTTTGCTCTTTCAAGGCCTATGAAAATATGTTGAAATTTTCATGGGGAGTGAATTAAATCTATTGATTATTTTTGGTATGATGTGGGCTGGAGAGATGGCTCAGCCATTAAAGGCTAGGCTCACAACCAAAAATATTTTCACTGTGTTAATCCTACCTATGAACATTGACAATCATTCTATCTCATGACATTGTAGAATAAAATTAATTTTTTAAAAAAGCAAAAATAAAACAAACAAACAACAACAAAAAAACAATACACACTCTTGTGTGCTAGGTACTGGCCAATGATCTCTGCCTATTCCTGGTACACAGCTTAAGATTGAGACAGCATGTTTCCCCTAGCCAATGCCTCTTCCACCAATGCTTTCTCTTCCTCTCCAAAACAATGATATTACTGTCTCAGTTCCAGAGTTCAGCTGTTGCCAAACTGCTCTATACTCCCAAATTTCTGTGGCTAGCTAGGGGCAAACTCTCAGCAACACAATCTCTGCTGCCTTTACCATCCCACTGGAGGTTAGTCCTTGCCCAGTGTTTTCAATCCAATGCCTAGCTGAATTCTGCCCATCTGTCTTCTTTCTCTCTTGCCCACCTGAGGTGCTATAACATGGAAAACACCAATCTTAGTTTAAAATAAAAAAATAACACAACCATTGGGTATGGAATCTATTTCCTAAATTTATAAACTGCTCTCTGTTAGGAATATCAGAGGTGGATTCTGATGTATTCTGTAACTAGATCTAACAGATTTCAGTCAACATGGTGCCTCTTTGGTCTCGTTTCTCTCAGGCCCACTCCTTTTTTATCCAGCTATTGGCTTCTTGTCATCTTCATTGTCCAATCAATGAATTAAGGGAAAATTTTGCTATACGTTATCTTCAGTTTATTTCTTTAAGTACTTGATGTTATTATCATACAGATTATTTACTTGCTTAGAGTTACACCAAAATAGTTTATATTAATCATGGATATTGTAAAAAGTATTGTTTTCTTAATTTCTTTTTAAGTCCAGTTATCAATTGTTAAAAGGAGAGCTACTGATTTCACTGAGATAATTGTGTATCCAGCCATTGTGCTGAAGCTATTTATTAGCGATAAGAGTTCTTTGGTATAATTTTAGGGGTTGTTATGTATACTATTATATTATCTGCAAATAGTGATGTGTTGACTTCCTCCTTTCAAACTTGTATCCTTTTGATCTCTTTATTGCTCTAGCTAGAACTTCAAGTGCTTTAATGAATAGATAGGGAGATAGTAGGCAGGTTTATCTTGCCCTAATTTTAGTAGAAATATTTTAAGTCTCTTTTCATTCCATTTGGTGTTGAATATTGGCTTATTATATATTGCTTTGGTTATATTTAGCAATGTGTCCTGTATTCCTGACTTCTCTGATATTTTTAACATGAAGCAATAAAGTTTGTCAAAAGGTTTTTCAGCATCTAATGAGGTAATCTTGTGATTTTTTTCTTTTAGTTTGTTATATGGTGTATTATGTTGGTAGATTTTTGTATACTGAACCATCAATGCATTTTAGGAATGAAGCCAAATTGATATGCATGGATGTTGTCTGTGACATGTTTCTGAATTTCGATTGCATGTATTTTATTGAGTAATTTTTGCATCAGTGTTTATGAGAGATCAGACTGTGGTATAAGATCTTTCTCTGTGGTATAAGTATCAGGGTGACTACTGCCCCCATAAAAAGACTTTGGCAGTGTTCCTTCTCTTTATACTTAAGGGAATAGTTTGAGGCGTATTGCTCTTAACTCTTCTTTGAAAGTATGGTAGAATTATGCACTAAAATTATCTAGCCATGGACTTCTCTGTGTTTGGAGACTTTTAATTGCTACTTCTATTTCTATAAGGCTTATAGATCTATTTAAATAGTTTGCCTGATCCTGATTTAAAGTCTGTAAGTAGAATCTGTATAAAAATTTGTCCCTTTCATTAAAATGTTTTCAGTACCGTGGAGTACAGGTTTCAGAATTAAGACCTAATGAGTTTTTGAATTTCGACAGTGTCTGTTGTTATGGTTCCCTTTTCATGTCTGATTTTGTTTATTCGCATGCTGTCTCTCTGCCTTTTGATTAGTTTCATTAAGAAGTTATCTATCTTGTTGATTTTCTGGAAGAACCAGCGCTTGGTATTTTTGATTCTTTGGATCATTTTCTTTTTTTTTTTTTTTTCTAATGTTGATTTCAGCTCTGGTTTTCATAATTTTCTGCATTCTACTCCTCTTTATTATGCTTTCTTCTTTTTTCTAGACCTTTCAAGATCCTTTTCTTTCTTTCTTTCTTTCTTTCTTTTTTGTTTTTAATTGGCTATTCTTTGTATACATTTCAAAAGCTATCCCCTTTCCCTCCACTACCATTCCTAATTCCCCCACTTGTTTTCATGGTGACAATGCTCTCTCTCTCTCCCAACCAACCTCTTCACCTCAGGACCTTGGCATTGCTCTACACTGGGAAAATGTTCCTTTACTGGTTCAAATTCCTTTCCTCTCATTGATGCCTGCCAAAGCTGTCCTCTGCTACATATGCAACTAGAGTCATAGTGTGTTCATTAGTTGGTGTTTTATTCCCTGGGAGCTCCTTACTCCTTTTTCTAACTCCTCTATTGGGAACCCGTTGTTCAGTCTGATGGCAAGCATCCTCAACTGTGTCTGTATGACTCTGGCAGAGCCTCTGAGGA
Source organism: Micromys minutus (assembly GCF_963924665.1). Lineage (NCBI taxonomy): Eukaryota > Metazoa > Chordata > Mammalia > Rodentia > Muridae > Micromys > Micromys minutus. The sequence goes on from NC_137974.1 coordinate 50,821,944, forward strand.
GGTATCCATATCTGACTCCTGCCAGTAAGGACTTCTTAGCCTCAGCACTAGTGTTTGGGTTTGGGGTGTATTCCAAGGTTAGGCAGTTTCTGAATGATCTTTGTTTCAATCCCTGATCCTCTATTTTTCCCTATATATCTTCTCATGAGTAATTTGTTCTACCATCTAAGAAGGAATGAGGCACCCATATTCTGGCTTTCCTCCTTTTTGAGCTTCATAAGTTCTGTGAAATGTTTCTTGGGTATTTGGAGCTTTTTGGGCTACTATCTGCTTATCAGTGAATGCATACCATGTGTGTTCTTTTGTGTCTTACCTCATTCAGGATGATTGCTTCTAGTTCCATCTCTTTGCCTAAGAATTTCATAAAGTCATTGTTTCTAATAGCTGAGTAGTACTCTATTGTGTAAATGTACCAAAATGTTTGTATCCATTTCTTTGTTGAAGGACATCTGGGGTCTTTACAGCTTCAGGTTATTATAAATAAGGCTGCTTTGAACATGGTGGAGCATGTGTCCTTGTACGATATTGGAAATTCTTTTGGGTATATGCCCAGGAGTAGTATAACTGGGTCCGTAGGTATTACTATATCCAATTTTTTTGAGGAACTGCCAGAGTAATTTCCAGAGTGGTTGTACCAGCTTGCAATCCCTGAAACATTGGAGGAATATTTTTTTTTACACATCCTCACCAACATCTGCAATCACATGAATGTTTGATCTTAACCATTCTGACTGATGTGAGGTGGAATCTCAGGGTTCTTTTAATTTACATTTTCCTGATGGCTAGGGTTGTTGAACATCTCTTTAGTTGCTTCTCAGCCATTTGTTATTCCTCAGTTGAAAATTCTTTCTTTAGCACTGTACCCCATTTTTAATAGGATTGTTTGATTCTCTGGAGTCTAACTTCTTGAATTTTTTGAATGTATCAGATATTAGCCTTCTATCAGATGTAGGATTGGTAAAGATTTTTTCCTAAAATGGTTTCTCTTTTGTCCTCATGTCAACAAAGTATTTTATATTGTTTGTGACTATTGTGAATGGTGTCCTTTCCCTATATTTTTTCTCAGCCTATCTTTTGAGTAGAAGAAAGCTATTGATTTGTTTGAGTTGATTTTGTATCCAGATACATTGCTGAATTTGGCTATCAGGTTTAGGAGTTTCTGGAGGAATTTGGTGGGGTCACTTATTTTTATTATGATTTCATCTACACATAGTCATATTTTGACTTCTTTCTTTCCAGTATGTGTTTATTTGAACTCCGTTTGTTGTCTAATTGATATATACAGGAAGTCAAGTACTATATTGAATAGGTATGTAGAGAGTGAGCAGCATTGTCTAGTCCCTGATTGTAACTGGATTGCTTCAAGTTTCTTTCCATTTAATTTGATGTTGTTATTTGTTGTTGTATATTGAGTTTACTCAGTTTAGTTATGGGTCTTGAATTTCTGATATTTCTAAGACTTTTCCTATGAAGTGGTGTTGAATTTTCTCAAGTGCTTTCCCAGTATCTATTGAGATGACCATGTGTGTTCTATTTTCTTGGGTTTGTTTATATGGTAGATTATATCTATGGGTTTTCATATATTAGACCATTCCTGCATCTCTGGGATGAAGCCTACTCGATCATCATGGATGATCATGTTGATTGTATATTCTTGGATTCAGTTTTCATAAAATGTATTAAGTATTTTTGCACCAAAATTTCTAAGGGAAAGTGATCTGAATTTTTCTTTCTTTGTTGCAATTTATATGGTCTAGGTATAAGCATAATTGTGACTTCATGGAAGGTATTGGGTAATGTTTCTTCTGTTTCAATTTTGTGGACTAGTTTGGAGGATATTGGTGCAAAGTCTTCTATGAAGGTCTGATAGAATTATGTGCTAAACTTATCTGGTCCTGGGCTTTTATTTGGGGGGGGAGGTTATTTTCATTGGATATTCTCTGTATTTACAATTCGGATGTTATTGCCTTTCCCCTTGTTCTATCCCCCTTTTCTTTCCTATTGCCTCCATGAAGGTGCACCTTCTTCCAACCACCGTCTGCCACCTCATTGTCTTTGCATTATCTTACACTGAGATAACAAGCCTTAACTGGACTAAAGGCCTCTTGGTTGGAAGACTTTTATGGCTGCCTCTATTTATTTAGGGGTTTTTGGACTTTTTAGATGGTTTATCTGATCCTGATTTAACTTTAGTACCCTTTATCTGTCTAGTGAATTGACCTTTGTCCCCATATTTTTCAATTTTGTTTGGTTTATACTTTTGTAGTAGGATCTGAGGATTTTTTGAATTTAATCAGTTTCTGTTGTTGTCTCTCTTTTCATTCCTGATTTTGTTAATTTGAATAATCTTTCTTTGTCCTCTGGTTAGTCTGGCTAAAGGTTTGTCTATCTTTATGATTTTCTAAAAGAATTAGCTCCTAGTTTTTTTTTTTTTTTTTGAATCTTTGTATTGTTCTTTATATTTCTATTAGTTGATTTCAGCCCTGAGTGTGATTATTTCCTGCCATCTACTCCTCTTGAATGTATTTGCTTCTTTCTCTTTAGGTCTTTTAGTTGTGCTGTCAAGCTGCTAGTGTATGCTCTCCAGCTTCATTTTGGAAGCACTCTGAGCTATTAGTTTCCCCCTTACCCTGCTTTGTGTTCTATACGGTTGGGCATGTTGTGCTTTCATTTTCATCCAATTCTAAGAAGTCTTCAATTTCTCTATTTCTTCCTTGACCAAGTTATCATTGAGTAGAGCATTGTTCAGCTTCCATGCGCATGTGAGCTTTCTGTTGTTTTGTTGTTACTGAAGACCAGTCTTAGTCCATGATGATCTGATAGAATAGATGGAATTATTTCAATCTTCTTTTATCATTTGAGGCCTGTTTGGTCTGGTTATATTGTCAGTGCTGGAGAAGGTACCAAGAGGTGCTGAGAAGTAGGTACATTCTTTTGATTTAGCATGAAATGTTCTATAGATATGTTGAATCCATTTGGCTCAAATTTTTTAGTTTCTCTGTGTCCCTTTTTAGATTCTGTTTCCATGACCTGTCCATTAATGAGAATGGGGTATTGAGATCTTCTACTATTATTGTGTGAAGTGTAATATGTGCTTTTAGCTTTAGTAAGATTTCTTTTATAAATATAGGTGGTCTTGACATGGAAGGTAGATAATCAGAACAGAAAGTTTATCCTAGTGAATTTTTTTATTTTCAGAAATATGATGTGTCTTTCCTTATCTTTCTTGATATCTTTTGTTTGAATGTCGATTGTATAAATGAGTAGAATGGCTAATCCAGCTTGTTTCTCGAGATCATTTGCTTAAAAAATTTTTTTTGTAAAGCCTTCTACACTGTGGTCATGTCTGTCTTCATAACTGAGGTGTGTTTTCTGAACACAGCAAAATTCTGGGCCCGCTTTACATATCCATTCTGTTATTCTATGTCTTTTAATGGGGAATTGTATCCATTGATTTTGAGTGATTTTAATGACAAATAATTATTTTAATTTTATTTTTCTGTTGTTTGAGGTGGAATTATGTTTGTGTAGCTGTCTTCTTTTGGGTTATTCAGAAGAAGATTACTTTCTTTTTTTGTTGTTGTTTTCCTCTGTCTGTCGGTGTTTTTCATTTATTATCCTTTGTAGGGCTCGATTTGTGAAAAGATATTATGTAAAGTTGGCTTTGTCAAGGACTATTTTGTTTTCTCCATCCATGTTAATTGAAGGTTTTGTTGAATATAGTAGCCTTGGCTGGTATTTTTGTTTTCTTAGGATCTATATGATATCTGCCACAGATCTTTTAGCATTCATACTTCATAGTCTCTACTGAAAAGTCTGGTATGTTTCTGATAGGTCTGCCTTTTTATGTAATCTGACATTTTTACCTCATTTCTCTTAATATTTTTTTTTTTCGTTTTGTGTATTTAGTGTTTGATGATTATTTGATGGCAGGAATTTATTTTCTGGTCTAATCTATTTGGAGTTCTAAAATCTTCTTGTATGTTTATGGACATCTATTTCTTTAGGTTAGGGAAGTTTTCTTCTATAGATTTGCTGAAGATATTTACTTTCCCTCTAATTTGGGAATATTAACAATCTTCTACACCTATTATTTATAGGTTTGATCTTCTCAATGTGTGCTGGATTTTCTGGATGTTTTGAGTTAGGAACTTTTTGTGTTTTGCATTTTCTTGATGTGTTAATGTTTTCTATGGTATCTTCTGCCCCTGAGATTTTCTTTTCTACCTCTTATATTCTCTTGGTGATGCTTGCATCTATGAGTCCTGATTTCTTTTCTAAATTTTGTATCTTTAGGGTTGTCTCTCTTTGTGATTCCCTTATTGTTTCTATTTCCATTTCTATATCCTATATGGTTTTGTTCAATTCCTTCCTCTATTTTGGTTTCCTGTAATTTTCTAAGGGAATTTTTGTGTCTTTTTGTGTTTTCTCTTTAGGAGCTTATGCCTGTTTACCTGTGATGTCCTATATTTCTTTCAAGAATTTTTTATGTTCTTCTAAGTATCTTCTAATATCATCATGATTTGTGATTTTAAATTATAATCTTGCTTTTCTGATAAGTTGGTGTGTCCTTCCTGTGGTTGAGCAACTGTGTTCTGATCATTCCTAGTGACCACGTTTTTTTGTTGTTTAGGTTCTTGGATTTGCCTTTCATCATCTGCCTATGTCTGTTGTTTGTGGGTCTTGTTGTCTCTTATAGTGACTTGACCCTCCTGCAAGGCTATGTGTCAGCACAACTGGGAGAGCAGCTCTCTTCCAGTGGGATCTGGGTATAGAGTTGTGGCACAGGGCCAGCTCAAGGCACAAAAGTAACTGAAAGAATCCTATCTCTGACTGCTCCTCTATTGCTCTATCCTGAGAGCTCCAGGTGGGTACCTCAGGGCAGAAACAATAGTGTTATCTGTGCTCCCAGGTGTGTCAGCACTTCTGTGAGCACTTCTCTGCTCACAGTATCTGGGCACATAGAGCTGTAGCACAGAGTCAGCTCAGGGCACAGACCGAAACTGAAGAATCTTATCCCAGACTGTCCCTTGATTCCTGTGTCCTAAGGGCTCCAGGCAGAAGTAGAAATGGTGGTCTTACCTGTGCACTCTGATGTGTCAGCACTTTCGGGGGACGAGTTCACTCCCCACAGAATCTGGGTATGGAGAGTTATGACACAGGATCAACTTTACTTTAAACTTTACTTTAAACAGGAGCAATTCTGGGACAGAAATATTGAGAAAGGTTTGGTGGTACCATCTCTCTACTGATAACCGTGTCTATCTGCTATCAATGATCTCTTCGGGTTCCATCTCCACACTGATAGGTATTTAGGCTAACGTCTTTCCTATTAAATACTGGGAATCTTTTTTTTCTTTACAACTTTAAAAAAGAAAGATACATGTACAGATTTTTAATAGAATTTTGGCATAACATTATATGAATATATTTTTGTCACTTTTTAATTCTTTTAGAGGTTTGATAATATGCAATGAAATCTTACTAATTATCATAAGTATAAAGTACATGTAGAATAAAACATAACACAAAAACAGTCAGAGTTTTCTTGGTGTGTATACATTAAACATAATGATTTTTGAATAGCAAAATTTTCCACAAGGCTATATTCTTAGCTATTGAATTATTAATGATTTAAGGTCCAGGTGAACCACATTCTGAGAGGGTGCTATACACTTTTTTTTTTTTTTCCTAAGAAGGACTGAGGTTTCACATTTTGACCTTTGCTTTTCTTGAGCCTCATATGGCCTGTGAGTTGTTTCTGGGGTATTTTGAGCATACTGGGGCTAGTATTCAATTATCAGTGACTGCATATTACATCTGTTCTATTGTGACTAGATTACCTCACTCAGGATGATATTCTCTAGATGCACCCATTTTCCTAGGAATTTTATAAAGTCATTGTTTCTAATAGCTGAGTAGTACTCCATTATGTAACTATACCACAATTTTTGTATACATTCATCTACTGAAGGACATCTGGGTTCTTTCTAGCTTCTGACTATTATAAATAGGCCTGCTATGAACATTGTGGTGTGTGTGTCCTTATTGTATGTTGGAGCATCTTTGGGGATATGCCCAGAAGTGGAATAACTGGGTCTTCAGGTATGATGTCCAATTTTTTAAGGAACCTCCAGAGTGGTTGTAACAGCTTACAACTCCACCAACAGTGGAGTGTTTCTCATTCTCTACATCTTCACTAGCATCTGCTGTCATCTGAGTTTTTGATCTTAGCAATTCTGACTAGTATGAGATAGAATCTCAGGGTTGATTTGATTTGCATTTCCCTGATGAATAGGGATGTCGAGCACTTCCTTAGATGCTTCTCAGTCATTCAATATTCCTCAAATGAGAATTTTTTTGTTTAGCTCTGTACCCCATTTTTAATTTTTTAAATAGGACTGTTTGATTCGCTCGTGTCTAACTTCTTGAGTTCTTTGTATACCTTGGATATTAGGCCTTAATCAGATGTGGGGTTGGTAAAGATATTTTCTGAATCTTTTTGGCTTCCATTTTGTTTTCTTGACAGTGTACTCAGCCTTATAGAAACTTTGCAATCTCATTAAGTCCCATTATTCAATCATTGGTCTTAGAGCACAAGTCACTGTTGTCCTGTTTAAGAAAATTTCTCCTGTGCCTGTGTGTTCTAAGGTTTTCCCTACATTCGCTTCTAATAGTTTCAGTGTACCTGATTTAACGTGGAGATCTTTGATCCACTTTCTCTTGAGCTTTGAATAAGGACATAAGAAAGGGTCTATTTTCATTCTTCTGCATACTGAGTGCCAGTTGAGACAACATCATTTGTTGAAGAGGCTGTCCTTTTTCCATTGAATGTTTGCAGATTATTTGTCAAAAATTAAGTGTACATATGTGTGAGGGTTCATTTCTGGATCTTCTCATCTGTTGCATTGATCAACGTGTACCATTACCATGCAATTTTTAAAACAATTGCCTTGTAATATAGCTTGAGGTCAGGGATGGTGATTCCAGCAGAGGTTTTCTTGTTGTTGAGGATGGATTTCGATATTGTAGGTCTTTTATTATTCCATATAAATTTGCATATGGCTCTTTCCAACTCTATAAAGAATTGAGTTGAAATTTTGATGAGGATTGCATTGAATCTGTAGAGTTAATTTTATATCTAGCCACTTTGTCAAAGCTGTTAATCAGCTATAAAGGTTCTCTGGTGGAATTTTTGTGGTCATTTAAGTATACTATCATGACATCTGCAAATAGTGATATTTTTACTTCTTCATTTCTGATTTTTATCCTTTTGATTTCCTTTTGCTGTCTAATTCTCCAGTCAGGACTTCCAGTATTATGTTGAATAGGTAGGGGGAGAGTGGACAGCATTGTCGAGTCCCTGCTTTTAGTGGGATTGCTTCAAGTTTCCCCCTGTTAAGTTTTATGTTGGCTATTGGCTTGCTGTACATTGCTTTTATTATGTTTAGGTATCGGTTTTGGATTCTGGTTCTTATCAAGACTTTTAATGTGAAAGGGTCTTGAATGTAGTCAAATGCTTTCTCAGAATCTAGTGAGATGATCATGTGATATTTTTCTTTGAGTTTCTTTAGATGGTGGACTACATTGTTGGATTTCTATATATTAAACCATCCCTGCATTCCAGGGATCAAGCCTACTTGATCATGGTAAATGATCATTTTGATGTGTTCTTGGATTTGGTTTGCAAGAATTTTATTGAGTGCTTTTGCATCAATGTTTGTGAGATTTTTCTGAAGTTCTCTTCCCCCCTAGGGTTTTTGTGTGGTTTAGGAATGAGGGTTATTGTGGCATCAAAGAATTAGTAGTGTTCCATATAACTCCATTTTGTGGAATAGTTTGGAGAGTATTGGTATTAGGTTGTCAATAAATGTCTAATAGAATTCTGCACTGAATCTATCTGGTTCTGGGCTTTTTTTAAAAATTTTTTGCTGGGAGGCTTTTGATGATTGCTTCTATTTCTTTAGGTGTCTTGGGATTATTTATATGGTTCACCTGGTCCTGTTGGTATCTGGTATCGCTCTAAGAATTAATCCATTTCCTCCAGATTTTCCAGTTTTGTTGAATATAGCCTTTTGTAGTTGGATCTGATGATTTCTTGAATTTTCTCAGTTTCTGTTCTTATGTCTCCCCTTTTATTTCTTGTTTTATTAACTTAGATACTTTTTTTTTGCCCTCTAGCTAGTCTGGCTAAGTGTTTATTTATCTTGTTGATTTTCTCACAAAAAAAAATAGTTCTTGTTTTTGTTGATTTTTGTATAGTATATTTTTGTCTCTATTTGTTTGGTTTCTTCTCTGAGTTTGATTATTTCCTGCTCTCTACTCCTCTTAGGTATATCTGCTTCCTTTTGTTCTATGGCTTTCACCTGTAGTGTCAAGCTGCTAGTGTATGCTCTCTCCAGTTTGTTTTTGGAGGCACTCAGAGCTATGAGATTTCCTCTCATCACTGCTTTTATTTCTTCCCATATGTTTGGGTTTGTAGTGGTTCCATTTTCATTAAATTCTTTAAAATCCTTCATTTCTTTCTTTATTTCTTCCTTGGCCATATTGTTATTGAACTGAGCAATGTTCAGCTTCTATGTGTATGTGGGATATTTGTTGTTTTGTTGTTATTAAAGCAAGCCTTAATCCTTGGTGATCTGATAGGATGTATGGGAGTATTTCAATCTTCTTTTATCTATTGATGCATATTCTTTGGTTTTGTATGAAACATCCTATAGATTCCAGTTAAATATCCTATTAAATCATAACTGCTGCTACTTTTGCTGTGTCTCTGTTAAGTTTCTGTCTTCATGATTTGTGCATGGATGAGTGTGGATTTTGAAGTCTCCCACTATTATTGTGTGTGGTGTACTACAGGCTTTGAACTTTAGTAGGATTTCTTTTATAAATGTGGTTGCCCTTCTATTTGGAGCATGGATGTTCAAAATTAATAGTTCATCTTGATAGATTTTTGCTGTGATGAGTTAAACATTTTCTTCCTTAATTTTTTGATAACTTTGTTGAAAATTTATTTTATTTGATATTAAAATAGCTACTCCAGCTTGTTTCCTGGGACAATTTAGTTAGAAGGTTTGGTTTCCTGCCTTTTACTCTGAGGTGGTGTCTTTCTTTCTCTCTGAGATGAGTTTCCTGTATGCAGCAAAGTGCTGGATCCTGTCTATATATTCAGTCTAATAATCTCTGTCCTTTAATTGGAGAATTCACTCCATCGGTGTTAAGAAAAATCATGGAATAGTGATTGTTATTTCCTGTTATTTTGTTGTTAAAGGTAGACTTGTGTTTGTGTGCTTTTTTTTTTGTTGTTGTTTTCTTGGGTGATTATTTTATTCATTCATTCATTCATTCATTCATTCATTATTTAGTTATTCATTTATTCATTTATTTATTCATTTTGCTTTTCTTTAGGTGTAATTTCCTTCATTGTGTTTAATTTTGCCATCTATCATCCTCTGTAGGATGGGGTTTGTCGACAGATACTTTGTAAATTTACTTCTCTCCTGGAATATCTTGGTTTCTTCATGTATGGTAATGAGAGTTTTGCTGGATATAGTATCTTGGGCTGGCATTTGTGTTCTCATTGGGTCTGTATGATGTCTGTCCAGGATCTTCTGGCTTTCACAGTCTCTGTTGAGAAGTCTGGTTTAATTCTGGTTGGTCTGCCTTTATATGTTACTTGACCTTTTTTCCCTACAGGTTTTTGGATTTTTCTTTGATTTGAATATTCAGAGTTTTGACTATTATGTGTTGGGAGGGATTTTTTCCTGGTTCAATCTATTTGGAATTTTGTAGGCGTTCTGTATGTTCATGGTGATCTTCTTTAGGGCAGTTCTATAGCATGCAGTTAAGGTTAATATTGAAATTATTTTCTTCAGCTATTTCTGTATTACTTTCCCTTTTTATTATTATCATATTTAATTGGCAATTATATCTCATTTCCTCCTGTTTTGAACATTTTTTTCAGCATTCTGTCTAGCAGTCTCCTAAGTGGGTTGTTTATACTTTAGTTTGTGTGTAGGTTGTTTTTTCTCAGTGTAGAAAGTAAATATTAAAATAAACTTTTGCCTTTAATTTTGAGCTTTGATTGCTGCCTTTATGTAATTTATTTATTCAGTGGCAACAATTTACAGGAAAAGCATTAAATAAACAAACTGAATCTATGGGTGATATAATAAGGTTTTTAACTTGAAATTTTTATGGCCTTCTTTTTCTCCAGATCTGAAAACCTCATATTACTTGGACAAATCACTGTTTTATTTTATGTGAGAGAGAGAAAAAAAAAAGGTTTCCCTAAAGTCTGAGTGGTGTTCATCTAGACACCACACTTATAGGGCTTTGTGAGTTATGTATTTCCATGCTTCATCCTAGTTGACAATGAAACCTGTGAAATCTTTAGTGAACACTTTTTGTGTGTGCATCGGAAATACATTAAAATAGACAGCAAATGTGAGTTTTACCTTGGTTGGTGACTAGAAAAATATAAAGGGACTTATAGTTTTACATGAAAGGGTTCTTTTAGCAAATGAAGACAAATGAACTATATAGTAAACCAGCATCTGGTTATTGAAAACATTTAATATTACATTTAAGATATTATTTCTGGCCAATGAAATATTAATGCAGCTCATTATTTTTAATTACTTTAAATTTATTCTTCTCTTATATATTAAATCCCTCTTCTTCAAGTTCCTTCCCGCAACCTCACTTTTCATCTCCTCCTCTTTTATTTCCCTTTCTAAAAATACAGGCCTCTCATGGATATCAACCAAACCACAGTAAATCAAATTACAATAAGACTAGGCTAAATGAGCTAACCAATTAAATGGAAAAGATTCCTAAAAGTCGTCAAAAGATTGAGCATATTACCTGTTACAAAGACCCACAAGGAGATCAACTATAACAGATATGTAGAGGCTTAGATCAAAACCATACAGTCTACCTGATTATCAATTCCATCTTTGTGAGCCACTATGAGCCCAGGTTAGTTGATCCTATTTTCCCCCCATTGGGGTGTCCTTGACTCCTCTGGGTTTGACAATCTTTTCTCTCATTCCAATGGATTTCCTGAGCTCCATCTAATGTTTGGCTGTGGGTCCTTGTGTCTGTTTTAAACAGTTTCTGTATGAAGCATCTCCGATGATTATATTAGGCTTCTGTCTAAGAATATAGCAGGATATAATTGGGAATCATTTTATTGACTTTTTTGCCAGTCATATTTGGGTCTCTGCTAATATCGGGACTATCCAGTCTCTAGTTCATAGTTCCAAAGAGACTGTCTGATGGCAGAGGTTCTTGAGGGGATTTCTTTCATTGCATGTGTCTCAGACTGGACCAGTCATTGGTTGGTCACTCCTAAAATTTATGATCCACTTATACTCATCCAATCTTACATGGAGGACAAATTGTATTGCAAAAGTCTGTGTCTGAGTTGGTGTCCCAAACTATTGGCATTTTGTCTAGGATTAGCCCCACAGTTACCTGGCAACAGCCAGGTGCACCTGATTCACTCTAAGAGGGGCTGCTGGTCCTTCCTCTCTTTCTCTCCTGCCATTGCTTCCTTGCCCTCTTTCCTCTCTCTCCCATTACCCTACTCCCTCTCTCTATGTGCTCATGGCCAGCCTCTACTACTCTACTCCTAATCCCCCTACCCTCCGTCCCTCCCTCCCTCCCTCCCTCCCTCCGTTTCTCCCTTTCCCCATGGGCCTGCAGAAGTACCCCTTTCTTCCATACCTGACTGGACATCTACCAAGCATATTCCTCCTCTCTCTAATCTCTTCATAAGAAACAACATTTTGTACCATAATTCGGATTTAGAAACTGAAAGTTTTACATCCTCTGCCTCATGGAGAGCCATTGCTTGCTCGACCTACTTTGGAGATAAGCTCCCTCCCCTCACTGGTCAGTGCAAATATCCTCTCTGAAAAGAGTTCTTGAGATCAGAGCCACCCCTGTGCTGCCCTTGAAGACAGAGACATTCAGTCTTCATGACTGGTCTTCTCACTGACCCTCATTGTAGGACCTGTAATGCTTTATGAACCCACTCTTGCTATGTAGAGAAAACCTAATCTCAGGCAGACAGCTTTCTCATGTGAATCTGAGAATTACATTAAGCTGCTAACACCTGTGTGATAACCCAGTAAGTCTAGGCTTGGCTGGCTTGTTTGTTTTGTTTTTTTTTGTTTTTTTTTTTGTTAGTTATTAAAATTTATTCTTCACTGCCTTGTCCCTACATATGTGTGTTTCCAGGTCTCTAACTTACCCAAGAAGCAATATCTCTACATGGTGACTTCACTGGCACTTTTATTACAACTCTCTCACTAGATCCACAGGCTTTTCCCTTCATCCTTTATTCTCTTGCCATGCTGCTTGTAGCCACTGCTCTGATCCCAGCTCACTGCAAGGAAAGTAGTTTTCACCCTATCCCCTTCTTCCATCTGTGTTGTACAGAAAGCTCTGTGCTGCTGCCTTTGCTGATGAAGCAGTGGAATGAAGCCAGTGGTGCCCAGGCCAGCCATTCCCTTGGGTGTGCACACTATCTGGCCTAATATAGTTCCATGCTTGTGTGCTTTCTCTCTCTTAATAAATAGGCCCAAGTCAACAACAGCAGCTCAAACGTGCATGCCAATCAGGAGTAGAATTCTGCCTGTGAATAGTCACCTGCTCTCCTTACATTATATACAGCAATGCCAGTGCCTAGAGTGTCTCCCGAGATCCTCTGTCGAATGCTTTCAGCTTTATTCTTGGTTCTTTCCTGGAAAAACAATGCTGCTTTTCCATAGTCTATAGCCCAGAGCCAGGGCTACTTGTCATCCAAATCCCAGGCCTGTTACAGGCTGAAAAATCAGCCTACAGGTCTGAACCTGCCTTGACAAACTCACTTTCTGTCCCTAAACTAGTCTCACAACAGTGCTGTCAGCTCTCTGATTTCTTTCCAGTCATGTCCACATCAACTTTAAGGCAAGTGTACACTAGACAAACCTCTACTGTTTGTCTCTTTCTCTGTGTGTGGTTTTCCTTGCTGATGCAACCTGTCAATGTCATTAACAATTAAGATAAGGTAGGCAAATTTTATATATATATATATATATATATATATATATATATATATATATATATATATATATATATACATTTGTAATAATCCTTACTTTTAGCTACTGCCATTAAGTTATAGAGTGGTCTATTGTCTAACTCACATGATGCTTAATAAACACTGCTCTCAATCTTGTCATAAGTCTGCTAAATGTATTAATAGTTGAGCTTATGTAAGACAGAGACTCTGAAAGTCTAACAGCTACCTCACAATGTCTCTGAGAAGATGTATACACAGTGACAAGAGTCTACCTGTGTTTGTGGATTGTGTGTGTGATAACCACTGAGTAACACCACTCCTTTTCCTTACCCACTGCCAGAGTTTGGTCTACACTGTAGACAAGCAAGATACCCTAAGAGTCAAATGTCTTATATGGCCTAAGTCAAGGTGGGTCATTTCAAATGTATCTAACTCCATGTGTGTGTGTAGGGGGGGCTTTTCATCTTATGCATTTGAAAGCCAGACTGACTCTGACTGAGCTGCCAAGGAGACCGCAGGGATCTGAGAAATGTTAAGGTAGTGGACCACAGATGAAAATCTATCATTTTAATTAATTCATTACTTCTTTCTTTCCTGGACATCTGACTACATTGACAGCTAAGGTAGCATGACAGAAAACAGTCTTAGCTCCTTATCCTATGGTAATCTACCACTATGCTTACTCATTATTAAATTAGTTAACTGGCTAACACTGCCAGATTTCTGACAGACGTCACAATAAATGATACTCAAGTACAGATGTAAGCTTGCACAGATGGAGCCTGTTACTTCCTTATCTAAACCTAGTTTCCAGTGACTAAATGCTTCATAGTTCCTCTTCTAGCTATTCCACTGTCCTGACGTAATCTGTTACTCTTCTTATAAATTTGTTTAACCCTAATAAAACATTCCACTGTATGATCATACTGTGTAATTACAAATTCAAATATATGTTTTATTCATTTATCTTTTAACTAAAGACTTAAGGTATTTCTCATGCTAAACTATTTGATCAACTATGATATTTATAAGGTCAAGATTTTACATTTGTCTTGTCTTTCAATGTAAACTTAAAATTGTTTCTGATTATCTTAAATTTATGTATATTCAGTCTTCTAGACAGAAGTGGGAAAAACCTTTTTGTTCCTTCTTCTCCACAAAAGGGCTCTGCTTTACTTAGGCTTATCACAAAGACTATTCATGTTGTTAACAAAACTATCAGTTTTATAAACTATATGGTACATGATGCCCATTCAGACCTACTTCTCATGGACCAAGTAGACTCCATCCTCATAAGTACATCTGCTAATAAATAGCTTAAAGTTCACACTACCTATTCCAGAGGATGGAATTCCTCTCCTGACCCTGGTATTGTGACCTACCTAACCCTGAACCATCAACACCTAAGGGTTTCTAATGTACACATAAGATAAAAATTCAACCAGTGTGCTTAACTTTTTTTCTCTACCTATAATGTGTGTGTGTGTGTGTGTGTGTGTGTGTGTGTGTGTGTGTGTGTGTGTGTGTGTATGTGTGTGTTTCAGTATCTTGTCAAGTCCAGGCATTTCCAACATTTACTATAGCTCCAGAGAAACAACCCCAAGATGTTCCAATCTACTCTCACAAACTACTGGACCTGTTCTTCCTATTTATACACAGATGGATCAACAGACCCTGGAAAGCAAGGGAACACCCAACTCTGGAACAACATTTTCATACCAATTTTTTTACCTTTCCCAGGGACACACCACAACAAATTCAGCAAGAAGTATCTAAATATCACAATAATCCTATTCTTTGTCCACCATCACTCCTTTCTTTGTTTTTTGTTTTTATATTAAATTTGTTTCCTTTTTAAATTAAACCAAAATGTGGGAGTGTTGGCATTTTGTCTGAGCTCCACTCCACTGTAACCTAGCAATAGCCAAGTGCACCTGACTCACTATATAAGGGGCTGATTTCTCCCTCCTCTCTCTTGGTCTTCTGCCATTGCTTCCTTCGCCTCTTTCCTCTCTCTTTTATTCCCCTTCCTCCTCTCTCTTCAAGTGCTTATGACAGACCTCTACTCCTCTTCTCTCCCTCCTTCTCCCCCCTCCTCCCTCATCTCTCCTCCCCATACCCTGAATATACTCTATTTTATATTATACCATTGTGTGTCTGGTCCCTTATGGGGAAAAAGTGCCTCAGTATAAGCTTGCAGAGGCACTTCTGTCAACCCCCCACATGACTGAAAATCCACTAAAAATCTTCCTTCTCTCTCTTTTCTATTTATAGAACACAATAACTGTCCACTGGAGTCTCACCTGGCTTAACAGATGGTTCATTCAAGCTTCATAGTACTCATTACTAGGAGTATTATCTAGAGTCACCCTTGTAAATTCCTGGAAGTCTTCTTTACACTATATTTTTAGTTCCATTTCTCAGATAACCCCCAATTCTAGTTGTCTCTCCCAGTACCTTCCCTGTTCATACTATTCATACCTGATTCATTCTGTTTCTGTTGTCCAAGTGTAACTTAGTCTTGAAAAATTAACATGCAACTTTGTAAGTATATTCCAAGCACACCACTTTAAAAAATTTGACATATTTGTGTGTTACATACCTGTAAAAAATAAAAACAAACATATTTATACATAGTGAACCAATCACTGCATGTTCTGTATATATTGTGGGTTTTTCTTTTAGCATAATCATTTTGTGTGTCAACTCTTTTTCTGTGTATACCAATTTAGCTTCATAACATAAAATCTTAGTACATGCAAACTACTCTGTTATGACAGGAAACTGTTCCACAGTGACCTCAGGGAAACTTTAGGAGAGTGATAGAAGAATTTGTGTGATTTTAAATATAATTTTTATGCTGAGGTTTGTCAAAATACTCATTTAACAGATATGTGCACGATTTTAATAGCATTGATAACCTCATTGGTACCTGCTTTATAAATATGAATCTTATTACCTGGTATATTTTATGCTTGTGGAAGTATTGTCTATCAGTTATATAAAATGTAGCTGTGTGGAAACTTAACTAACTTCAGAGTGATATTTTAATCACTTTCTTTGAAAGCCCCAAACTGGCAACTAAGTCAGGTCTGTGTGGCTACTGCTCCTCTCTTAGGTGAATAGCAAAAAAATATTAGAGTAGGTCACTATGAATCAGAATCCTGTACCAAAAGAGACTTGTTTACATTTTATAAGATTTTATATTATAAAGTCAAATTGGTAAACACAGGCAAAAAAAAAAAAAAAAAAAAAAAAAAAAAAAAAAAAACTAGAGACAGAAGATGATTATGCCAAGTGAAAGGACCCAGAAAATACTCTCTCATGTTCTTGCCAACATTTTATATTTCTGGTATTACAGTGGCTTAAGGTCCTCCCATCACTCTCCTCTTCTGTTTCTTCTACCCCTTCTATCCTTCCTCCTTGTTCTTAATTCTTGTTTCCTCTTTTTTTATAAAGTATTTATGTGGTTCATACTGGCTTCTTTTTTTATGTTTTATTGGATAGTCTCTGCATTACATTTTAGTTGTTATCCCCTTTCCCCCAACCCCACTCCCTCCTTCTCCCATTGCCTCCATGAAGGTGCTCTCTCTCCTAACCATTCTCTCCCACCCCAGTGCCTTAGCAGTCCCCTATACTGTGAAAATGGGCCTTCAATGGATCACAGACCTCTCTTTGCATTGATGCCAGAAATTACTATTCTCTGTGACATAAGCACCTGGAAGCATGAGTCTCTCCATGGGCTCATCGGTCAGTATTTTAGTCTCTGGGAGCTGTGGTTGGTTTCATTAGTTAATAATGTTCTTCTTCCCATGGGCTGCAGACTCTTTCAGCACCTTTGGTATTTTGTCTAGCTCCTTCATTGGGGTCCCCTTGTTAAGTTTGATAGGTGGCTATCAGGATCTTCCTTTCTATTAGTATGGCTCTGGCAGATCCTATGAGGAGGCACCCATATCAAGTTCGTGCCAGTAAGCAAGACTTGACATCAGCAATACTGCATGGGTTTAGTGGCTGCATATGGGATGGATCTTCAGGTGAGCCAGTCTTTGGATGATCTTTTCTCTAGTCCCTGCTTTTCTGTTTTCTCCCATGAGTGTTTTGTTCTCCCTTACTAGAAGGACTGAGTCATCCATCCTCAACAATTCCTTCTTATTGAGCTTATAATTTCTGTGAATTGTTTCTTGGGTATTCACAGCTTTTTGGTCTAGTATCTGCTTATCAGTGAGTATATACCACGAGTGTTTTTTTGTTAATAGGTTACCTCACTTAGAATGATAGCTTCTAGGTCCATCAATTTGCCAGAAAATTTCATGAAGTCATTGTTTTTAATAGTTGAGTAGAAATTTCTTATGTCTATGTACCAAAATTTTTCTATCCATTCCTCTGTCAAAGGACATCTGGGCTATTTTCAGTTTCTGGCTATTACAAATAAAGCTTCTATGAACATGGTAGAGCATATGTCTTTGTTATATGTAGGAGATTCCTTTGGGTATATGCCCAGGAATGATATAGCTGGGCCCTTAGGTAGTACTATTTCCAGTTTTCTGACTAAATACTAGACTGATTTCCAGAGTGGTTGCATCAGTTTACAATGCCACCAACAATGGAGAAATGTTCATCTTTCTCCACATCATTGCTAAGGTCTGTTGTCAGCTGAGTTTTTTATCTTAGCCATTCTGACTGGTATGAGGTGGAATCTCAGGGTTGTTTTGATTTGTATTTCCCTATTGAACATTTCTTTAGGTGTTTCTAAGCCCTTCACTAATCTTCAGTTGGGGATTCTTTGTTTAGCTCTGTAATCCATTTTGAAATAGGATTGGTGATTCTCTATGGAGTCTATCTTTTTTAGTATTTTACATATATTGTATATTAGCCCTTTCTCAGATGTAGGATTGGTAAAGATCATTTCCCTATCTGTTGGTTGCTGTTTTGTTCTCTTGACAGTGTCCTTAGCCTTACAGAATCTTTGCACTTTCATGGGGACACATTTGTCAATTCTAGATCTTAAATTGGCATAAGGCATTGTGTTCTATTCAGAAAAATTTCCCCTGTGCTGATGTGTTTTAAGCTCTTTCCAACTTTTTGTTCTATTAATTTCAATGTACCTGGGTTTATGTGAAGGTATTTTTATACACTTGCACTTGAGCTTTGTACAATAGTATAAAAATGGCTTGATTTGCCTTCTTCTGCATGCTGACTAGCAGGAGAACCAACACCATTTTTTTAAAGATACTGTCCTTTATGCATTGAATGTTTTTAGCTCTTTTGTCAAAGATCAAGGAACCATAGGTGTGTGGGTTCATTTTTGGATCTTCATTACTTTTCCATTGATCTACCTGCCTGTCTGTGTACAAATAGCATGTGGTTTTATTACCATTGGTCAGTAATACAACTTGAGGTCAGGAACGGTGATTCTGCCAGAATACTTTTTATTGTTAAGTATAGTTTTTGCTATCCTGGTTTTTTCATTATTCCAAATGAATTTTCAAACTGCTCTTTCTAACTCTATGAAGAATTGAGTTGGAATTTTGATGGGCATTGCATTAAATCTGTAGTTTGCTTTAGGCAATATGGCCGTTTTTACTATGTTGATTCTTTTGATACATGAGCATGGAAGATTTTCAAAATTTTGAGATATTCTTCAATTTTCTTCTTTAGGGACTTGGAGTTTTTGTCATGCAGATACTTCATTTGCTTTGTCATGGTAGCCCTAAGGTGTTTTATAGTCTTTGTGACTATTGTGAAGTGTGTAAAATCACTAATTTCTTTCTCAGCCTATTTATTCTTTGAGTAAAGGAAGGCTATTAATTTATTTAAATTTTTATCCAGCAACTTTGCTTAAGTTGTTTACCAACTATAGAAGTTCTCTGGTAGAATTTTTGGGGTCATTTATGTATACTATCCTGTCATAGGTAAATAGTGACACTTTGACTTTTTTTTTTTTTTTTTTTTTTTTTGTATCCCTTTGACTTCTTGTTGTCTAATTGTTCTGGCCAGAACTTCCAGTACTATATTGAATAGGTAGGGGGAGAGTGGGCAGCCTTGTATAGTCCCTGACTTTTGTGGGATTGCTTCAAGATTCTCACTGTTTAGTTTGATGTTGGCTACTGGTTTGGTGTATGTTGCTTTATTATGTTTAGGTATGGGCCTTGGATTCCTACTCTTTCCAAAACTTTTAACATGAAAGGGTGCTGAATTTTGTCAAATGCTTTTTCAACATCTAGTGAGATGATCATGTGGTTTACTTTCTCTGGGTTTGTTTATATGGTGAACTATGTTGATGGATTTTTATATGTTGAACCATCCTTGCATCCCTGGGATGAAGCCTACTTGATCATGGGCAAATGATCATTTTGATGTGTTCTTGGATTAAGTATGCAAGAATTTTATGGAGCATTTTCACATCAATATTCATGAGGGAGATTGGTCTGAAATTCTCTTTCCTTGTAGGTTCTTTGGGTGGCATAGGAATGTAATTGTGTAATTGTGGTTTTGAAGAATGAGTTGTGTAGTGTTCCTTCTGTTTCTGTTCTGTGGAGTAGTTTGCAAAGTATTGGTATTAGGTATTCTATGAAGGTCTGATAGAATGCTGCTTTGAACCCATCAGGTCCTGGGCTTTTTTGTTCTGTTTTGTTTTGTTTGGGAGGCTTTTGATGACTGTTTCTACTTCTTTAGGTGTTATGGGATTGTTTAGATGGTTTATCTGATCATGATTTAACTTTGCTATCTTGTTGCTGTCTAGATATGTGTCCATTTCCTCCGTATTTTCCAGTTTTCTTAAGTATGGGCTTTTGTATTAGAATCTGATGATTTTTTGAATTTCCTCTGTTCCTATTGTTATGTCTTCCCTATCATTTCTGATTTTTTTTTTTTTTTTAATTTGGATACTCTCTCTGTGCTTTCTAGTTAGTCTAGACAGGAGTTTATCAGTCTTGTTCATTTTCTCAAAGTACCAGCTCCTGGTTTTGTTGATTCTTTTAACAGTTCTTTTTGTTTCTACTTGGTTCATTTCTGTTCTGAGTTCCTTTTCTAGAGATCACTGCACTCTCTGGGCTCTGAGAACTCTTGGTGTGACCTCTCAGGCCTTGTTCCCCAGGCTTACCACTGGCCCAGGTGTAAAAGCACCTGTGTAGCTGATCTCTGAGCACTGCCTTTGCCAGGCAGATCCCAAGTTCTGATGACATGCCCCAGACCTCTCTGTGGGCCAGAAAGGACCCTTTTCCAGCTTCAGTATTTTTTTTCTAAACATAGTTTATTGATCACATGATCTTTATTTCTTACACATACAAATGTTTAAGAGTTGTTCCTAAATTTTGAAGAGGATAGAAAAGAATAATTACTTAATATGAAATATGATTAATATGAAGCTCATGATGAATATTGAGAATAAATTAAGTTGGATAGGTTGGTAGACAGGATTAGGAGTAAGTTGGGTAAGGGAAAAGATTATGATTAAAATATATTATGAGTAAAGGATCTAAATATTCAAATAAGTAAACAGTGCACAAGAAAGTATTCTTGTGTCATTATACTCTCGTTGCACAATCTAGATAATGCCACAAGGATGTTATGACTTTTTTATTTATTTACATCTCAAATGTTCTCTCCCTTCCCAGTTTCCTCTCTACTACGACCCAAACCAATACCACCTTTGCCTCTGTGAGAGTGTTCTTACACCCTCCCACCCAATCCCCACATACCTGTCTATCATCCCAATCAATGGAGAATCAAGCCTCCAGAGGCCCAAGTGCCTCCCCTCTCATTGATGCCATATAAGACCATCCAATGCTACATATGTGTCTGGAGCCATGAATCTGTCCTTGTATACTCACTTTTTGGTCAGTGGTTTAGTTCCTGGGTGGTCTGCTTTTTTGATATTGTTGTTCTTCCTATGGGATTGCAATCTCCTTCAACTCCTTTTCATATCACCTCCATCAGGCTCAGTCCCATGGTTGACTTTGAGTATCCATATCCATATTGGTCACGTGCTGGTAGAACCTCTCAGGGAACAGCCATACAAGCCTCCTGTCAGCAATCACTGTTTGGCATCAGCAATAGTGTCAGGGTTTGTATTTGTAGATGGGATGGATCCCTGGGTTGTGTGATCTCTGGATGGCCTTTCCTTCAGTTTCTGCTCATTTTTTTGTCTCTGTGATTCCTTTAGACAGAAGCAATTCTGGGTTAATAAATTTGAAATGGGTAGATGGCTCCATCCCAGAATTGGAGGTGGCTCTAAAGGTTCTATTTCCAAATTGTTGAGTAT
The DNA here is from genome assembly GCF_963924665.1 of Micromys minutus. Classification (NCBI taxonomy): domain Eukaryota; kingdom Metazoa; phylum Chordata; class Mammalia; order Rodentia; family Muridae; genus Micromys; species Micromys minutus. The sequence goes on from NC_137974.1 coordinate 50,843,279, forward strand.
TATGGGTATTACTAACCACATTGGTTCCTGGGAACCTCTAACCTCCTTGGAGTATAGGACTTTTTAGTGGCTTTGCCTCAGTCCCCATCCTGCACTACTATATATTTCTACTCATTTTCCTGACCCTCTGTACTTTTCTCTTCCCATACTTGATCCTGCTCCCTCTTTTTTTCCTCCTCCTCCTCCTCATCTCTCCCTCCCTTCCTCTCTCTCTCTCTCTCTCTCTCTCTCTCTCTCTCTCTCTCTCTTTCACTGGTCCCTTCATCACCAGTTTTAAGTCAATTGTGATTTGAAACATCTTCCAGGGGATTTTCTTACTTATGAGTTCATTGGAATCACTCATTAGATTAGTCATGTTCTACTAGATGAGACAAAGCATAGTCATTGCTTCCTGGCTTGTCATTTTTTCACATGAGAACTTTTCTTAAATTCCCTTATGAGAAGAGAATTAGAGAAATCTCTTTTCCTCTTACATGAAACATTAATAAAGGTTAAACCTTGGCTTTTTTCCCCGCAATGTTATAACATGGTTAAAGAATGTAGTTTTGTGAGAATTCTGAGTTCTTGTGAGGACCCTCCAAGTAAATTTTACAAGTGTCTTGTGACCTTAGTTTCTTCAAACACAGAATTATTCCTGAAATATGTTTACATGATTATTTCTGGTGTATTGAGTAGATAGAAGTGAGTTTACTTACAGTCACTTTTTATTGCTTGCTGAAGTTATTCAATTATGCTTGTATACAAAATATGTTTTTCCATGTGCAACTTGTCTTTGTAATTGTATATGTCACTTATTTGAATCATCTTAACCTTCAGAGCACAAATTAGCTGATGTGATGAATAAAGCCAACTTTGTGCTTTAGTCTGCCTCATTCCTAGGCTCCATTCTCTCAAGTCCCACTACCTCTAGAGCAGTGATACCACAGAAAGCAGCAAATATCTGTAATTGGAAGAGAAATATCCTTAAACTTCTGCTGGAGTAGAAGGAACCCAGACATGCTATCAGAATGTAGTGTGAGAGTGTGTGAAGTGACAGGCCAGGAGATTGGTTCTTTAACTAAAAATTCTTACTTCTCTGAAAGTACCCATTGAAAACAGAAACATTGAAACCCAGGCATATTCTGGACTTCAGCACAGACGGACAACTTGTTATTTTATTAACCACTGAAATGTGTAAATCTAGAGTTATAGGCAAGTGTTTTTGCATTTTATATTCTCTTTCAAAATGAGAAAATGTGATTCCAGCTTGGTGAGCCAGAGGGGTATAATTTGCCAGTTTGACTATACAAATAACTCACTATCAGTAGTTTCTGCACATTTACCCTTCCATTGGAGAAAACAGTACCAGACATATAACCCAGGATCATTTATGTAAATTGACTGGAAAATGAAATTGTGCTTGAATTGAGAATATGCCATATTGAAAGGAGAATGGAAGTGGAGAAAATACTTTAAGAAAGACATTTCAATACATGATTACAACTATTGTTAATCTGTATTCAAAGAAAGTTTTGTCTGGTCTTGAAGTTCATGGTGTATAGGTAAAACTTTAAATTACATTAGTTATCTTTTTGTCATCTGTCTAACACTTTATTTTGTAGTTAGAACATGCTATTTATTCGGATGTAAGAATTTGCACAATTTTTGATATTTTGAAATCATATATATTTATACGTTCATTCTTTTTATAAGCATATTTGGATTTTATTGACCTAAAGAGTAGAAAACTGATTCAAATGTAGGCATTCAGACTTCAACTTTTATTTATGTCATGGAAACTATGATTATTTACACTCAAACCACAAGACTTTCCTTATATAGAGAAATCATTAGACATTTTATTGTGTTTGTTCCCCGTGCACAATGCACATCAAGAAAGACTGAGCCATGATGCCTAACATTAAGAATACTTCATCACATTTCATAGTATAAAAAGAAAATAACAGGGAGAATGAGAATGACCTTCCTAACCACATACACACACACACACACACACACACACACACACACACACACACACAATCCTTTAGTATTATAGGAGTGATGGGAGTTTGGGTGGAGTAGGGTGCAGAGGGCAGATAGAATATGGTTGTTGAGAATTCCCCAAGGTTGTCTTGGATCATGCTTCAAAGAAAGCAAATGTACTCTCCCATACCTTTCAGTTTTTATTTTTCTAATATTTTTATTCCATTCAAGTAAGGAATGTTTGAATTTAGTTTGGGAAGTATAGATCCTTGAATATCTGTTTATGCTTTAAAAGATAGAAAGACGTCACAGTTTCAAAACCATGGCTGCCTAATGTCTTCCATAACCCCCACCATGATGATCATAGACATACCCTCAGACATTATATGTCCACAATAAACTTCTGCAAATTGTCTTGGTCATGGTGTCTTATTCCCAAAATTGTAAATCAACTAAGGCAGTGCCTGGAGCTACTGAAAGCATATGCTGTGTAAAATCCCAGAAAGTGATATTAACTAAAAATCTAAAGAATTTGAATCATGACCTATAATTGCCGTTAATGCAATCACAGCAAATCATTCAGGATAACATTGACACATGCCAGCCCCACATATATGAACAGGGTATTTAATATTCTTTGTACTACAGTTTCAAAATTAAAAAATTCTAAATTATTTGCAATTCATATTTATAAAGAACAATTTATAGAAAATCAGTAAGGTCACAGGTGGAAAAATTAGGGAAAGAAAAATTAATGTTTATTTTAAAAATATTTAGTCTCACACATAAAAATTATCATTTTAACTTTTCAAATCAGCAAAAATAAATGTTTGAAAAGTTTATGGAAGTTGCAATTGTTTTTCAAAAAATTCTAGAATTGTTCCAAGAGATTATTCTTAGGTCTCTAATCTTTCTTGAGCATAGGCCATGTTTATTGAGTGTCTTTTAATTTTTAAAAAAAGTATTAATAAATCATAGATATGGAAATTTGTGGTTTCTAAATTATAAAGGGCTTAAAGCTTTGTAAGTGCTACCTCTTTTTTTAAAAATTACTTTCTACGAGATAATCCTTTGCAGATTCCATATGACAGAAGAGGTCTCTATCAAAAGTCATTTTCAGTGCTGATACTCCAGCATCCTTAAACAAGGTCCTATCAAATACCTAAGTCTTAGTAACTGAGAGAAACAATGATAAGAAAAGGAGCAATGCAGATACTGACAGACCCTGCGAACAGTAGTAGAGTGCTAATATAAATTGAAGTCTATTGTACCAAAGAAGAAACTTTTTGAATTTTAAAGCATTTTATACTGCAATCCAACTTCAGAACAAATTCCAGCATGGAACAAGGGAGCTGGGAGCTCAGTCATACCAGAGTCCTTCATCTATTGGCAACTGGGAGAATAGTTCCTGCTCTCTAAAAAATGGAGCCCATTTCAAGTCTCTCAATGTCCAGGTGAAGACCACACATGAAAGAACATTCTGAAAGTGCAAACTTGTCTTGAAAGGTTTGTAGGAAAAGAGAAAAAGGACAAGAAACAGGTTATTTCTAAAGAAATGGCTTGGGCTTTGAAATTCCTCTTTGATCATTAATGGTGGCAAGAAAAAAATAAAAACACTAAAGATTTAGGGGGTAGTGAAGTAGTGATGTAATCATTTGTACCTAGGCAAGGTAAGTTCACTCCTGGAAATGCTTGTAAATTTGCCTTGGTAATATACATACCAATAATTTTTTTCATGATACTTGAATATACATTGATTAATATGTGTTTTGGTTAAGAAAATAAAGATTTAAATTAAAAAATGACAATTGAATAAAGAATTGGTATTTATTCTCTGGATTTTAGAAAATGTGTTTATAAATAGTATCAAATGTATGCTCACTATACTGAATAAATTCCCATTGTAATTATTACAAAAAATTGATAGATACCTTTAGAATGACAGCTAGTATTGCTCATGTAATAATGAACAATTACATTATAAGACAACATACAAGATATTTAGTACAAACTATTTAGGACAGTAAAATATCAGTCATATAATTATATAGCAAAATCAGTGAGTATAGATTTATTTTTGAGTCTTTCAATTTTTTATTGGTATTTCTTGATTAGATACTTTTTTTTATATTTTAAATGTTATCTCCTTATCCAGTTTTCCCTTCAGAAACCCTGCCACTGCTTCTATGAATGTGGTCCTGTACCCAAATATTCACTCTCACATACGCTGGCATTTCTCTAGACTGCTGCTTCACAGGACCAAGGACCTCTCCTTCCACTGATGCCCTCCCTACAAGGTAATCCTCTGCTACATATGCAGTTGGAGCCATGGGTCCCTCCATATATACTCTTTGGCTGGTGGTTTTGTCTCTGGGAACTCTGGGGGTCTGGTTGGTTGATATTGTTGTTGTTCCTATAGGGTTGAAAACCACTTCAACTCTTTCAGTCCTTTCTATAACTCTTCTATTGTGGACCTGTGTTCAGCCCAGTGGTTAGTTACAAGCATCTATGTCTGTATTTGTGAGGCTCTGGCCGAAATCCTCTGGAAACAGTAATATCATGCACTTCTTGACATCTGCAATATTGTCTGGGTTTGATGGTTGTATATGAGATGGATTCCCAGCTGGAGTAATCTCTTGATGACCTTTCCTTAAATCTCTGCTCCATACTTAGTCTCCATATTATTTCCCATAGTATTTTGTTCTCCCTACTAAGAAAGATTGAAGCATCCACATGTTGGTCTTTCTTATTCAGCTTTCTGTGGTTTGTGAATTATATCTTGGGTATTCCAAGTTTATGGACAAATTTCCACTTATCACTGAGTATGTACCATGTACATTCTTTTGTGATTGGGTTGCATCATTAGGATATTTTCTAGCTCCATCCATTTGCCCAAGAATTTCATGAAGTCATTATTTTTAATAGCTGAGTTGTACTCCATTGTGGAAATGTATCACATTTTCTGCATTCATTACTCTGTTGTAGGATATCCGGGTTCTTTCCAGCTTCTGGCTTTTATAAATAAACCTGTTATGAACATAGTGAAGGATATGTCTTTTTTGTAGTTAGGAGCATCTTTTGGGTATGTTCAAGAATGGGATAGCTAGATCTTGAGGAGAACGATGCTCAATTTTCTGAGGAACCACCAGATTGATTTCCAGAGTAGTTGTACCAGTTTTCAATCCCACCAACAATGGAGGAAAGTTATTTTTTAAACCATAATTACTGTGCACCTATAATTTTGTAATATAATTTGAGGTCAGAGATTATATCACTACCATCAATGTTCCTTCTGTAATGGATGACTACCATATGAGCAAACTATAGCATTTTTAACATTAATCCTAAAAAATTTGTTTTCTGCCACATAGATTTATGTTTGTTGTACATTTATGGGTTTTTTGTTGTATTATTAATGGTATCAAGAGAGTAGGACCAATTACTATTGGATTTCTATCTATAATGAATGGATAATAGAAATGTGTTATATATATATATATATGATGGACTTTTATTTAGCTATAAATAAAAGTAATATTTTCAGGAAAATATATTAATCTGGAAAGTATATTTAGTAATATATTAGTAATTCAGACTCAGAAAGACAGAGTCACATGTTCTCACTCTTATGTAACTCTTAGCTAGTAATGTTTATGTATTTGTATATAAGTGGGGTAGTATGAGTATAAGATTCCAATGATACTATAATGAAGTATATAAGAGGGAAGAAACAGGTATTGAGTGGGGGTGAAATACAATAGAACACAACTGACAGGAAATGATAAAAAGACTAATGTAGGTACAAATGAATAACCCAGGGTCAGGAAAATGTGTGAGAAAATAAATGTGCAATTTTTGTTCAATTTTCTGGCACATGAGGAACCTGTCCAGAGCCCTCAGAATACAGGAACCAAGGAGTACTCTGGAACAGGAGCCTTCTGGTTTCAATTTGTGCAGGTCTGATCCTGTGCCACAGTTCTCTGTATCCAGATCCTGCTAGAAGAGAGCTGGTCTGTCAGTAGTGCTCACACACAGGCTTATAGAATGGTCAAGCCACTGTCAAAGACAGCAATACCAGACAACACCAGAGATAACCAGATGGCAAGAGGCAAGTGATTCAAGCAGCGACTCCCATACCTCAGAAAAACCAAAAGCAAACCAAAAACAAAACCAATCAAACAACCAACTAAACAAACTCAAGTAAACAGGTACAAGCCATTAAAGTGGAAACAAAAATCCCTTAGAGGATTACAGGAAACACACCCAAACAGGTGAAGGAATTGAACAAAACCATCTAGGATCCAAATATAAAAAGAGAAACAATAAGGAAATGACAAAGGCAGACAACTCTAGAGATAGAAAACCTAACTAAATGATCAGGAGTCATAGATGTAAGAATCACCCACATAATACAAGAAAGAGATGGAAGAAAGAATTTCAAGAGCAGAAGATACCAGAAAAAGCATTGACACAACTGTGGGGCGCCGCCTGCACATTCTCCATTACAAGATGGCGCTGACATCCGGCTGGAGTTAGCAGTAAACAAGCCATGTGCGCACGTGCTGGGTAACTTTCCACTCCTTGAGCTCTGCCTCTCCCGTGGCGTCATAGGGCCTGATGAGTTTCAACCAATCAGGGGGCTCCGCGTCCAAGGCAAGGACTGATCCCTTTATAAGGGGACGGGCTAGATAGTTTCTCTCTCTCGTTGGTCTCGTTCGTCTCATGGATCTCGTTCGTCTTGTTCGTCCTGTTCGTCTTCTTAGTCTTCTTGGTCTTCTTCGTCTTCTTCGTCACGTGTAGCAAGTGCTGGTTCTCGAGGATATTAAAGTTTACCGCAGAAGGATCCTATTTCGTGTGCCACGTCGTTCTTGCAGGCGAGACGGTTGCGCGGGACATCTGGTGCCGAAAACCCGGGAAACTCGAGCACTCCATCGTCTGCACCACAGAAGACCCTTTGTCTTTGGGCAGAGAGGATTCAGAACTGCGGGGAGATAAGTTTGGCAAGGTATGTCTGATTCTAGATCTTTCTTTAATTTGGTTTAAATCTTCCACGGCCGTGGGAAGGGTCCGTAGAGGCTCTGGTATTCGTTAGTGCAGTTTTATTCTCTTCCTCTTAATTTCCTCTTGTGTTCAACGGGGCTGGTGTTAATTTTGTGCTTAAGTTGGACGTAGATAAGCCGAGGCACCCCTGCGTTCCATAAGTCTTTGTAGATAAAAAAAAGTGGAATGCACTGAGACTTGCCTTTCAGTTTCACTTTGTGCCACCACGCAAATAAGCCGCGGGCATTACATCGCTGTGATGGGCTCTTCACACTCGACCATTATAGCCCTGCAGTCAATTCTTAAGCAGAGAGATTTAGAATTGCCCACCCGCATCTTGCAGCGTTTTGTAAAAGAGGTTGAGCGTACTGCCCCTTGGGTAGAGAATTAGACTGTGCGCAGAATGCTGGAGACCTCGGGCCCGGGACCATGGCCATTTGGACGATGGTACAAAATTGTTTAAGAGATGAGAGTTGTAGGCCCGCTGTTGCTGCGGGGCAAGAGGTATTGAGTGAAGTCCAGGATAGACTA